>NC_136983.1:7620250-7997750 GCF_032717465.1 Coenobita brevimanus | reverse complement strand
AAAATTAAAAATAATGGTTTACTTAACTCCTTTGCACATTCTCGTAGTACCCAACATGAAATTTCATCAGGACCACTTGCTTTTCCTCTGTCTAATCTACTTAACTCCTCCTGTATTACTTTTTCTGCTATTTGTATATCTGGTAGTATGTGTGGACAGGCATGTTCCACATAGTCCCTCTAAAAGTTATTTCCTTCTGTAAAAACTAATTGGAAATTCTTATTTAGTGCTTCACAAATATCCTTCTCTTGTGTATAAGTGATTCCCTCATCCGTAATGGATTGTATTATATCTTTTACTTTGGTTTTGCTTCTGATGTAGCTGTAAAACAGCTTTGGTTGATCACTACTTTTATTTATTATATTCTCCTCAAACTGTTTTTGGGCTTCCCTCCTTATTCTTGTATAATCGTTTCTTGCCTGTTTGTAATTATTATACGCCCTTTCACTGTTGTGTCTTCTGTATCTATTCCACAACAAATCTCTTCTTTCTTTTGATTTTTTACATTCTGTATTGAACCATTTCTGTATTTTCTTATCTGCTTCTTTGTGCTGTAGGATGTACTTCTGGACTCCTATTTCATAAAATTCACAGAATTTTTTATATACAGCATTTAAATCTTGTCCTCTAAGCTCATTTTCCCAATCAACTTCTAAGATATACTTCTTTAGGTCTTGATAATTTCCCCTTTTATAGTTTAGGCTCTTTTTGTAACTGTCATTGCTGTTAACTATGTCATATGCTATCCTGAGTTATAATTTAGTACTGCATGATCGCTTTTGTCGAGTGGAGGGTGATATATTAAACTGTCAATATCATTTTCTTGCCTAGTAAATATTAGATCTAGCACTGAAGGTACATCGAGTCCTCTTTTTCTAGCGGTTTCCCTCACATGTTGCGTTAGGAAAAACTCTTGCACGAGATCCAGGAGCTTTTGGTCCCAACAGCTTTCTTGACTAATTATATCTAGAGTATTCCAATTTATATTTGGATTAAAATCCCCAGTTAGTATAATTCTTTCCGATTTCTCTTCCATATTATGTAGTAATGATCTTAAACTCTGAATTGTACTCTCTGCCAGGTCCTCATATTCATCTCTTTCCCATGTGTTTGATCTGGGTGGCATGTACAAATTGACTACAATTACTTTCCCTTCAGATGTGTTGATCTCTACTGCAATCAGTTCTCCTTGTGATGGTATATCTAGTTTTATTTCATTGACTTTTAGATTTTTCTTAGTTAATATTATAATTCCTCCTCCTTTTTTTAAATTTCTGTCTCTTCTCCATATATTGTATTCCTCTAAATTTAGTATGTCATTGGATATCCTTGGTGTTAATTTTGTTTCAGTTAGGCATATTATTGTGGTTCATTTTCTCTGACACAATCATTCATCTCTAGTAATTTAGATACCATTCCATCCACATTGGAGTACATCAAATTTATCATCTTGTTTATATACTTGTCATGACATAGTTTTACTACATTCCTCCTTTTTATTCCATCCTGTTTGTGTACCACTTTCGTACCTGCAATCCTGTTACTTTGTAAAAAAAAAAATGTGTTCTTCTCCTCTTCTGATCTTCCCTCATTTTTTGTTTTTCCTTGCTCCCTTTTCTCTTTCAGAAATTCCAGTTCCTGTTGTGTTAGGCATCTTTTTATCCATACATTTTTGAACTCCTCTTTTTCCAAAAGATTCTTTGCATTTTTTTAGTATCTCTTCCACATTGTTTACACTCTCGAAAGTCACCTTTAGAGGTCTTGTCTTGCTTTTCTCGTATTTCCCTAACCTTTTGTGTTCCTCTATGTCTTTACTACAGATTTCCTCTGATACTTCTTTCAGTAAGCTCATTACATTTGCCATCTCCTTTTTGTCTCTTGTGATCTTGTTTTTTACTTCTTCCTCATCTATACCAGTGATTACTATAGATTTGTTTATATCTACTGAATATCTGACTAACTTTGGATTGTTTTGGATTATTCTTTTCACTTTCTTTTTAATGCTTTTTTCCTCTACCCTTGTTTCTAAGTCATTCTTTACTTTCACCATTTCAGCATACGTGGTTTCCACATCATTTTTGTAGCTTTGCACAGCTTCATTCACCTGTGTTATCTTCTCCTCAATATCACTGCTCTGGTCTATAAGACTGCTTACTGTGTGTGTGTGTGTGTGTGTGTGTGTGTGTGTGTGTGTGTGTAAGAGGAGGGGAGGAAGAGACATTTGTGTGTGTGTGTGTGTGTGTGTATGTGTGTGTGTGTGTGTGTGTGTGTGTGTGTGTGTGTGTGTGTGTGTGTGTGTGTGTGTGTGTGTGTGTGTGTGTGTGTGTGTGTGTGTGTGTGTAAGAGGAGTGGAGGAAGAGGCATTTGCGTGTGTGTGTGTGTGTGTGTGTGTGTGTGTGTGTGTGTGTGTGTGTGTGTGTGTGTGCGTGTGTAAGAAGAGGAGAGGAAGAGACATTTGTGTGTGTGTGTGTGTGTGTGTGTGTGTGTGTGTGTGTGTGTAAGAGGAGGGGAGGAAGAGACATTTGTGTGTGTGTGTGTGTGTAAGAGGAGGGGAGGAAGAGACATTTGTGTGTGTGTGTTTGTGTGTGTGAAAGAGGAGGGGAGGAAGAGACATTTGTGTGTGTGTGTGTGTGTGTGTGTGTGTGTGTGTGTGTGTGTGTGTGTGTGTGTGTGTGTGTGTGTGTGTGTGTGTAAGAGGAGGGGAGGAAGAGACATTTGTGTGTGTGTGATTGTGTGTGTGAAAGAGGAGGGGAGGAAGAGACATTTGTGTGTGTGTGTGTGTGTGTGTGTGTGTGTGTGTGTGTAAGAGGAGGGGAGGAAGAGACATTTGTGTGTGTGTGTGTGTGTGTGTGTAAGAGGAGGGGAGGAAGAGACATTTATATGTGTGTGTGTGTGTGTGTGTGTGTGTGTGTGTGTGTGTGTTTGTAAGAGGAGGGGAGGAAGAGGCATTTGTGTGTGTGTGTGTGTGTGTGTGTGTGTGTGTGTGTGTGTGTGTGTGTGTGTGTTTGTAAGAGGAGGGGAGGAAGAGGCATATGTGTGTGTGTGTGTGTGTGTGTGTGTGTGTGTGTGTGTGTGTGTGTGTGTGTGTGTGTGTGTGTGTCTGTGTGTGTGTGTGTTTGTAGGAGGAGGGGAGGAAGAGGCATTTGCATGTGTGTGTGTGTGTGTGTGTGTGTGTGTGTGTGTGTGTGTGTGTGTGTGTGTGTGTGTGTGTGTGTTTGTTAGAGGAGGGGAGGAAGAGGCATCTGTGTGTGTGTGTGTGTGTGTGTGTGTGTGTGTGTGTGTGTGTGTGTGTGTGTGTGTGTGTGTGTGTGCGTGTTTGTAAGAGGAGGGGAGGAAGAGGCATTTGCGTGTGTGTGTGTTTGTGTGTGTGTAAGAGGAGGGGAGGAAGAGACATTTGTGTGTGTGTGTGTGTGTGTGTGTGTGTGTTAGAGGAGGGGAGGAAGAGACATTTATGTGTGTGTGTGTGTGTGTGTGTGTGTGTGTGTGTGTGTGTGTGTGTGTGTGTGTGTGTGTGTGTGTGTGTTTGTAAGAGGAGGGGAGGAAGAGGCATTTGTGTGTGTGTGTGTGTGTGTGTGTGTGTGTGTGTGTGTGTGTGTGTGTGTGTGTGTGTGTGTGTGTTTGTAAGAGGAGGGGAGGAAGAGGCATTTGTGTGTGTGTGTGTGTGTGTGTGTGTGTGTGTGTGTGTGTGTGTGTGTGTGTGTGATAGGAAAGAAGGAAGAGGGTTTTGTGTGTGTGTGTGTGTGTGTGTGTGTGTGTGTGTATGATAATAGTAGAGGAAGAAGAGAGATTTGTGTGTGTGTGTGTGTGTGTGTGTGTGTGTGTGTGTGTGTGTGTCGGTGTGAGAGAGAGAGAGAGAGAGAGAGAGAGGAGATAATACAATGTAAATTCTGAGTAGTCGGGAAATGGATCTGTCAGAAAAGCCATGTTCACGTTGACTTGGCAAATTTCGCAGCGGTTTATCCTCAGCGACTTTTTTGCCTGTTTCACATTAATACCTTCTTGTAACTAACGTACCCTTATCGCTGCCTCTCATGGTGTGGTTATCATCAGGGTTCTCTTCGACCTAACACCCGGAAATTTTATGCGGCTGAGAGTAGGGGTGTCCGCCAGTCAATTAATGTAGTTCTACTTGCCAGGTGGCTTTAAATTGATTCTGCAAATGTTTTCTTGTAATTTAAGACCCCGTTTCAGACTGCATACTGGGTGGTAACAATATGATCAATAAATCGTTGCTGGTACTGGAGGTGGCCCATTAGGGTTTATATCAGTGGGAGCAGTAGCTAATCACTCTTGCCCTAAATGTCTGTACCGAGAGGCCTAGCTCCAGGCCACTATATTGCCAATTTAAGTGGTACTTCGAAGCCGGCCACACTGACGAGAATAAGCCAGATCATTTATATGCAGGACTAAAGTAAGTCCCTAAAGATGTGTTAACAGAGTCTCCCATGCCAACAAGAATACGTCTCATGGAAGAGGTGTTAGAGGAGTGTGGTAGTAGTTAGAATAACAACAATAAAACAACGTGACGAAGCAAGCATTACCATGTGATAAAAACTTTAAAGTTCTCCTGTGTCTCTGGTGGTACGATACACAGAAGAGGTGAAAGAGAAGCTGGTGCAAGGAGTACGAAGCGAGCAGAGCGACGGAGGAAGTATTACGAAGTGTCATGAAATCTCCAACGCCAAGCAGAATGAGGTACAGAGAAGAGGAAACGAAAGAGGAAGAGGCTACGAGGCCTTAAAGGAACAATTTTTAACGAAACGATTGAAGAATGCTATGAAGTGGTGGGAAGTAGTCCACTAGAGTACATTCAGGAAAAGGAGGAGGAGGAGGAGGAAGAAGAAGAAGAAGTGGAGTAGGAGGAGGAGCAGCAGCAGGAGTAGTGGAGGGGGGGTAGGAGTGCAAGCAGCTAAAATTATAGCAAGAGAACACGAGACTAAGAATGGTTGAGGAGACAATGAACCTGGAGTGCAAGTGGGACGCGGGAGATGTTTAACAGTTTCTTGTCACAGTAAAGGCGAGAGATAATGAAGCAAAAGGAAAGAACCGGGCACATTTGATTACTGTGAGATGGGGCGGTGAATTCTTACATGAGAGTTGTGACAGAAAATAATTTTACATGATTGTGATTTAAATAATAGTAATAATAATAATAATAATAATAATAATAATAATAATAATAACAATAATAATAATGATAATAATAATAATTATTATAATAATAATTATTATAATAATAATAATAATAATAATAATAATAATAATAACAACAATAATAATAATAATAATAATAATAATAATTATTATTATTATTATTATTATTTGTGGTAGGTGGGGGCGCTCACCATCCACTCACTTAATGTAGTGCTGCTCTCGGGTGTCTGCCCTGTCCTCTCCTCCATCCTTCTTTCCTTCCATCTTCTTCTGTCTTTTTTTCCTTCATTCTTTCCTCGTTCTTCTGCCTCCGGGTGACTTTACACTCCCTCTTCTTACTTTCATTCCTTCATTCTTTCCTCTTCCTTCTGCAGATGGATGACTCTACACTGAGTGACAAGCCAAATGGTTTCCTGTACACCAGGAAAGTATTTACTACGCTGGGTGGTAACCATGTAACCAAATTTTGGCGCCTGGTGGTTTAGTGGGTAATTATTGTGCTCCAATCGGATTGAGCCGGTGAAGGTTTATATCCAAGGGATGGTTGGGGTTTATTGTTCACGTAATGCTACTCAGGGATGAGTGAGGTTGGTCACTCTCATCTTAAATGTCAGGACCAACTGCCTAGCCCCGGGCTCATACGCTTCTCATGGGGCAACGTAGAATTGGATGATGGATGGATGAATTATTATAATTATAATTATAATAATCTATGCATATTTTTTTATTTTCTTTTATTTTAGTCGTAACATAACCGTAAGGGCACTAACATATTCTTTTCAGTACAAACATATGGGACTGGAGTGACCAGTCGCATTTCCCTGAGGAGTATTTATGTTAACAATAATCCTCAACCAGCTCTAAGACACCTCTTTCTGCCACAAGGTTATCATGGACAACTTCCTAAATATAGTTTACCGTATTAAAGAGTCAAAAAACCTTTAATACTCGTATGATCACGGTTGCCATGGAATCTTTAGTAAGGTCCTAAGAGAAGCTTATATGTTGGTAAATGCCTTTAATAGGAGCAAGACTAGAAAAGTTACCTCAGAACTCAGCTCAGTAGCCCCTCAGGCTTACCATGCTGGAGATATGCTTTGCTGAACTGCAAGCAAAATAACAGTAAAAGCAGATCTTTACCCCTGCACTGTTGTTGACTTTAAACACGGGCTTTATTCACCCCTGTGTGGAGTACAACTCTCATGAGTGGGAAGGCCCCCCACACACAGCTCTTCTCAACAGCGTGGAGTCAAAGACATTTCGTCTCATTAACTCTCCTCCAATCACTGGCTCCTTTCAGTCTCTGTCTCTTCGCCGCACTGTTGCATGTTTATCTCTTTTCTATCGCTACATCAATGGTTACTGCTCTTCTGAACTGTCTGCCTGCATCCCTCCACCACTACGGCGGGCGAGTAGCGCCCGTTTAGCAACATACTCTCATCCCTTTTCTAACTCTCTAATGCAGGAGTTAACTGGTCAACTTTGAAACTGTCTCCGTCAGTCTGTTTTTCCTACTTCCTACGATCTCCAGTCTTTCTAATGCAGTGTGTCCAGGTATCTCAAAATTAATGGATCTTAAATTTAGCTCTCTATTATCTTGTTTTTGTTTTTTCTTGGAGGGAGCAATTTGCAGGCCCCTGGCCTTTGGTTCCTTATCCTCTGCATAAAAAGAGAAAAATTACTGTAGAATATGACGAGCATCTGATAAAGGTTTTTGCCTGACGATCACAGTTTATACCGGTTTGTGATTTACTTTCCTTAATCGGACAGTTAGGACCCAACTAGCTTGAAGGAACACGCAGAAGTACTAGAATTGTACAGTCGTGGTCATAAATAATCACCTATCCTCCTGTACTCCGTGCCTCAGACTGGCTCCTTTATGCACGGCAAGTCACACAGGAGTAAGAGGGGGTGAGAAGGAGAGGTCAAAAAGAGAAGGGAAGTTGGGGGGGGGCGAATGATGGTGTGGGGGGGGAGTGAGGGAGGGGAGGGAGGGTAGATTGAGGAGGGAGAATGAAATGCGAAGTGGTGGCCACATAAGTTGTCTATTCTCTTTCTTTAAGGGTATGATACAAAGGAGTTAATGTTAGGTAGATAAAGCTGCAGTACACCTTGTATAGCATCAGACAACAGGCTTTAGATAGGTGCTGATATCAAGGGCTGGCTCGTGAGACAAATATACTGACGTGACAGATCAAACATTAGTGTGGAGTCTGATATTTGTGATGATCCGTGTATTTTGACTTTGACGCAGAATGGACTCTGGATGGCTTTGACTTTCGTAATGTTTGTGTAACAAGCATCCTCTACCCTTATATGTAATTAATTTTTGGAACTAAATATTATATGCAACCTCTGACTTGGCTGTGTCCACAGTAAATATGATCATTCTCTCGGTATACACTCCCTCTATAACAGGGCTGGGGAACCTTTCTCCTATTAACCCGCCGCGTGCCAGTCACTTCAAGCCCTAAGTGTCATCCCCGTGCCGTCCAATTTTTTATTTTTATTTTTTTAGGCTTAAATCATAGATTTTGATGTGAGAAAAACGAATATGACCATAAAAAAAAACCTCACCGGAGGCTGGAAGAGCATTTTTCGTAGTCCCTCCGGCCGCCCGCAGGTGTGAGTGAGCGGGGAATCCCCATCGGCGGTGAGAGATAACCCGTTTTCTATGCAAGGTAAACTCAGGTATTCTCGCCAATGTGACTCAGGGAAGGTATAGGAATAGTCTTCACACTTTTCTGTCCACTTCTCACTCACAAAAAAAAAAAACATTATTTCACAAAGAAATCGTTTTTTTTTTTTTTTTTTTTTTGGGGGGGGGAATCACTTACTCATGCAACACTATACGTATCACTGTGAATGCACTGTCTTACAGTTACGAGAAAATACGCATAACTTGACTTCACAGTGTACAGCCCTTTCAAGTAAATTATTTACAACATGCCTTCAGTACACAGACATTACCAGAGTATTTTTGATAATCTCACTGTGAATACATCGTCTAACACTTACGAGAACGTACGTAAAACTTTACTCCATAATGTTCAGTCCTTACACTTATGAGAAAATATTTACAATTTGTCATCACTGTATGCAGTACTTATAACACTTTCTGAGCATCATTTTTCATATTTACAACACTTTTCGAGCATCTTTTTATCGCTCGTCATTATCACACTATTGTTTCTCAATAGTCAGCAAAAGTGTGATACTTCTCGAAGAATGGGTATACACACAGTCCTACATCACACTCTGCACACACCTACCTTGAGTCCTGCTGCGTACGTGGCCTTACAGTGCTGTTTGCATACATGTGACACCTCTGCTGGGGATTCTGACGTGTTCCACTTGGAGGGACAATTTTGGGGAAGTGTCTAGAGGTGATGTGGATGTGGTTGAGAAGATTAGGAGAAATACACCGAGGTGGTTTGGACATGTGAAGAGAATGGAAAATGAAAGACTGACTAAGAGGGTGTATGTAGGTGAGGTGGAGGGAGGGAGAGGGAGAGGTAGACCGAGGATGAGGTGGAGGGATGGAGTTGAGAGGTATATGAGGGAGGGGGGGGTGAGTTGGGGGGAGGGTAGTCAAATGGTGGGTGACAGAGCGACTTGGAGGCGTTTTGTCTGCGGCCACCCTTTGCGGGATTAGGGCGTCAGGCTATAGATAGATAAATGGATAGTCTAGAGGTGAGGCGGAGAGGTGTGGCGGCGATGTGGCTGTGGCGAGCAGGACTTCTGTCTTCCCCGTATCGTCCCACTATTTCCCACACCAGCTCGCGAATATAGCCCTCGAAGCTCTCCTGGATGCCAGTGGTATGTGTGTGGAGATAGTGAGCATTGAGGACGGAGATGTCGAGGAGATGGAAAAATAATTTTTTATTCCACTTCATCGTGGGCCTGGTACAGTCAACGCTGGCAATCACGGCGCCTGATTGATCCACCTGTCACATATTCACATTGTACGCCAAGACATGTTCTGGTTTCCACACATGGTGCCACCCTTCTGCCCTGTAATCAACACTGTCTTTGCGGTGTACAAGGGGCTGATGAACAGACGAGAGTAGGAATACTTCGCGGTTGTTGTGCCATGCTGTTGTGAGGATATGTGATTTGTAAAAAGCAACCTTGATTTTCTGAAGCTTCCTCCCCACCTTCGCCATGTGCCAACGGTTCTTCTTTACAGTGCAGCACAGACCAGTTTTCTGCAGGTGAAGGTACCTGACAAGAAGGGGGCTCGTGTACCAATTATTGAGGTATAAGACGTGCCCACGATGAAGGTATTCCTCGATCATCGTTTTTACCACAGCCCCTGAGAGTCCCAAACTTCTATCTTCTGTGATGTACATCTGAATACCTGTGAACAGGACTATGTCCTGCACATACCCAGTCTTACAGTCGCACATCACGAAGATTTTGAAGCCAAACCTGTCTTTTGCTGGGGATATACTGACAAAAAAGCAATATTACCTCTCCATAGCACTAGACTCTCACCTGTGACAAGGTCTCGGTATGGAGAGAAGGAGGTTCGGATTTCTCTCGAAGGTGATAAAAAAACAGACATATCCTCCACATCCTGTCCGTGTTGTTTGCGTTAGCAGTGTCAAGGGTGTCAAAAAAATGAAGGCGACTCAGGATGTACTGAAAATGATTCCTTCCCGTCACCTTGCCAAAAAACAGTGTCACTATTACTGGATCCACAGTCCAATACGAGGGAAGCTTATTTTTTTTTTCAATATCCCCATCAAAATCACAAGTGTTAGGAACACATACATTTCACCCAGGGTCACGTTAGGTTCAAACAATCGGCTGTGTCGTGTCTGTGTCGTTCCACCACATTCAAAGGCATTGGTCAGGGCCACAATCTTCAAAACAAACTCCACAGGAAAGTAGTTCCTGAAAAAGTCAAGCCTACTGGAGGTATGGTGAAGTTCAGGGACACTACACCCAGCCTCATTTTCGTGGGTGAACAGGTGAATGTGGGGGACAAAGTCACTACCGTCCTCCCACTCCCACGTCGTTTTCTCATCATCATCATCATCACCTCCATGTTCCTCGGGCTGTGCGGAAGTGTGGGGAATGGGGGAAGAGTTTCACGTGAGGTGCTGGGTGTGGGGAAGGCGGGAAGACTTTGTCCTAAGGTGCTGGGCTGAGCTGGGTCACGTGGAGGCAAGGGAGAGCGCGGGCGAGAAGAGTCACTTTCCTCCAACAATGGAACTTTCCCAAATCTTCCACACTTCCTCCTCACACTTTCCTCCCCACGTGGTGAAATCCTTTGCCTCCCCAAACACCCCTCAACTGCAGGACTACCTTCCTCCTCCCTTTCCTCCTCATCGTTGTGATGTGCTAGATGAGGACATGCAGGTGACCTCCTACCACGTGTTGCCGTAGTGTAGCCCACATACCTGGATATTCTAGGTGAGGGAATTTCGTCATCACTACTACTTTCCTCCTCAGGCTGGATTTAGTCCTTATCATGCACGTTGTCATCCTCCAGATCACTATCCCCAGTGTAGGGAACCCTCAGGAGGTCCTGAATCTCCTCGTCAGAGAGACCGCGGTGAGACATCATTGCACTGTATGACTGACACAGGCTGAGTGAGGCAGAGCGAGGGTGAGGCGGGAGCACGTGGGTGTATGGGCCACGCCGCCTGAGGGCAGATAGAGGGAGGGTTGCCTTACAAGCACACCAATTTTTGCTTGACTAGCTTGAAAATTGCAGTCACAATGAATTTTTTAAAACAAGACAGTTTTAACCCGCCCCGTCCCGTCGACGTTTGGGTACGTTGCAACATTTAGCATTTGCCAGTCCCGGCGACGTACTGGTACGTCGTGCAATTGCAAGGTCCCTAATTTGCACAATTTTCAATTTTCGCGTGATTTTTTGTACGTATACACAGGACACCTTCCTCTATTCCTCTACAAGATGCCAAGCAGGGACAATGCCTTACACCGCATAACCTCCCCCCTCCCCCCCCTCACGCCATTGTCTCGGCAATTCACCTGTTACCAGTGACCTGGCCAGTAAAGATATTCAGGGCCAGAGTGATTCCCCAATTGATGACAATGTGGAGGACAAAGTTTACATAGCATTAGAAGAAGAAACGGTCAGAAATAATGATCAGGTAATGTGGCAAATAAAGGTCAGGTATGCTGATTAGTTAGTGAGTGAAACAATGCTTATAATGCCTATATTACTGCTTGAAAACCAATATACTCTCATACTACATATAAATTCGTACCAAGTAAATAAATAAATACCGTTTATGAGTTGTGTGAAATAGTTACCCTCCCATAGAACTCGTTTTCTTTGGTGCCAGCCTATTAGAAAACCCAGTCAGGTAAGGAGGAACTCCTACCTGGATCGAGTATTTTAAACCTCAGGTGAGTGATTTCTCTATGAATTTTCTATGTTTCTCACCAAACGCGGAGGTTTTAGCCAAAAAAAAAATTTTCGAAAATACCTCGGGATTGGGAGATGTCGGAGGTGCGGAAAACCTCAGGACGTGAAGGGTTAAAATGGCACTGGCACTGAGAGCGCAATTTCGTCAGACCATTTGAAAACGGCACTGGCACAGGGTGGGTTAAGGGCCATTAGGTTATTTTTAACATCATTCGTGGGCCATACAAAATTATCAACTTTAACCCGCACCCTCCCGACGACGTGAATTAACGCGGCAACATTGCAAGGTCCCTAATTTGCACAATTTTCAATTTTCGCGAGTGATTTTGTGAGTGATTTTTGGCACGTATACACGGGACACCTTCCTCTATTCCTCTACAAGATGCCAAGGAGGAACAATGCCTTACACTCATAACCTCTCCCCCCCCCCTGCACGCCATTGTCTCGGCAATTCACCTGTTACCAGTGACCTGGCCAATAAAGACATTCAGGGCCAGAGTGATTCGCCAATCGATGACAATGTGGAGGACAAAATTTACATAGCATTAGAGGAAGAAACAGTCAGAAATGATGATCAAGTAATGTGGGAAAAAAAAGGTCATGAATGGTGATGAGTTAGTGAGTGAAACAATGCTTATAATGCCTATATTCCTGTTTGAAAACCAATATACTCTGGTACTACATATAAATTCGTACCAAGTAAATAAATAAATACTGTTTATGAGTGGATAAAATAGTTACCCTCCCATAGAACTCGTTGTCTTTGGTGCCAGCCTGTTAGAAAACCCAGTCAGGTAAGGAAGTACTCGCACCTAAATCCGGTATTTTAAACCTCAGGTGAGCGATTTCTTTATGAATTTTCGATGTTTCTCACCAAAAGCGGATGTTTGAGCCAAAAAAAAAAAAGGTCCAAAAACGTCGGGATGGGGCGGGTTAAATCAACTGTAGCCCAGTACATCCAGTACATAATATATATATATATATATATATATATATATATATATATATATATATATTCGTGAGTTTATGAAATTGCATTTATGAATTACCTCTCAGGCCTAATCAAATGGTCTTGCAGGCCTTATATGGCCCGGAGGCCGGACGTTCTCCACCCCCACTCTATAGTCTCACCATCATGTCAAGTACTGTATGGCATCTCTATATGAAAAAGTTATTTAAAATAATTTTTTCATAAAAGGTAAATGAATTTGATGTCTATGCTCGTGGGTGGATATGATAACGATATCTCTCATAATCTATTGGAAGGAAAATGAAACAAAATCCTGCCCAAACTCCAAAAATATAATTATCTATGTCAGTGTTTTTCCGACATTGGTCAGGCCAAAGCAACCAGGAACACCTTTGTAAGTAGTCCAGTGGCCTCCTACCTTAAAAACCTCTTGCAGGCTTCGCAGCACCGGGGAAACAATGTTGTTGATGGTTTGCTGGTTTCGTCTGAACAGCTCCCACTCTGGTGTGCTGGAAGAGGCGGGCACGTGTCCACTCGTTGTCTGGCTTCCACTCATTGACAATCTGGGCCCACACAGTCTCGATGGCTCCACACTAATATTTGATCTGTCACGTCAATATATTTCTCTCACGAGCAAGCCCTTGATATCAGCACACATCTAAAGCCTGTTGTCTGATGCAGCTATACAAGGTGTAATGCAGCTTCATCTACCGAATATTATCTCCTTTATATCACGCCCTGAATGAAAGAAAATAGACAAATTATGTGGCCACAACTTCGCATTTCATATTCCCTCCCCTACATACCCTCCCTCCCCTCCCCCACTCCACCCCCGCAGCATCACTCGTCCCCCCCCCCCACTTTCCCTTCTATCTCTGGCCCCTCCCTTTCAGCCCCTCTTACCCCAGTGTGACTTGCCGAGCATAAAGGAGCCAGCCTGAAGCACGGGGTACAGGAGGATAGGCAATTATTTTTGACCACAACTTACATAATGTCAGAATAGTTAATCATAAAGCATACAGAAAGTTAATAGTGACGGTAAAGATGGAGACGTTAAGGGTAGCAAAGGCAGTAATAGACAAAATAAGAGAGAGAGAGAGAGAGAGAGAGAGAGAGAGAGAGAGAGAGAGAGAGAGAGAGAGAGAGAGAGAGGGAGAGAGAAAAACGACAAAGGAAATAAAATTGGAAACAGGGGAAATCAGACACAACAGGGATGTTAACAGTGACAGTCACAAAGAAGGATGAAAAAGACCACAAAAGCGACGTTGAAAAAGACAGAAACAGAAAGAGAAGCAGACTCAGAGATGAGAGGAAAAGTAATGGAGGTAGAAAAGGCTAAGTCAGAGACGATGACAGAGAAAGAGGAAACTGAGATGGTGAAAGAAAGAAAATGTAGAGAGCGACAGAAAGGATATATATAGGCCTAGAAAAATACAGACTACGAAGATAAGAGATGATTAGAAAGAACACCGACAAATATAGAAACGAGTTAAGTACAATCAGAGAGCACTCACTGTATCTCCGCCAACGCCTATACCAGATAACTCAGATTACCACATTTAATAAACTATTCCTTGGCCTATGATCCACGTATCCAAAATATTACATTGCAATCCGTGAAATCTTTCTGAAATATATGGTGGACAAACAAACAAACAGACTAAACAGGGGTGAATTCATAACCTCCCCAAACTTCGTTGGCGGGGGTAATGAAAGAGAGACATCATGGAATCAAGGAGAGTGACTAAGACAGAGAGACAGAGAGTGACAGAAACTGAGATAAACAAAAAGACAAGCTTATACAGTAACAGAGAGACCAAAAGACACAGTGCAACAACGTCACATAGACAGTAATAGTAAAAAATTAACAGATAAACTACACACAGATTGCAATATGAGGCAGGCCTTTTGTTTCATAATGTAATATGCTTTGTATTATATATGTGTGTGTGTGTGTGTGTGTGTGTGTGTGTGTGTGTGTGTGTGTGTGTGTGTCTCACTCACTCACACACACACACACACACACACACACACACACATTCATTGTGCAGGTTAATTAAGGTATTTACCTTTATTAATCTCCACCCCTTTGTGCTTGGTAACCGCGGCAAGACGAACAGTGCACCACTCTTTGTTGAGCTGGACTTGGTCTCGCTTTGTGTTCCCGTGTATTGTTGATGCTGATTTATGCAGCAATAGTAGCGGACACAGCAGGATGAATGAAGGAAGCGAGGAAGAGTGAAACGCACAAGCAAAGAGAGAAGGGACAGTGGGATGAGGGAACGACGAAGGCTGAGAGGAAGGAGGGACTAGGACGGGGAGGAGGAGAGAGGGAGAAGGGAAGGAAAAAGACAGGGAGAGGCTATCGAGGGACAGACGACAAGGAAGAGAAGGAGTGTAAGAGACTAGGTCGGAGGAAGAGAAAGTGGGAGGGACTCAGAAGGGAGATAAGAAGGGACTAGGACCAGGAACGGATGGAGGGAGGGACTTGGAGGGGAAGGAGGAGGGAGGGAGAGAATAGCAATGGAGGGAGAAAGAGAGAAAAATGAGAGAGAGAGAGAGAGAGAGAGAGAGAGAGAGAGAGAGAGAGAGGGAGGGGGGGGCATCTTTCCATTGTTGAGGCCTTGAAGGGAGTGATGTGGACAAGATGAAGATTGATGTGGATGGGATGTGGAAGTGACGAAGATCCAGAAGTGTTACCACTTTGGTGATTGGTAAGTGTTGTCAGATTGAAGATGTTGATCTGACTAGTAACTAAGGAGGTTTATCCCCCTAAATTTCATGCAACTACGACTTAGTAGTCAAGCTGTGAGAGTGGACAACCAAGCGTTATATATATATATATATATATATATATATATATATATATATATATATATATATATATATATATATATATATATATATATATATATATATATATATATCAATCACTTCCTGTGGTACCCCACGGGATGCATAGGGCCTCAGTGAACTCTCTCCACCAATATTTGTCTCTTGCCATCTCCTTCCGTATATTGTTGAGAGAAAGAGAGAGGGGGGGGAGGAGTGCCCTCCAGCCGCTCCCACTCAGTCGTTTTCCACCAAATTTTGCACACGCCTCCGGTTGGGTCTAAAAACATCGCATGTAAAAAATTCGTTAAACACTATTAACTATGAGGAAAGTTTTTTAGAGCATGTATTCAATATGGACGGTGGGTGTTAGCGCCGAAGTGGTGACATGTAGAGGTGTATGGTATGTAGGAGGACTGCTGGGCCTTGATAGCAGGATGTGAAGCCTATGGCCAGAGTCGGACACATAAAAAAAGAAAAAAAAAGAGGGTTAACCCCTCCGTGGCCGTGACTTCGGGAATTGACGGGACCCCTGGCCGCAGCTGGGTTAAGAAAATCGAACATTTTTCTTTACAAACGTGAAGCGAATTGTCTGGCGCACCTGGCAATGAATATTTTTTATTCCTAACCCCATCCTGGGATTCGTAATGAAGCGCGGAAAAAAAAAGAAAAAAAAGAAAATGACTGCGGAAACCCCGGTGAAAACTAAACAAATGCGCCACACTAAGAAATATCCATTTTTTCGCCCTCCCCCCCCCAAAAAAAAAAAATAAATGTTGCTGAAATGGTTTTGAATGCAAAGCCGCAGCCAGCCCGGAGGGCCTAGCCAATTTGGCATGCGAAGCGGGCCTAAGTGCCTAATATATATATATATATATATATATATATATATATATATATATATATATATATATATATATATATATATATATATATATATATAGTAACTTTCTAAATGGAAGGACAACTCCATTATTGTACTTCAGATCACGTCAGGCAATTTTATTCCCTTGGGCACGACAACTCTGGTAATGCGTTTCAGCTAACACCAGATGATTATATTCAGCTGAGAGTGAGCCATATGAGCCTGTTTATTATTTTAGTACAGGACCTTTACATTGCTTGCTGCAGAAATCACTATGGTTTGCTCTTTTGTTGCCCTTAGACTTTAATATGGCCAGGGACAGAAAAAGGTATGGCAACGGTTCTTCAGCCTTCCCATGACACTTCTTCCTGGTTAGGATTCGCCCCTTTGAAGTTTATTTCACGAAGCCCATCGTCAAAGAAGATAATTGCTGCGGCTGTGCATCCTTACTATAGCATGTTTTAATGACTAACATTACCACCAATGCCACAATCTGCAACTTGAATCAGTTTATTATCGTCAAAGCTTCCAGAGATAAGTACGTGTATTTTGAAGTTCTTATAACTTTAACAGAGTTTGTTTCTATGCTCTGTTTCTGGCTTTTGTCAAAATGTGTAATATTTTTAATCTAACTTGGCCTAAAGATGCCGTCTTTTCCTCTTTGTTACTAGCTGTAGCAATAGATTTACAGTAGATGATGACAGTAATCAGGAAGAAGATATACGAAAAGGATGTATAGCCGTATTATTGTCAAATTTTGTTACTGAATTACGTGAAATAAGCTGTAAAAAGATGAAAATCTGGGTTAAGTACTGGATATTACTGTGCCCATTTTATCTTGCAGTGCCCACCCACAAATAACACGTGTGCAAAAAAAAAAAAAAGGCAAGATTTAATTGCCTAATTTTAACAATTACCATGCGATAAATTTAAATATTATGCTGAATCACGCACAGTTTGTTCACAAAACTAAATTTTGAAACCTTAGAGCCGAGGAAAATTTATGCTGATCAGTCTGGCCAAAATTCCGAAAAATAACATAGCAAGCTTCTCTAACTTAATCATTGATCTAGAAGTGAATCTGGCACTTTTATTTATCATATAAGAGGACTGAACATGATTATCAATAGGTGAGAAGGACGATTAGAAAGAAGTCTACCAGTTTACATCTTGTCACAGCACTGTTTGCACGTAATTAAAAGCACAATGTTAGATTGTGATTAGCGTTATTTCTGTCTGGAGTGCGTGATAAGAGGAGTTCAATGGACAGTACTATGTATTTGTTTCTGAGTCAGTTGTAGTTTATCTTCTAATGGTTACAAGAGCTTGTGGTAACTGATCAGACAGCTTCTGTTTCACGTGTGGTGAATTTGGCATTACGAGACAACAGAGAAAAACGAGTCTGTCAGAAAAGCGTATAATGCAGACTTTGTAGTGAAATTTGGTGACCAGGGCAGATCAGGAGATTGTCATAAAGTAAGCTCTGTTGTACTGAAAAACTAGAGAGATGGAAAAAAAAGGAACAAATATATTCGCTATGGTGTTCCAACGATCTGGAGGACGCCGATGAGTCAGTGATACCTGCCAGCCATATGTAATGTTCAAGGATGCAACATCAAGAACAGAAAAGAAATTCTTTGACCAAACCTCCCATCTGCCTAATGTCCTGCTACTCATGGACCAGACACACCCGTCCCAGCGTCACCTGAGAACCCTGAAAATATGCATTGTATCTCTGGCTAAGAATGCAGTGGCATCAGTGATGATGTACGTTTCTAGTGTGACAGCGGTAATAGACTCCCAAGTATTGCACAACATGATTGAATGTTTTGATGAGAAACTTAGACCTTGCCAAGGAGTCTGCTGAACTGAGACCTTCCAGACTTAATCCTAAAATATGTTTCCAACTGACACACCAATTTCCTGGTACTGGAACCGATAAAAATATTTTCTCCCATATTTTAAACCAAAAGATTATTTGATTTATTTCATAGATCTTGCTGGATTAATGAAAAACTTTGTGTCATTTACAAAGTTGATGATTGGAGAATGTTCACTGATTTTTAAATAGAGCCATTAATGTACTTCTTTTGTGACTATTCCCAAACCTCTATCATCCAATTGTTTTGACATCCTGTGTCTCAAAAGTTTTCGAGACTATTCTTAACATAAAAATTTTAAAGTATCTTTCCTATCACAGCTTTCTTACTGATCGTCAGTATGGGTTCCATCAGGGACGCTCCACTGGCCATCTTCTCACCTACCATTCAGACTCCTGGTCATCCTCCTTTCGGGACTTTGGCGAAAGCTTTGCTATTGCATTTGACATCTCAAAGGCTTTCGATCGAGTCTGGTATAAATCTTTAATTTCCAAACTCCCCTCTTGCGATTTCTATCTTTCTATCTATGCCTTCACCTATGGCTTCTTTTCTGGTCGTTCTATAGCCGCTGTTGTAGACGGCCATCGTTCTTCTCCTAGATCTATCAACAATGGTGTTCCTCAGGGCTCTGTCCTATCACCAACTCTCCTCCTTTTATTCATCAATGATCTAAGCTGTACATCTAACCCTATCCACTCATGTGCTGATGATTCCACTCTTCACCTTTCCATTCGATTCCCGCATCGTCCATCTTAGCAGTTACTTCAACAAACATGGGATGAGGCTATGTCACACCTAATGTCTGACTTGGCTCGTATCACCGACTGGGGTAAAAATAATTTTGTTGTTTTTAATGCTTCAAAGACTCAGTTTTTACAACTATCATCCCGACAAAATCTTCCACAGAAGCATCCACTAATGTTTAATAATATCAAGTTCAGTCTTGCGTCATCTTTGAACGTGCCTGGGGTTTCATTCACTCGAGATTTATCTTGGAAAGATCATATTGCAATCCTGTAAAATCTGCTGCCTAGAGGTTAGGTGTGCTAAGCCGACTCCGTATCTTCTTTACCCCTGCACAATTGTTGACTCTATACAGGGGTTTTATCGGCCCCTGTGTAGAGTACAACTCTCATGTGTGGGGAGGTTCCCCGCATGCAGCTCTTCTCAAAAGTCTGGAGTCAAAGGCTTTTCGTCTCATTAACTCTCCTTCTTTTACTGGCTCCCTTCAACCTCTGTCTCTTTGCCGCACTTTTCCTCTTTATCTCTTTTCTATCGCCACTTCAATGGTCACTGCTCCTCTGAACTGTCTGCTTGCATTCCTCCACCTCCACGACGGGTGAGTAGCACCCGTCTAGCAAAGAATTCGCATCACTTTTCTGTCCAACTCTCTAATGCAAGAGTTAACAGTTACTCCCAGTCCTTCATTTATACAACAGGTCAACTCTGGAACTGTCTTCCTCTGTTTGTGTTTCCTACTTCCCATGATCTCCAGTCTTTCGAACGCAGTGTGTCAAGGCATCTCGAAATGAACGGATCTTGAATTTGGCTGTCTTTTGTATTGTTTTTTTTTCTTTGGAAGGAACTGTTTTGCGGGCTCAAAGTCTTTGCTTTCTTCTTACTAGCATTAAAAAAAGAAAAAAAACAAGCTGGAGTTGGATGGCAAAATGGAAGACGGTATGATTTATTTTATCTGATTGTGGAGGGTAGATCCCATGAAGTACAGCCATGAGGGGAAATAATTTTATCTATCTATCGAGCTCTCTCTCTCTCTATCTATCTATCTATGCATCTATCTATCTAACTATCTATCTATCTATCTGTCTATAGGTGTGTGTCTGTGTGTTTATATATATATATATATATATATATATATATATATCACTTCGTTATATATATATATATATATATATATATATATATATATATATATATATATATATATATATATATATATATATATATATATATATATATATATATATATATATATATATATATATACATTTTTTTTTTTCTTTTTTTTCATTCATTGCCAGACGCCATGTATCCCAAACGGGGTGGCCAATGGCTTAAAGTTAATTGTTTTACAGGGAGAGGCACTAATCCTCCACCAATCCCACTTGACACGTAGGGAGAACGTTATGCCAACAGCATCTGGTGTTCCCAGGCAGTCATCCATCCAAGTACTAACCAGACCCAACGTTGCTTAACTTCGCTGATCGGACGGGAAGCGGTGTACTCAACGTGGTATGGCCGTTCGAAATATTATAAATACTGTATTATGCTTCCTATGATCTACACTGTCCCCATATAACTACTAGGCTCATAAATTGTCTTTGGACATAAAACAAATACAATGAGCTTTCAAAGCAGACAAACACACTGTATGTGTGTTTGAGTCTTGAAAAGATATGTTACTTTATTACATTCAGACCACATTTAGTAGTTTAATGGAATAAAGAATAAGATTTGCTCTGAGCTAATTTTTATTCAGAATCTTCCACAATACAATAAAGGCACCACAAAGAATTACGTGTCAATAGCAACCGATCTTGTCAAACTTCCAGTCACATCTGTCCTTAACTGACTCATTATATGACAAACTTCCATTCACATCTGTCATTAACCCTCTCATACACGACAGTTCAGCAAAAAATCCAACCACTCACATTTTTTTGATGCAGGTTGCATCCAACCAAATAGATTGTGGTATTTTTTCACCACGATTTTTGGTTGCATCATTCAACTTTTTCTCCTGCCCCCATTTGTAACCGTCCTGCTATGAAACCGCCGCATGTTACAAATGAACAAATGATCCTCCTAATGAAGAAAAAAAAAGAGAAAATAAATTACCATATTCTATCGTTAAGTGGTAGGTGGGGGCGCTCATCATCCACTCACTCGATGTAGTGCTGCTCCCAGGTGTCTGCCGTTTCCTCTCCTCCATCCTTCTTTTCTTCCATCCTCTTCTGTCTTTCTGTCATTATATATATATATATATATATATATATATATATATATATATATATATATATATATGTATACAGTATCTATATACATATACATATCATTTCGCTTCGTTTTTAGAGGCTCCAACATGCTTGCATGCGTCGGCCTTGGTCACCTAATGGCGGCTCTCCATGCTGCACGATCCATTGCAGCCTCCCTGTTCAATCCCTTAACCCTGAGGTCACACTTAATGACCTCGTCCCATGTCTTTCTCGGTCTACCCCTCGTAACCCCACCCCCAGTATTAACACTTCTCACCTTCCTCACGCAATTATCATCCCCCATCCTCTCCACATGTCCAAACCATCTCAATCTACATCTCCTCATCACAACACCAATACACTCCAGTCCCATCCTACCTCTCAACTCTTCCATCGTGAACCCAGCCCCCCTAGACCTTGGATGCAGGGACGCACCACACATCCACCTAATCATTGTCATTTCTGTACGTCTGAGCCGGCGAATATCCTCCTCCTTCACTGTCCAGGTCTCACTACCATACACCATTACACTCCTAACACATGCTGCATACAAAGACCCCTTAGCACGTAGGGAGAGTCCTCTCAGTGTCAGGAGAGGCAAGAGCTCCTTGAACTTCTTCCAACCACTTCTCACCCTAGCCACAGAGCTAGCTCCAGCCCCACCTTCAGCACACAACATGTCTCCCAAAAAACAAAACTCTTCCACACACTCAAGAGATTCACCAGCAAGTTCAATTCTTTCACGTCTGACAATCTCCACCAGCTCTCCCGGACATGCCGTACACATAAAATCAGCATTATCTCGCAGTCTACCTCTGATACCATTACATCTCTTATGCACCCATTTATCACAAACACCGCACAAGATGGAATTACTTCCCACGGCCTTGTGGCAAACTGCACATGACCACTCTCCCTCGTCTTTGACAGTACGCCACCAACCCTAGATATCATCACTTTTGTTTTATCTGCATTCACCCTTAAGTCCTTGTGCCCCATACCATCACTCCACTTCCTAAACCTTTCCTCCGCCTCCCTTTCGTTCTCTGCAATCAACACCAAATCATCAGCATACAACTCCCACGGAAATCCGTTTCTAAAGTCACGTGAAAGGGCTTCAAGTACCATGATAAACAACATGGGACTCAAAACTGACCCCTGATGCACACCAACATTCACGGAAAACTCATCACTCAAATCTCCATTCACTCTTACCTGGGTGTGAGGATCCACATACATAGCCATAACCACCCTAACCAGCCACTCCTCCAAGCCAAGCTTTCTCATTGCCCACTTCACCACCTCTCTAGGGACTCTGTCAAAGGCCTTTTCCAAATCAACAAAAACAAAATAAAGATCCCTTCTCCTGCCAATATATTTTTCCTGAAGCTGTCGAACAATGAATATGGTATCAGTGGTCCCCCTACCTGGCATAAACCCAAACTGCATCTCATCAATATTCACTCTTTCTCTAATCATACCTTCTAAAACTCTCTCCATTACCTTCGTTATCTGATCTAAAAGCTTTATACCTCTATAATTTCCTCTTTCCAGGGCATCACCCTTCACTTTATACACATTTACAATTACACTCTTCAGCCAATCATCTGGGACAACACACTCATAAATAATCCTATTTATCAGGTCAGTGACTAACATCACCCCTATATCACCTGAGGCCTTCAACATTTCGGCAGTCAACAGACACATCTGCTGCCTTCCCCACCTTCATCCTGCCTATTACCTCACTCACAGTAGCAGCATCAATCAAAGCCCAAGGGCCAGACACTGGATCTGCTGGCTCCAAACCTTCTCTGTCCTAGTCAAACTCCCCATTGAACAACCGATTATAATGCTCTCTCCATGCATCTTTAATATCCTCACTGTTCACCACTACCCTTTCTTCATCATTCTTCACACACTGCTCACCTATAAAAGACCGATTATACCTGTTCACCTGACCTGCCACCCTGAATATCATATTTTTCCTTTCCCCATGATTTAGGTTATCTAGTAAAAGTCTCTGTGACTCAGACTTTGCCCAGTATACTTCTCTTCTAGCCCTAAGCTTGGCAGCCAAATATTCCTCTTTGCTACCACCCTTCTTCCATTCCCAGAAAAGCCTTCTTTTCTCCTTAACTGCAGCTTCTACACCTTCATCCCACCACCAAGTTACTTTATGTCTTGGTGGTCCTCTTGTCCAACCGCATGTTACATCAGTAACTCTCAAAAGATTGTTCTTGAGGGCGCTGTACTGTTCATTAACGCCTCTGTCTACAGCTCCCTGTTCAGCCACCACTCACCTCAACTCGCTAAAGAAGGCATCCCTTACTACTTGGTTTTTCAGCTTCCATATTTTCCTCCTAGGTTCATAAGTCTTCTTTTTCATCTCTCGTTCTTTAAGCACCATATCACAAATCAATAGTTTGTGCTGCTGCACACACTCCTCACTTCTTATAACTTTAACATCCCTCACTAACCTCCTATCGGCCCTCCTCACCAGAAAATAATCTATCTGACTGATATATATATATGGGAATTCGCATACTAGGAATACATAATCATATGGGAATAATTACATATGGGCGGTACCCCCTCATACCTGGACATTTTTTGGCTTTTAGAGACATAATAAAGGTCATGTGTTTCAGACATTGTACTAAAGCTATAGCTACAATAACAAAATATGGGTAGTCACCTTAACAACAGTAGACAATAGGCCTGATGACCTTAAATAATAGGAGTTCCGAGGCACGGCAACACTTACAGCGCCGCACTCCCCACCGCACCAACACTTCCCTCCACAGACTCCTCTTGAGCACCTTCCCCAGGAGCGTCAAAGTCACTCACTTCGGCCATAAACCCTTCAAATTCCAATGCTGACACTTCTGACATTGCATCCTCTTCATCCTCAACAGGAACAGGAGCAGACGATGTCGATAGTTCCGCAATTTCACCAACTTGAGCCCGCTGTGTGTAGCTTGTTATGAGCGTCTGTCTTCTCCTGTTTATTTCTTCCCTGTGCCTGTCTGTGTAGAAACGGAAGAGTTTCTTGATACCAACCAGAAGTTCCTCCATTCTTAGGTTGCTCACTTCCTGTTCCTTCACCTCTTCCTTGAGCTTATCCACGGCAGCAAGGATCTTGCTAATGTTTGACATACACAGCTCAGTCCTGCCTTCCATCACGCATCAACATGACAACACGTGACGCGCTGTGTGAGGGGTGGTCGCGCACTAGTAGAAAATGGCATTTTTGAGCCACTCCTTTGCCTCTGCCTCGCGTTCTATGCGGTAAACTCGCGCATTGAAGGGTTTTTGGTTATAATTTTTTTGTTCACTCGTGCACAAGGCGAATCGCGCACTGCGATGACGCGCACTGTGCAAGCCTACTGTATATATATATATATATATATATATATATATATATATAGCCCGACGCCCTAATCCCGCAAAGGGTGGCCGCAGACAAAAGGCCTCTAAGTCGCTCTGTCACCCACCATTTGACTACCCTCCCCCCAACTCACCCCCCCCTCCCTCATATACCTCTCAACTCCATCCTTCCACCTCATCCTCGGTCTACCTCTCCCTCTCCCTCCCTCCACCGCACCTACATACACCCTCTTAGTCAGTCTTTCATTCTCAATTCTCTTCACATGTCCAAACCACCTCAGTGTATTTCTCCTAATCTTCTCAACCACATCCACATCCAACCCACAGCGTTCCTTCACTTCTTCATTCATCAACCTGTCCCTTCACGTCACTCCACATGCTCCTCTCAAGTAACTCATTTCCACTGCTCTCACTCTTGACTTGTTCCCCTCTTGCAAGGTCCATGCCTCGCTTCCATACGTCAGGGTAGGGATCACAGTACTATCATGCAGTGACTTCTTAACTTCCATACTCACCTCCCTATTTCTCATCACTGCTTTCAGTGTACCAACAACCTTCCTTCCCTGCTGTACCCTTTCATGCACTTCATCCCCCAAAGTTCCATCCTTACTCATCACACTACCCAAGTACTTGAATGCACTCACATTCTCCATATCCTCACCATCCAACCTCACTGCACACTCTGTGACTTCATTCCTCTCAAACACCATAACTTTACTTTTGTTTACATTAACTTTCAGATTCCTCCTCCTACACACTGTCCCAAATTCATACACCAAACCTTGCCACTCCCATTCATCTTCACTCAACAGTACTGTATCATCAGCAAGCAGCAACACCGGAAGCTTCCAAATCTCACTCTCATTCATTAGAGCCACCCCCACATCCACTGCCCTACCCTGCACCTCCTTTACAACCCAATCCATGTATATATTAAACAGCCATGAAGACATCACACAACCCTGTTTCAGTCCCACATTGAGATCAAAGAACTCACTCAGCTCACCAACCACTCGCACCGTAGCCCTAGCTCCCTCGTACATACTCTTCACAGCACTCAACAAAATATATATATATATATATATATATATATATATACAGTAATCCCTGTAATATCTGGACGCCCATTTTCCAGAATCCCCAATAACCGGACATTTTCGTCCCTGGATCCAATACTCCCAAAATGGGCCAAAAACCACATTTTTTTTTTTTTTTTATCCGACTTTTTCCCGCCCGTAATTTGAAGTTGGTGCACATGGCGCGGGCCAGCTGTCTTCTGGTGCGTTGTTCCACCGACATCCGCTAGAGCGCCCCTGCATCCTCCCCACTTACCACCCGTCTCTTGTTGTGTGTGCACTCTCGTCATCATGGTCACCCACGTGCTCGCTTTTGTGATGGTGCCTTACCTGCTGCAGGCTCTCCTGCTGCTCTCATGCCTCTCCTTCGTGTGTGTGATGATGGCCTCACCGCCTGAGAAGAGGAAGAGAGTGGTTTTGACTCTGGAGAAGAAGAGGGAGATATTGGACAAGGTGGATGCGGGATGGTCTACCTCACGCATACTCCATGAATTCAACCTGGCCCGATCTACTTTGTCTGATATCAAGAGATCCCGTGACAAACTCATTTAGTACACGGCTGACTTCTCATCGAAAAGCAAACGTAACATGGAGAGGAAGGTGATGTATACTCCCAAGTATGCAGAAGTTGACCGCTCAACATTGATTTGGTATTGACAGCAACGTGCTGCTGGTGTGATGGTGCGTGGCACAGAGCTGAAGGCTGCTGCTGAGAAGTTCGCAAGGCTTCATGATGCCCTAGACTTCAAGGCATCTGAAGGTTGGCTCTTCGCGTTCAAGCTCTGACATGGCCTTATCAACCGTAAGTCTCATGGCGAAGCTTTGGGCACCAACGAGGATGGAGTAGATGAGTTTCAGCACAAAGTGAAGGGCTTGATTGACAGGGAGGGCTTCACTCCCAGTCAAATCTACAACGCTGATGAAACTGGCAATTCTACTGTATCACTTATTGCCTACAAACACTCTAGCCAAGGAGATGGAGAAGCGTGTACCTGGCCGCAAGCTCTGCAAGCAATGGATATCTGCTTTGTGTTGTGCCAATGCTAACGGCATGCACCGGCTCAAGCCCGTTATTGTTGGTCGTGCAAAGCAGCCTCGGTGTTTTTGTAGGGTGCTGGATGTCCTTCCTGTTGTCTGGTACCATTCCTTGAAAGCATGGTTCACAGCCCAGATCTTCAAAGACTGGTCTCACCGCCATTTCGTCAAGGAGGTCATCTATTACCAGTTGGAGAAATTGAGAATCCCACGCAACCAGGTAAAGGTCCTCCATCTCCTTGACAATGCACCTGCCCACCCGTGCGACAAGGAGTTGGTGGCTGAGAATGGGCGCATTAGGTGCATGTTTCTGCCACCTCATACTATTGCTCTCATCCAGCCAATGGACCAAGGAGTGATCGTGGCAATGAAGAGGCTGTACCACTGGAAGTTCTTGGACGAGGTGATGGTTGTTTTCAAGGACAAGGACGAGCTCAGGGAGGGACGGGACACGCGAGGCCAGCGGACTTTGGAAAAACTTCACTGCTACAACATCAAGTCTGCCATCTACAACTGGGCCAGTGCATGGAAGGGGATCCCTGTCAAGACTCTAGAAAATGGTTGGTCTCGTCTGCTTCTCGGAAAGGATGTGGAGCACAATTTCCTAGGTTTCAACGTGGATGACTTCCATGCACATCTACATGCGCATGGGGACAATGTTGATGTGGACAAAGTGCGTGAGTGGTTGGATGATGACGAGGGCGATCCTGGGTATCAGACATTGTCTGGTATCGAGATCGCATCTTCAGTTGCAGGTGTCAGTACCTAAGCTTGAAGATTCCGATGAGGACGGCGACGATGATGCGGACTCCTCTCAGTGTGACAGTCTCCAGCGATCCCCAAGCTGAGCGCACTCTGGGAATACCAAGAGTTCGTTCTGGACTATCTGGAGCACCCGGACTGCGACAGGGAGATGGGGCTTTCAGGCAGCGCATCATTAATCGTCAAAATCATCGTTCCTTGAGTCAATCAACCATTGATAGCTTTTTCAGGCCCGTGACACCCGTTGTGCCCAGCCCTGGCTCCACTCCATTGCCTCCCCAAGACAGGCCCTCATGCTCTGAGCCACAGTCCAGCACATCAGGCACGGTGGAGTCACCACTCGACATGAGTTTGCACCTCTCTTCAGAGTCGTCTGCAGTGGGTACGCCATCACCATGATCCAGCAACGCACCCCTAGGTCACCTGTATGTGCTACTCTCAGACTCTGACAGTGATTGGACGCCAAGGACTTCTCCACTAGACCACACGGGAATTTACAGTGTTGTGTAGTGAAAAAAAAACAGTGCATAGTGTTAAGGAATTTGAGTTCTGAGTGAAAAGACAAAGATTTAATTGACTGTCAGTGTAACGTAAATTAACTAGAGTATCTTTTGTTTAGAAAATGGTTTTATGAGTGGAAAGACTTTAAGTGCAGAGTGCAACACTTATTTCATTAAGGTACAATGGAGTGCAAGTAAGACAAGAGTGTGCAGTGTCAAGAGAATGGAATTCTGAGTGCAAATGACTAAGTTCTGTGCAAGACTACACGAACAGTGCACTGCAAGTGCTTCAGGAACTCCTTCTTACTGTCAGAGTCTGAGAGGAGGCGGGTTATTCATCGAGATGGCCAGGGACTTGCTGTAAGTACCCAGAATGTTTCATACTGTACTGTACTGTATTTTGCATACTTACCTCTAACACCTCATTTCACTCTTTTATGTCCCTTATTGGTGTGAATAGTGTCTTAGGTGCTATGCATGTGTAGTAGGGAGGTGTTTTTCTGAGTTAGGCTAGGTTAGGGTCCATAACTACTAGTCCAAGAGCCAGGGACTTGTTGTAAATACCCAGAATGTTTAATATTGTATAAACCTACCTCTAAAACCTCATTTTATGTTTCATTTGCATTTATTTCAGTCTTTTATGTCCCTTATTGGTGTGATTTGGGTCTTAAATAGGTGCTGTGCATGTTCAGAGGGAGTTGAGTAGGTATTTTTCTGAGTTAGGGTCCATAAGTACAAGTTCAGGAGGCTGGGGCCCAATATCCGGACAGGATCACTATCCGGACATGCCTTTGGCTCTATTACATCGGATATTGGAGGGATTACTGTATATATATATATATATATATATATATATATATATATAAAATCTGATATTTTAGGGAATAATATATATATATATATATATATATATATATATATATATATATATATATATATATATATATATATATATATATATATATATATATATACACCAGAAGCTTGATATAACAGAATAATTCAGCCAACCCCTATTCCGTTTTATCAAATATTCCGCTTTTTCAAGCTTCCTTTCCAAAGCCACAGATGGAATGAAATTTTCCGGATTTTTGCAATTTCTCCCATATTTCTTCCCTAATTCGTGACCTGAAGCCTATACACCATTGCTACTTAATCGCTTCTTTTGCTACACACACGCACATGCTGCCTACGCTAGTCATAATGATACACACAGAGCAGTCAGAACCCACAATAATAATAATAATAATACAGTAATAATAACAAATAAAACAGTAAAAACTCACCTCCAAATGGGGGGGATATGACTTGTTTGTAGAATTATGCCTGACACAGCCCCCCAAACATGTGTCAGGCGTGATGCTTCCGTATTTGCTGTCTGAGTCCCCCTCCATCAGCACTGGGGGAGGCACTGGGGTGATGGTGGGGCTGGGAAGTATGAGGAACGGTGCCGGTGATGGGGTCACAGGTGGTGTCCCTTTGGTAGAGGTCAAAGGAAGGGAAACATCAGATTCTGTGGAGGGGAGGCTGCTGGTGGATGGTGATGAAATATCTGATGTACAGCTTTCCTTCCTTTCCCTGTGTTGACGTGACGTTGGCGGCTTAAAGAAGTTCTCGATCTTTGTCTGCCGTGGCTCGTACAGTTCCCTTTGTATTTTCTTTATTCTTGTTCTCATCTCCCTCAAATGGGGGTAGAAGCTCAGGAGATCCTTGTAGTTCGAGTCAAGGATGTAGTGCTGCAGAGCTTCTACACAATCAGAGGCATGGGCGGCTGTTTTCTTTGGATTTGTGAACTCCGTCAAGTCTTCGTTGGATGTAGACTCCTCTGCTGTCACCTCAGCCACGATCTCGTCCTCGGTCTGCGTGTGGAAGCCAGGGTCACCAGCATCAAGGGTCAACCACTCCTGGATCTCCTCCATCTCCGCCTCAGCCTCTCTTGCACGTTGAAAGGCTTCCCTGCACTCTTCAGTGAACTCTTCGAAGTTGGCATCCTCATCCTCCACCCTCTGAGTTACGTCCCTCTCCCAGAACAAGGCATTCCACCCATGAATGATTGTTCTGTTTGATACGGTGTCCCAGGCTTTTCGGATGTTGATAACCGTATCGAGCATGTCATATTTCTTCAATGCCTTCACACTCCTCCTTCCCCTCGTATCTTCCTCTCCTGCCTTAGGCTTCATCTCCACCATCAGGATATCCTCCAGCATTAGCCTCCTGTAATGCCTTTTGAAGGTATTGATGACACCCTGGTCCATGGCCTGTTGGATGGAAGTGGTGTTGGCATGGAGGAACGTGGTCTGAATCTGACTGTCGTGCGTCACCAGGATCTCCTCTGAGGGGTACACTGGGGCCTGATCTAGGAGGAGGAGAGCCTTAACCTGCCCCGGCTGCACATTGTGCACGCGCATCTGATAGTTCTTCACAGACTTGACAAATCTAGTGAAGAACCACAACCTGGTAATGGTGCGTGTAAACCAGGCCTTGGTGTTACTATCATAGTCTACAGGCAGATTGTCCATAATAGGTCACATCACATGTGGTCGCTTTGCGGTCCCCACCATCATTGGCCACAGTCTGTAGGTTGCATCAGAGTTTGAACACAGAAACATTGATATTCGAGCCTTACTTTGTTTGTGGCCTGGGACACTGGACTGGCTTCTTGAGGCACGTGTGCTGTCTGGCAGTGCCTTCCAAAAGAGGCCAGTCTCATCAGCATTATAAATCTGCCAAGGCTTAAGGTCAGCTTCACTTTGTATTGATTATATTTTTTCTATGAATGGTTGCACATTCGCGACATCAGCACTGCAATGCTCACCCACTACCTTCTTATGTACAATGTCGTTCCGCTTTGAAAAGTTAGATATCCAGCCATCACTCGCATGGAAATCTTCTATTTTTTGTTTTTCAGCAAACCTTAAAGCAGCATTCTTTATCTCAGGTCCTCGCACTGGCATACCCAGGGCTCTCTGCTGCTGGTACCACTTAAATACAGCCTCCTCAAGATTTAATATTCTGGCTTCTTCAGAGACCGCTTTTCCAAAAATGCTGATTTCTTATAAGAACTAGCACTCGCATCTGGCAGCACTTTCAATGTCTTGATTTCTTCTTTATGCTTGCGAATCTCACACACTTGCGTTTTCTTGACCCCATAGTCGGTCATGATTGTCTTCACTGCTGTACCACGCTCAATTTTCGAGATTATTTCTAACTTCTGGCCCAGAGAAAGCCTCACCCTTTCCCCTTTTCCTGCACTTTAGGCACGGAGAATGATTGGTTTGCTTATTTTCTACAGAAAAGGCACGAAAAAGTTTGTAATGCCAAAGTAATCATGCACACAAGGAGAGAAGATTTGAACTGTGCGGGGGCTGCTGGTAGACTGCGGTGAGGTGAGCCTCACCTGGCCTGGGACAAAGTGGCTTGTTGCCGCGGCCTGTGACAAAGCCCCACGCCTCGTGATCGACCGGAAACGTTCCAGTGCATCACGATTTTTCCACAGCCACGGAAAAACTGGCTTGTTTCCGTTACGGAAACCCGACGCCTCGTGACAGAACGGAAAACTTCTGGAATATTAACAGTACCTTACGGAAATAATTGTTCCGTTTTTTCAAGCATCCGTTTTATCCCGCGCGCGTTATATCAAGCTTTTACTGTATATATATATATATATATATATATATATATATATATATATATATATATATATATATATATATATATATATATTACAGGCAATTAGAGTAACCTCTGACTTCATGAAATCCCTTGGGAATTGATGAAATGGGTTTATATTAGGATCGGTTAATAAAGGTTAGGTTAATTTAGACTACAGATAGGTTATGTTGGGATAATCTAAGTTACGTTTTGATTAGGTAAGGCTAGGTTAGTTCTCTAGGTTAGGTTAAGTTAATTTATACGAACGCTTAACATTACTTAGCAGTTATCTTAATCAATGTAACCTAACCTAGCCTAACTAACAAAGCCTAACCTAACCTAAACTTAACCTAGATTATCCCAGCCTAACCTAACTGCAGCCTAAACTAACATAGCCTTAATTAACCCATCCTAATCTAACTCATTTCACGAATTCCCAAGGGATTTCATTAAATCACTGGTTACACAGGTTCCCTGTTTTATACATATACTGTATATATATATATATATATATATATATATATATATATATATATATATATGTGTGTGTGTGTGTGTGTGTGTGTGTGCGCTCAGTGTTTCAAAGAATATTAAGTTTATTCCTTTGAAGGTGGCAGGGTTTTTCCACACTGATTTTTTAAATCAGTAGGAGATTTTTCTTTTTTCATGATGGAGAGGTTATTTACAGCCTTGATATACGCTTCTATAGATCTATAGATTCTAACAAAGTCAAAAAGAAATCTGAAAATAGCACAAATGAAGTGAAAAAAGTCACAACGTTGATTGCGGTAACAGTTCGTCATCATACACAATAACGAATTTTTCCTCGTTGTCGGAGGAGCCCTTGTATTCTGTTCCATATAGAAGTAAGATTATTGTAGTTGTCTGACTATGCCTCACACAAGCCTGAGAGAGTTAATACTATCCCTATTACCCTCCTCATGGTAGAAATAACTCTTATGATCACTTTTAACAAACGCCCTACAGTTTTACTCAGACAAAAGTGCATCGTACGAAAATGGGAGTTATTAATATAGCCTAATAAATCTCTTAATGTGTTTGTTCAGTATTTCAAAGAACGTGAATTACAAAATGTGTGTTTAAAATGACGGCAACATTTCGTCATCGATTCTTATTGTACTGTACAAATTATTTTTTATTCAGGCTAACAGCACCCAATTTTGTTGAACTACGAGAACTACTTCCGGACAAATGTTTCAAAGTTATCTTAATATTATCTTGTATCTTTATTTCGTTTTAAGGTCGATATAGTTTGTATCAACGACAATTAATGGGATACTAAGGTGTGATGTACAGAATAAACTGATTAGGACGAGGTGTTACGAAATCTAAGCCACTTACAATACCACTCTAAACATCACACACCTACCAGTAGTCACTATAAACCTGTAAAAATAAACCAGTGCACATGATACAGGGAACATAAAATCAGTGGCACCGAAATATACTGCTGGTCTGTGTGAATGTGGGGATAAATCTCCGCTCAGCACTCACTTACTGGAATTTTGTTGGGTGTTCATCATTCTGCTCGACTCTCCCACTCTGATCCCTTAGAGTCTCGCAGAATTCTGTATTTGCCCTCTCATTTTCGATGTTTTCCGTCATATGTGCTTTTGTTCTTAGATTCCTCCTCATCTTAAATGTTTTCTGTTTGGTCGCTTCAAAAGCCTGACGTTGGAGCGCACACTTGAATTCTTATCTCTTATTCGGTTTCATTATTAGGCCTATGATGGATTATTATATATATATTAATGGCATCTTTCAAGGCAATCCATGGTTTGTTTTCAGCAGCAAGAAGAGTTTTCAAAATCTGAATCCTTGACAAACTTCCTCCACAGTATGAAAAGTATACCCTCTTGAAGCCTTGCATCAGGCATTCTTGGAAAACTCCTCCATAAATGCTTGAAAGCGTTTCCGTCTCGTGGCAAAGCTTTAACAATTGCTTCATTAGGCTAAGTTTTATGTGTTTAGAAGGCAAAGGAACTTTTTCTTGGATAAACCTAATATTCACATACATATTTTTGTCCCTTATAAAAGTTGTGCCCTAACTGTCCATTGTTTCTGAAAGCAGTGAAGATTCTTGGCCCTGCTAATCCATTAACAGAAGAAATTCAGAAACTCAGGGTAGCCCTACTGTTGTCCAAACTGCACACAAAGTACCTTTGAGTTTCCACAAATCATGCAATTGTGTGTGTGTGTGTGTGTGTGTGTTTTTTTTTTCAATTAATCTTGTTTAAAATAACAAGTACGATTGCACAACTTTCCTTGAGGTGCACTGAATGAACTACAGGAACAGAAGCAGAAGGACTACCATTGTGTAAAAAAAATTACCTTAGACTTCTATCGAAGAATCAATAAAAATTCTCCATTCAACAACAATGTAAATGACACCAAATTTGTCTATTAGTCCAGCAAGATCTGTGCGATAAACCAAATCATTATCTTGTTTGATAATGGGAGAAAATCTTTGTCTCGGTTCTGGAACCAGGAAAATGATCTGCCAGGGGCAAATACATTTTTGGGTTAAGTCTGGAACCTCTAATCTCACCAGATTTCTTAGCAAGGGCATTCGCAAAATAATTTAGTTCATGCTGAGAAAAACTTGAGGTTTTGTGTTATCGCTATCACACTGGAATTACACATCGTAATTAATACCACTGCGTTCGTAGTCAGACATACAATGAATGCCCTCCAGGTTCTTCAGTAGTACTGGGATGGCCATATCTGGTCCATGAACAACAAGTTTTAAGGCAATGGGAGATTTGGATTAAAAAAAAATTCCATTCTTAATGTTTTATCCTGACACATTACTCGTACATGTGAAGAAGTAGCAGTCGTCGCTGTGATTTTTCAACTCCCTCTAGAAAGTCTAGATCATTGGAACTCCAAAGAGAAAATAATGTTTTTTTTTTTTTCCTTTTGTCTCTTGCCTTAGTTTTTCAGCAGCAATAGAGCAGACTTTAGGGGAAGCCCATTTACGATAATGAAACTCATACAATGTGCATCAGGCTAATACCAGCGCTAACCACACTCTTATAGTGTTTGTTCGAACAGTGCAGATGCAAGATAAAAACTAGCATACTTATTTTTTTGCTTTCAGATGTCGTTCATGCACATTGATATTCATGTTGAGTCATGTTATAAGACAAAAAAAAAAAAAAAAAAAAAACTACCAGATTCACTTTTAATTTTGTATTGTTAGTCTATATCTATATACCTTGGCTGCTTCCCCCAAAAGGAAAGGGAGGTAGCCGAGACAGGACGACACACTCCCAATTTACTCATCCACTCAAACACATTCATTGGCATCTTAGCCCCAAAGAGGAAAAGTGACAGATCCTCACCGCACCACACCGCACGAGGGTCAACTGCTCAGTGCAAGCAGTGACATCCTCAGCAGGGCCTGACAGCAGAGCTGGTTTACCCCTGCCACATCATAAAAGACCCATTCCTTTACCCGTACCTGACCTGATCAGCTGAGCAGACAAATGCAGGAGAATATCCCCTCAGGACTGCGTCATCATTTATACATTAATAATTTCTCTCCATTCATTTTTATCATGCACAGCCACTCTTCCTTGCTCAACAGACATCCCTTTCGCATCCAACGCTCTCTTCACACTGTCCATCCATCCTATTCGTGGTCTTCCGCTCAGCCTTACACCTCTCACATCAGATCTAGTTATATTTTTCACCAATCGCTCATTATCCATTCTCTTCATATGCTCAAACCATCGCAACACCCTCTGCTCAACTCGATCAGCCATCTCCCGAACAACTTCAGGTCTCCTTCGCACATCATCATTTCTCACTCGATCCATACGTGTCACTCCACACATATTCCTCAGACACTCCATCTCCATTACATTCAAATTCTTCCCCTCTGCTACATCCATATTCCATGTTTCAGCCCCATATAACGCAGTTGGTACCACAACACCCTCATACAGCCCTCTCTTTACATCCATTCTAAGCGAACGACATCTAAACACTTTTTTCATTCCTCCCAGTACCTTTCCTACATCATTCATTCTAAACTTCCTTTCTGCATCTAATCTTCCATCCACAGCAACATGTGACCCTAAATACTTAAAACACTCTACCTCCTCAAGCAACACGCCATTCAAAACTATATTCATCCTCCTACCATCTACGAACCTTGTACACTTCATCACCTTATCTTATGCTCATTTACTTCCAATTTCCTCCTTTCACACACCCTTCCACACACTGTACTGTAATGAGAGAAAATGGCTATGCTACCTTGTGAGACTTAGTCCAGAATCTGTCCTTTCAGTTTATTTTTTTCTGGGCTCCCCGATTTCGAAATCTCTCTCTCTCTCTTTATATATATATATATATATATATATATATATATATATATATATATATATATATATATATATATATTATATCTCCATCATACAATCTTATGTTGCCCCATGAAAAGCGTAGGAGCCCGGGGCTAGCCTAGTTGTTCCTGACGTTTAAGATGAGAGTGAACATTATATATATATATATATAGCAAACCGTACGTATCACTAGAATTTCAGCATATATATATATATATTTTGTTATTAAGTGTATGGAAATTCATAACAAAACAGGCACTAAATATTGAGTAATTTTTCGTTCCACACCTATGATATCAATATTCGGAAAAAAAAAAAATGAAATTATGAAACTGAAGGGGTTAACCTAGAACGTATCCTACATATACTCGCGATCCAAAGAAAGTATCCAGGCCTTGTCGATGACGTGGCCAGGAAACCAAGAATGGTCTGGTGTTTAGACACAGCTCTAAGCCCCCTCCCCTCCTCCTTCCTTCATCCATTCCCAGCTACAACTACTTGCCTTGATCTCATGATCGTGAGGTAGCTCCCTCCCTTGCTTCACGGTAAGAAGCACACAAGACACACACACACACACACACACACACACACACACACACACACACACACACACACACGTGTGATAAAATAAAGCAACAAGACAGGTCATTACGAGCTTGACTAAATCCCGTAAAAAATAATACCCGCTCTGTCTTCAAGAGCATGGGTGTAATGTGAGTACGTTTAAGTACTTGGATAGTGTGATGAGTATGGATGGAAGTTTGGAGGGTGAAATGCTTGAAAGGGTACAACAAGGAAGATAGGTTGCTGGTTCCTTGAAGGCAGTGATAAGAAACAGGGAAGTGACCATGGAAGTGAAAAAGTTATTACATGACAGTATTGTGGTACCAACTCTAATGTATGGAAGTGAAGCTTGGACATTGTTGGAGGGACACAAGTCAAGAGAGAGCAGTGGAAATTAGTTATTTGAGAGGAGCCTGTGGAGTCACATGGAGAGACAGTCCGACAAATGAGGATGTGAAGGAGCGTTGTGGTGTGGATGTGGATGTGATAAGAAGCGTTAGGAGAAACACAATGAGGTGGTTTGGCCATGTGAAAAAGATGGAGAGTGAGAGACTGACGAGGAGAGCGTATGTGAGTGAGGCGGAGAGGGAGAGGAAGGCCAAGGATGAGATGGAGGGATGGAGTGGAGAGGTATTTGAGAGAGGGGGGTGTGAATTGGGAGCAGGGCAGTGAATGGCGGGGGACAGGGTGAAGTGGAGGCGATTTGTTTGTGGCCACCCCGTATAAGGGATTAAGGCGCCTGGCAATAGATAGATTGTAGGTAAAAATATCTGTGTCACGGGTGATGTGTGTTCTACCCTAAGCTTAATCAAACTATCAGCCAGTACCAAGAATAAAATAGCAGTTTACTTCATGAATGAACTATTTGGAAAGTGTTTGTCTGTCAGTATGTCTACATATGTTCTACATCTTCCTGTCCGAGAGAGTCATATTTTCACTTCAGCTGAATAAAATCATCTGACAGTAACAATATTGCCATATCAATCAATGTGAACTGATAATTCAAGTTAATGTGAACTGATAATTCGGAAACTGTCAACTTCACTTGCGATCTGTTTATTTTACCTGCTTCTCTGTCTTTTGTGTTTTCCTGTACAGAAAGAGTTTATTCTCACTTATGCTGAATAAAATGGCCTGTTTTCAGCAGAAGAGAAGTAGCAATCAATATGAAATATTGATCACGTTTTGATCTACAAGGAGAGTCTGTTATCACTCAATCTGAAGAGTGTTATCTGGTGAAATGTAAAATGTGATGTAATAAGTCAACGTGAATCGACAATCTAGAATCTGTGTCTGTCTGTTTGTCTGTCTGTCTTAGTTATGAGGCTATTTCTTTCCGAAGATGCAAGTTTTCCTTTGTCTTTAGCGAGAATGAAATAACAGTTATTCGTAATCTCAAATGGCGTTCGTCTTTCCTTTTCCTTGTTATCAAATCAACACGAATCGATAATCGAGAAGGAAGTCGCCTCTCAGAGAGAGTCTCACACCAGGCTCGTGCAACGTTCTGAGGTTTCCACTGATCAGAGAGATGGTATTGCTATCGCCGCTACACATAAAACTTGGTCTTGTGAAACAATAATTCGTGAAAGCCATCGACAAGGATGGCGATGCGTTTCTGGATATCCGATCAATGTTTCCCATGTTGAGCGTGGCAAAGGTGACGGCTGGCATATTCTCTGGGCCGCAAGTTCAGAGAATGCTTGCAAGTTGTGAACTCTCCAGGGTAAAATGGCCGATGACGAAATGCGTGCTTAGAATACTTTCAGAAGGGTTGTGGAAGCATTTTTTTTTTTTTTTTTTTTTTTTTTTTGGCAACCAGAGAAGCCCAGATTCTGCACAGCTCGTTGATGATCTGATTGGCTCACCGGCTTGGATGCAGAATGTCAATCCAATTGCACTATCTGCATTCTCACCTTTATTCTTCAAAATCAACTTGGGTGGAGTCAGGAAGGTGCATGGCGAACGGTCCCACCAGGACATACCAGATATCAGGGCAGGTGGAACGAGGCGATGATGAGCGATTACGTTTGGGGATTGTTGAGCGCTTGTCATCAGTCAAGATCAAAAGTGCATTTCTAGATACTATGTGCCCTGCATTCCTTGTGATGTTACTGTTTGCTCATTTTCTACTTGTATTCATAATATACACCCGAAAAAATATAAATTCTCTGACATTCTCAGCATTTTTGAAATGGTAACAAGTTGCAGTTCCTGTCCTTGTGTGATACATATGTTGTTGCATAATTTCTGTAACTCTAGATCTACACAAAAACAATTAGCATATCAGGAAGCTACGCATTGACACTGATCAGAAATAGCGTGAAAATAAACATAAAAAAAATGGTTTAAGTTTCTTACATAGTGTTATATTGCACCCACAATAGTGTTACGGACGTAGGGACCCACCCACTCATGCACGCACGGACAGACAGACCATTTCTGAATGCCTTCTCCACCATAAGTGGGCGGAGACAAAATAAATAAACAGCCATTTCCTTTTGTTATAGGAGTGACGACGGCTGGCAACACCATTGCTAGGTGGGAGAGTCGCCACAACCCAGTGTGAGTACCTACTGTAATGGGCAGAAGTTCGTCAGCAGTCCCTTGCTAGCTTTGTGTCCTGTCATCCACATTTTTTTTTATTCCTTCCCAAACGTTAGAAAGCATCTTACCTCCTTGTGCTTTTATAGCAAGCATCATTTTGGTATCACAAAAAATAATTTCATGTAGCATCTTTCATCGCCACAGCTAGTAGGAAATTGTCGGCATATATTTGATCCTAAGTGTACATACAAACACAAAGCCTGATAGATGAGATCCTGAGTAGTTGACCTGTGATCATGATTCAGTTCTAAGTTGTTTTTGAAAATGCATCTCATTTACATCCATAAAACTAGAATGCGTTAAATAAGTTGTGTACTTATTACTGGAAATTTGTTTTAACTTTCCCCCAAGAGAAATTTCCTTTTCTGTTCTTGGTAGAAGATAACTGAATTTAACTCAGGTATGCACCGTAATATTTAAGGATGCTTAGGAAGGTCATCACTCTTTCAGAGAGTTCGAAAAACCTTTACGTGGGTGATTAGTATAGTCAGAATATTAATAGAATATATCAAAAACGCCATTTCTGTAATATTATTATTGCTCTCTTCAAACGATTTAATTAATTTTGGGGAGATTATTCGAACTGAAGGCGTCAGATACAGCCTCCGATAATTGCACCACTACAAGACGTCTCCCATGAGTTGAATGAATTGTCTGAGGGCAGCATGAGATATATAAAAATAAGCCCTCCGACTGGGAGAGTTAATTACCGTACATCATTGCAAAGGTGTTTTTTTTTTTTTTCCGCTTTTTCTCTCACCGCTGCCAGATTATTTTTTTCGGTTTGGGACAGCTTCGTGATAATTCATTCAGTATAACTTGGGGGAAATTCTCATACTACTGCATCATATTTCCCTTAACTCAGTGCGAGAATTAATCTGTTACGGCCCTTGTCATACCACTGATTTATGATTAGCTTCATATTCTTGTCCTAATTTCGTACTATGTTTCGGCACCGGTGATGATGAGATTGCAATTTAACGACTACATAAATTGAACAGATTCGTTCATATATATATATATATATATATATATATATATATATATATATATATATATATATATATATATATATATATATATATATATATATATATATTTATTTATTTATTTATTTATCTTCAGCGCCATCATTCCCCAGAATGTTGGGGCTTGTAATACATGAAAAAAAAAATAATAATAAAAATATATGAGAGAAATATTCATAACGGGATAATCGCTGAGGTACTGTAAATGGAAACTTTCGGTGGGACTAAGGAACTTAATTAATGAGGTGTAAAGGAAGTTGTGTGGAAACATTAAAAATAAACAAGAAATTGAGCCTGGGAAGATGTTGAAATGCTGTTCATTACCACTTTCATTATAAACAAGAATCGCAGCACTAGATATAAGGCTGATATGATCCAGAAACTGTTGCACAAGTAATTGTAGCCCAGCTTCATCTGGATGTGAACCAAAAGGACTGCAGGATGAAGTTTTCTCTCTCCTGTTGTCCTCAGTTTACGAGGATATGACGGAAATTGAGAGGTACTAGTATAGCAGGGAAGTTCTACCGCAGGACCATATTATGGTGAAGGTAACCCTCTTCAGAAATAAAAACAAAGTGAGCAATAGAGGATATTATAACATAGCCAAGTAAAAATGAGTCACTCACCCACTTCCTTAGCATTCAAGTGACGTTTGAGTCATTATGGTAACTCCAAGTGTGAGGGCCTCGGACAGTGCTTCTTTCCCTGGGACAACTATTGCTGACATTGTTGAAAGCCTTCACAGTTTTTCGGGAGTATTACAGAGGCTATTCTCTCAGGTATGGAAACATACTCTTCATCCTTTTACCCACCGACCAGTGCAATAAAAGATGAGCTTAATAAGGATTGTTCTCTAATCACCTCATTACAGTGAGGGTGACGTATATGTCTGATAGTGTGCGTCGACGTAAAATTGCGACTGAGCACCACGTCATTGGTCCACGATACGGGTGTAACGTTTCTTACTGTTACATTTATAACGTCTGCCTGTGAATAAATAAATAACCAATCGTAGTGTGTAGTAAAAATACAAATACGTCATCGTACTGAGGTGGTTATGCGATAATAAGAGGAACATTTAGCGGATCACACACTGTAAGCAGCACAGATTAGCGTTGGGTGAGACATTATGCTATTTTTTTTTTTTTTTTTTTTTTTTTTTTTTTTATAGCGGCGAGGGAGTTACAGGAGACCCAAAAAACCATTAACTTCAATTCGGTCGCATCGTCCATCGCGTATCGTTCCAGTTAACACTAGATGATTTTATTAGTTAAGAATGATTCATAGCGGCCTGTGTGTAATAAGGGCAATATCTGGCAGGTTACACGCCGGAGGGCAAGTGAGAGTAGCTTCAGGAGGAACGCGAAAATCCTTGTCCAAATAGACTTTGCCAGAAACTATCTCGCCTATATATATATATATATACACAGAGCACAGGGTAACTTTCTGACTTGGGTTGGGTGGGGGGGGAGGGTTAGAGGTGGTGAGTCAGTGAGGACATGAGTTATGTACAAGTACTGTACATTGCATAAGGTTCAGAGTGGGTGATGGTGAGTCAGTGAGGGTATGAGTCGAGAAAATAGGGTTCAGAGCGAGAGATGGGAAATCAGTAAGAATATGATTCACGTATCATTAGTAGGAGAGGATATGGTCTGAGTAATACTGAATGCTGACTCGACGAAGTGGGTGGCAAGGTGAAAGATGGTGAGTCAGACGAGAGATGAGTCAGGTGTTGCGGTGGTGAGGCGGGGGATTAAATGCCATGCAGGGTGAGAGGTAGACTGACTTAAGTTCGAGAGCATGATGTTTACACGACGAGAAAGTTGTGACGAGAGTTAAATTAAGGCCAAGCAAAAATGAAATGTAGGAGACCCAAGAATAAACCAGGATTTGTACAGAAGTATGTCAATAAATATACATAAATGTAGCAGCACGTTGACAGATATTTGGTGTTTTTAATAGGGATGTTTGTCTTTTTAAGAGGTGTGTAGTGATTATTACAAGAGAGTTACATTATTTTTCACAAACGAGTAGAAGTGACACGAGTTGAAGCCAATTGAATTAATCCCTATATTTTATTTCTCCCATTCGAATGATCCTTTCTAAGCTGAATATATCATCTACTAGTACTAAGAGGTGGGGGAAGGTGATGGTGCAGCACGTGTGTGTGTGTGTGTGTGTGTGTGTGTGTGTGTGTGTGTGTGTGTGTGTGTGTGTGTGTGTGTGTGTGTGTGTGTGTGGTCATTAAGCACAGTGAGGTAACATGAGGTGAAGTGCGGTATTGGTGAGATGAGGTAAGGTAAGGGTAAGGCAGACGTGGAGTAAAGTGAGGTGAGGTAGAAGTGAAATGGGACATAAGAAGGGTGAGATGAAGTTAGGTGAGGTGAGGAATGGAAGCTACAGAGGTGAGGTGAGGTAATGGTGGGATACGGACGAGTGGGTATGTGGGCTGGTGGGTGTGTCATTAGGCTGTGTAAGAGCCACAAAGTTGGTGGTAGCCTAAGTGACAAATGGAGGTACAAGTTAGTGCGATGAAGCGGGTTACCTTTGAAGGTATGATGCGTTTTGTGTGAAATTGGGTGCGAGGGTAATAAGTGGGGTAGGCATATGATAATGAAGAGGAGACAGAAGAGAGAATCAAGTACGGAGGAGTTTCTAAATTTGTAAGAATAGGGAGGGTGTGATGAAAAATGTTAGAGTCCTGATAAAATTTGGTTCTGCTACGGACAAAGTATTGACTTCGATTTGGTTGGACGTCTGGTGATTACTTGTTTCCAACAGATCTGTTTACCTCTTTCGATTTTACTCTCATTATCCTTTCCCTTCCTTAACAGCATTCTTGTTACTGAAATACGTGACGGAAAGAGAGAGAGAGAGAGAGAGAGAGAGAGAGAGAGAGAGAGAGAGAGAGAGAGAGAGAGAGAGAGAGAGAGAGGAGAAAATCCTTGGAACATGAACTTATGGCTCCTCAGAGAGAAATGGGAAGCATGATATTAGGTGTCACGCGGAAGAAGCAGACGAAACGGGGGATTAAATTACCGTTAAAATACTCAGAACGCAGAACTGAATGTCACTGATCACGTCATCCTTCCCTTCATTGGGTTGTTTCTTCCTCCTTACCTTTTCTCATTCTGCCTTTATCCTTCCTGTTCCTCAGTTTCTTCTCTCCTTCTTCCTCGGCATTTATTTCTTACTTCATACCTTTCTTTCTCTTCCCTTCATCCCTTCCAAGACGTATTCATCACGCTTTCTTTCCTCTCTTTGTTTTATTCTTCCTTCCTTCCTCCTCCCTTCATTTTGGTCTTGGCACATCTTGTTACTCCTTCCTGTCTATCACCCTCCAAGACACTGTGCGTTCTTCCTTGCTTTCTTTCCTTTTCTCCCTTCTCCGCCTTTCTTCCTCTTTACTTCCATCCTTCCCATCAATTTCATCCTTCTCTCTTTAGGCTCTTTCCTTCCTTTCTTCCTTCTTTTCCTCACTTCGTTGCTTCCACTCTTCTTCCATCATTCCTTCCTTATTGTGCTTCTTTCGTTTGTCCTTTTGCCATTTCTCGCTTTTGTCCTTGCTACGCGTTCGTACTGTTCTCCATTCCCTCCTTTTAGTTATTCCTCAATTGCCTTTCTACTTGCAGGTTCAAATCGTATTTTCTTTTCCTTCCTTCCTTCCACTCTTCATCCTTTCCTTCTTTTCCTCTGTTCTTTCGTTCTTCCATTCCAACTTTTTTATTTCTTCTTTGCTTCATTCCTCCGTTCCTTCTTGCCTGTTTCTGTCCCTCCTCGCGATTGCTTCCCGACCTTCTTTCCTCTATTCTTTTCCTCCCTCTTCTCTTTGATTCTTCCCGTCCTTGCATCTTTCTTCCTTCCTTCCCACTCATTTGCATCACATTTTTTCTTCCTTCCTCCCCCTCTTCTTTCTTTCCTTCCTTCCCTCCCATGCGTCCAAGTCGCACCTTCTTTTTTTCCCATTTCCGTAATTCACTGTTTATCATAGCGTGCATTTTCTTCATGCGTCCACCTATTGACTCATTTTCTTCTTCACCTAACTTACTCAACCTCTGCCCTCTTTCACCTATGCTTCATCCTCCTCCCTTACCCCATTTCACCTTCACCAATGTCCTCCTCTACTCCACCAGTACCCTTCCTTACGCAACATTCTCTACCAGTACTCTCCTCCAATACTCTGCACTCCAACAGTACCGTCCTCCAACCCATATTCACCAATACCATGCTCCTCTCAACCATCTCCACATATATTTTCCTACACCCATACCTACTCCATCATTATCTATCTCCACCTCACCTTCTCTACCTATGCCCATTCCACCAGTCGTGGCCTCCAGTTTCTCTTGCACCAGCCCCCCCCACCCCTTTCCACCATCCTTCACCCGATTTTCTTCACAGTCCTCTACAACCCAACCCCCCAATAATTCCCTCCCCAGTCACCCCATTTCTCCACCGATACGTTCTCCATCAGCCTTCTCCTTCACCAATGTCCTCCACTTCCACATCCCCCAACACCCTCTCCAACAATCATGCCCTCCACCAGTACCCTTCGCCATCTTACCTTCTCCACCACTACCCTCTCCACCATCCCTACGCTCGGCCACAGCCTTTTAGCTCACAAGGGAGATCCTGTGGCTTTTTCTTTCTGAACTAATCTCGTTAAGCTGAACTGAAGAGCTGGGATCCTGGGTGTTACTTTTTAATCTGGAGTTTTATTTGACAGCCGCTCTCCTTTCAGCTAAATGGGAAGGGGTGGCGCTCACGGAAAAACAGAAACAATGTAACAGAACGCTTTTTTAGTCAACGGAAAGTGATTATATTAGAGAACGACGGTAGCGTTGGAAGACATGATCTCCTTGCTGGTTTGCTCAAAAGAAAACGCTTGTGAAGTGACAGGTTTTCAAGGGGACAGGTACTGTATGCATCAAAGGAACACTGTCTTGCCATGGTGAAGAAGCTTGTGTATGTCAGTCATCACGGGCATTATATCAGTCAGGAATGATGTAGCGGTCAACATCTCTGTTTCCTGTTATCAGATGGTATGATGAAACTACCATTCTGTTCATCACTGAGAATATTTCATCACTATGGTCTATTTGGTGTATTCCTGTTATCGGCAGACGACTATATTCCAGTGAGAGTGAATACAGGAGGCTGAGTGTTAATTCTGATAATAAACTTCTGATGGTAGGAGCAACTCTAGTATTCAATTGTATTTTAGGAAAGACGATTTTATTCGACAAGGAGTAGCTCATTGAAGCCTGAGAGATTTGATTCGCCTAACAAGGGCAATGTGAGGTGCAAGAGGGAGCACTGCTGAGTAGGGATACAAATGCCTGAACGTCCTTTGTTTTGGCCACTGTCAAAAGCAGCGACGGTCAACAGATAGATAGATCGACAGAGCAAAAATATAGGTTTTATTCCTATATTTTATGTCGAAACGTTTTAAAACAGCATTTTATAATTCCAGTGCGAACATTCATAAAATTGCTTTTTCCCCTGACGGCTACCTCTTTGAAGCTACGTGTAAAAATATATATTCTACAATCTGAATGTGCACGTCAGTTCAATTCCACACTACAAACTCTTGCTTTTATCTGCTTTATGTAAACCTTTGTGCCTATTTTTTATTCATTATTTGTTGTGGCAGCCATCTGCCTAATTTCTGCGTCCGATAACGTGAAAGTCTTTTTTTTTTTGTGTGGCTTGCAAATATCAACCAATTCGTGGTAAGTGGCACGCATTTGTGCGTTCAAGTTAAGTTTACCAAGAAAAGTTTTGAAAGTACAGTATTACCATAATTTTCATCCTTACTATATAAATTATAAAACATACATTAACAATAACTGCCTACGACTAATCCTGTTCATTTGACACTAGAAATTATGAAAACCAGTTATTTACCACCTCCCTTCTTATTGCCTGACCAGAACCCAATGCGTTTTCTGTAGCTGGTGGGTATTGAGTGTCCCCGTCTTTGTCCAGCATCCATTATTGGTTATCGGTATCCTTTGCTTTACGCGGTAATTGTACGACAACAAGCAGGCAACAGTAATCTGGGCACTTTTCTTGGGTTCATACTGTAAGGTCCCCCCTGACTGATGAAGACACCTAAACCGGGACGTCAGCACCCCAAATGTTTGCTCCACCACTGCTCTCGTTCTGGCATGGCTCCTGTTGTACCTCTCTTCAGCTGGAGTAGCCGGATTGGCAAATGGGGTCATAAGGTATGACTCTAGTGGGTATCCACTGTCTCCTGCAATGGTTATACAGTTTTCTATGAAGGGGATCATAATCTCATAATGTTACTCATATACAATGTTCTATACCACACTGAACAATAAAGAAGCATTGTTGCATGAAGGCCTAGACACAAACATGTATCAAGCAAGTATGGCTGTGGATGATGACTGAGGAGTTAATGTGTGCTCTTGTCCAAAGTTACTGTATATCTATCTGAGTGTGGGACATCCAGACAGAATTTTGAGGTGGGACTAAAACTATCAGCACTGTGATTCATGAAAGATGTGAAGTACAAAAGATGTAGCTAATCATGTACAGGAGGACTGAACTGCTTCAAATAAGGATGGCTATTGTATAGATACTTTGAAGGTGGGACTAAGTTTGGTAACTGAAGGCCTCAGTGTGTAGCAAAAGGGTAATGTTGTCAGGAGCAGCAAATGGCATAGGGTTTGCACTTACATATTTGCTGGATGTAATGTGAACCATATAATACATTATGAAGACGATAAAATGATTATGCTTGTGAGGTCTACCAGAGTAGATGATGGTGATCAGTAAATGTGCGTCTGATCCATCTCTCTGAGTTCATGCTTTTACTCTCTGTACTACCTAAATACATAAATCTTCACTCAATCTTGAAGCATGGAGTTTAGAAAATAAGAATGGTAAGTCAAGATTTGTTTTACCGGCTTTTTTTTTCCTCCTTTGACCTGGTACTATAAGATCGATGTACTTAATTGGTGATATGCTCTTTCTTAATTCTCCTACAAGGCAGATGAAGGTACAAAAGAAACAACAACGGAAAAGCATCCATTGCCGGTGTCGTGTGCATGGTGTGATATATGCTGGAGGTTACCGATCCGCTCAATGCCCATGCACCGAGTGCTCATTATAGCTGCTATGCTTTTTTTTTTTTTTTTTTTTTAATGCGAGGAAGAAGGAACCAAAGGCCATGGGCCCGCAATAACAGTTCCCTCCAAGAGAAAAACAAAATACATGAGAGAGACAAATTCAAGATCCATTCAAGTGTTCACATGATATCTCAAGAATTTTGCCATTTATCAACAACATCTTATGAATTATGCATGTCAGGGAGGTAGCTGGATGTCTTATCGACTTGTAGGTAACTATGCGTTGGTAAATGGATCTGTATATAAATAAAAATATACATGTATGTTACAGGCAGATTGTGAAATCAGTCATTTCGTGAAATAAGATTAGTTTATGTTGGGTTGATTTAAGAGAAGGTTTGGTTAGGTAAGGTTAAGGTTTGTTTAGGTTAGGATAATTTAAGCTGAAAAGAGAAGCAAATCGTAACATCCAGCATAAGTCACTCCGTGCATGATACCGGCAACAGCTTTCATATATTGCTACTACAGACTATCTACTCTCAACAGTATGCATAACAAAATTGTTTAGGAAATTATTTGCATAAAATTAGCTTATTCAGGCTTCAATAAAATAAGGTTATCTTAGTAAGGTTATTCTATTGCATATTTTTGTCTGAAAAGACATATAACAACAATAGGCAGCATGAACATACATTATTAATGTACTTACCCAATAAATAGGTGTCTCCAAACTGACCAGCCTCGAAACGTTCTCACAGTGGCCAGTTTCTCCAAACGAATGAATCATGGGTGCTACCTGGATACTTTGCCGTGTAGCTGGTGATAGGGTTGCTGCTGTTGCACACCACTTGCACATTAAGTGAATGATACTGCTTGCGATTAATGAATATTTCCTCATTTTCATTTGGGGCTTTGATTGGGACATGAGTGCAAACAATGGCTCCAACAACTCTGGGGAAGCCATTCTACTAAAGTCTTGTACAGTTCTCTTAATTTCAATAGCACCAGTGGGCATTCTTATCTCTAGTCTGGCCTTCATGTTAATCACTCTAATAATTCGATTTATAACTCCGCTGACACTGGCCTGAGTCAGGCCAACAGAGTCTCCAGTGACATCTGGGATACTGCCACTAGCAAAAAATCTTAGGGCGGTCATCACTTGTGTGTGCACTGGAATTGCATGCAACCTCAGAGTTTGACGTTCCAAAAAAGGTCTAAGTTCATCACACAACCTTATCAGTTCTTGCCGAGGAAACATGTACACTCGAAGGAGGTGTTCATCACTAATTTGGAGTGGGTCGAGAGGGTCTCTATACCTTCTTTCACGGCGCAACTGTCGATCATGAACAAATGCTATTACTAACTCATCACTTGCACAACGTCACCTGTCAAAGGCTGTAAGTTCAGAGCTCCCTTATGGAACCTTATATCACCAATATTCCAAGTATTCACGAGTATAGCGAGTGTGAAAGGACACTTGCTGCCAAAAAATATTAAATGACACTATATTTCAGTGTTATTATAGTCGCACTGAGGCACAAGAGTAATGTTCAGGGCGCAGAAAGGCCACTCTGCTACAGTGATGTGTTTACCGATCGGGCTATGCTTTGGATGTTTACCAAACCTGTTTCCGGGTTATGTTCGCTTACGACATCCTCCGGGGGTGTCCTAAGTTGGAACCAGAGTTACGACATGTGACGTCACAAGATGGCGGCTGAAATGTTTTGAGTATCAATGGAGTGGGCACCGTGGGCGAGATAGGACTGTCATAGCGAGATATGACAGTCCTAAGTGTTTTGAGTATCCGGCCCCCTGAGTCTTTTTGGTATTATAATTTTTCTTTTTATGCAACCTTTTTTGCTGCCAGACAATGTTTCATATCGGAGTTCCACCATTTAGGTTTATAACTTTTGGCAGACCTTTTGTTGCACATTGGAATACATAACATGACGACATTGTTGAGAGTTTCTGTAAAAAATTTCCATGCGTCTTTGATATCTAATGTTTCGACAGTGAGATGTCAGTCACCTGAACCTACAGTTACTTTAATTTATTAAAATTTGCCCTATTATAGTCAGGCACTTTCTCACAGGTGGCCCTGACACTGTCTTCACTGAATTTAATGTTGAATGTAACTATGCAAAGATCACTTGAACTAAATTCTTCTCCTGTATATATGAACAATTGGTCTATGACTGAGGTGTCAGGCCAAGGCTAGGGTTCTACCCCGAGTGAGTCTGGATGTGAACAAAATAACCAAATCAGTTTTGATTTGCTTTACATCAAACTTGGCGAAAGGGTTAAGGGTCAGACATGGAGTTAATCTGTTATTCTTGAGAAGAGTTAGGCAAGGGTCATGTTAATATAGCGAAGCCAACCAACTTAATCATTTTTTATCAATTTTTGGACGATTTAATCCAGCACTAGCAGAAGAATTCAGAGTAAAAAGACGAAAGGATTCAATTCTGAGAACAGTGAGGGGAACACTACATTCACACAGGACCAGATAAGATCTTCGACCTCATAGCCCAAACATTTCTTAATCAATCTGGACCAAACACAATGAAATGATTGAGGGCAGGGTACGGTGAAGTGCTTCGATTCTGATAACAGTATGTTAGTGACTAAGTTGGGCAAAGTCAACTGAATGATGATTCAGTTTCAACGGGACTTGGCGGCAATGTTATGGGTCAGACAAGAATGAAGTAAATCGATTTTGAGAACAGTCGGCCAAGCGTCAAGGTCACGGGGTATGATAAATTACCGGCCCCTAGATCAGTTGTACGAGTCGGGTGTTGTACTCTGTGAGTGTTCCGTCTTGTTGTTAGATGTGATCAGTCGATACCACAGTCATGACTGAGTGTAATGGGCAACAGTATAGGAAGGTTGGACATAATCTGTTATTATCATACGCTTCAGAAAATATCGTCCACATTATGGGCATATCTAAACCGTCTCGCTCTTTCTTTTAACAACATAGTCCTTTGGTTCACAAAGTAACTCGTTCTCGAAAAAAAAAAAAAATCCTCCTGCAAGAAAGACAAAACATATGAAGATTTGAATACTTCACTCCTTCTCACTTTTGCAAAAATGAATAATTAGTTATCACAGGGAAAAGAACCAGCATCCATGCTGGAGAGGGGGAGGCAGGGAAGTAGGAGTGGATGGAGAGGGGGATATGAAGGGTGGGGAGAAGACTAGGAGAGAGAGGGATACGTGAGAAGGACAAAGGAGATGGGGGAGGAAGGGAGGGAAAAGGGGACTGGAAGAGAAGGGAATGAAGTGAGGAGCGAGAGGAAGAGGGAGGGAGGAAAGAGGGGAGCAAAAGGGAGACATGCACTGGGGAGGAGAGGGAAGTGGGAATTAGGTGGGAGGGAAGGAGGTGGGCCGGAAGTGATTCAGGAAGTGGGATTAGACTGGGAGGAAATAGGGAGGAAGGGAGGCGAGGGTGAAGATGGAAGGGGACTGGGAGTTTGAGAAAAGGAGATAACTGTGAAAATAACGAGAATGCAAGAAGCTATATGGTGCAGTTGCATCCAGTCATTAAAAATAGAAAGAACCAAAGAGCAAGCAATAAAAAAGAATCAAAGGAAACCAAGAACATGATGGAAAGAGAAATGTAGGAAAAACAGAGAGGATCTGGAGTGAAGTAAAACAGAAAGGAAATTAAAATGATGGTGAAAATATTGCATATGTATGTGAAATAATTAAGAGGATAACTCCAGTGTCCCAATTGGCCCATGCTAAGCAGCTCCTAGAAGTGCGTCTAAACTCCTAGAATAAGAGAAGGAGAGTAAAGAAGGCTTTATCTTGCCCACCACACCCTCCAACTGAAACTGACAGGAAAAAGCTAGGATGAACACCACAAAGAAATTTACTTGGAAAGTGCGAAAGAAGAAATGAGACTGTCATAGTGCAACATGATAATGAAAATAATGGATTACTAACTAGAACATCCTCTGTATGCAACCCTTTCCTGTCATATTCATAACTAGCATAGCCTGGAAACTCGTAACCTGCCGTGTCCTGTTGACGTATATATACGTCCACACATTTTGTCACTGTCAGTCCCAATGATTTATATAAATGCGCATCAATTGCAAGGTCCCTACTTTGCACAATTTTCAATTTTCGCGCGTGATTTTTGGTAGGTATACACAGAACACCTTCCTCTACAAGATGCCAGGCAGGGACAATGCCTTACCCCGCTGACCTCCCCCCCCACACGCCATTGTCTCGGCAATTCACCTGTTACCAGTGACCTGGCCAGTAAAGACATGTCATGCCACGGCACGAAATTCAGGGCCAGAGTGATTCCCCAATCGATGACAATGTGGAGGACAAAGTTTACGTAGCATTAGAGGAAGAAACAGTCAGAAGTGATGATCAGGTAATGTTGCCAAAATAGGTATGTTGATGTGTTTGGTGAGTGAAACAATGCTTATATTGCCTATATTACTGTGTGAAAACTAATATAATCTCATACGATATATAAATTCATACCAAATAAATAAAAAAATACCGTTTATAGTGGTGTGGAATAGCTACCCTCCCATAGAACTCGTTTTATTTGGAGCCAGCCTGATAGAAAACCCATTAAGGTAAGGGGTACTGCTACCTATATTGAGCATTTTAAACCTCAGGTGAGCGATTTCTCTATGAATTTTCAATGTTTCTCACCAAAAGCAGAGGTTTGAGCCCCCAAATTTTTTTTCCAAAATTGGTCGGGATTGGGGGGAGTCAGTGGTGGAAAATCGGCCGGGACGGGTCAGGTTAAATGGAAGGGCAACAACAACATGACTATGTAGCTTATTTTATTCATCCATTACTCTATTCCCAAACCAGTTCCTACCTATCTTCTTACTAAAACGGAGCTCATCTCCTTTGATGTCATTGGTCTGGGTTGTCCTGTTAGGCCATTTTCAGAACCTTGGTGATATTTTTCCTTATTTATTCATTTCATATCCTTAAACACCTTATTTAAGTCTTCCCTTACTCTACGCCTTTTAGGTCACTACAGATTTAGTTTTCTTCATTCTATTTTCTTATGAACAGTTCTGGAACACCCAGCTTGAGCTTTATAGAGCACGCATGCAAAAAATATTTAAAAATATAGATAAATGAATACCTAATAAAAGAAGAAAGGGAGAGGCTATTGATCTTCATCATAGGACTTTCTCCCTCTCTTAATTTTTTTTAACCTTATATTTCAAATATCACTACTTTGTGAAAGCATTTTCCGCTAAGGCCACCCAGTTACACATTTAATAACTTAATTATGGCTGGCTATGAAAGTGTAGGAAACATTGTGTCAGAGTTCAAATCTTGTGTGGACAGTTGGTACCACTTGAGTAAGGTGTGTATCCACCGGTTACTGAGTTGGTTGGTAAAATGAGTACCTAGGTAACAAACAGGGGAGGTGACTGTTGTGACCTGGATGATGTAATTGCCTTGTATTCCAGAATAGGGGAGAAATAACCCGCCACAAGCTCAAAGCCTAACTTAGCCCCTTAAGCGCGGGCATGTCGGAGGCGGTCCGTGCACCTCATGCACGGATACTCGCATTCCAAATGACTTTTTAAAAATATTTTCCAAAAATCGGTTATTAGTCCTAGAATATTACAATTATATACGCCTATGGCATATACCTTCAGCTTTCCCATGGGATGTTTGTTGAGCCTTCGTCGACTACCGTAGGACTTGTGGAGACTTGTGAAGTTGGGTAACGAAGTCTCCCCTTTACACTTCCCGACACTCCGTAACATGGTTACCACTGCCTGATATTATAACTACAAACACTATTCTATGAATTTCAAGTAGTTTGGAATCCATACTAAAAAAAAAAAAAACACTGTGAAATCAGTGTGAATTACGAGCCCATACAAGCTTTCCTCCCGTGCTGGTTCCCCGATGGTATTCTGAGGCGGAGCTGTCATTTATTATTTATAAACACACATTTTATATTCCTAGTACTTTATTACACTTATTTATATATACAATATTTATCTATAAGTTTCTTTCAGTACTAGTAGTTTATTTTCACTCCAGGCATTCACTTTCTCGTGTATATTAGCGTAGAGAGCGAAGCTGTCACTTTCATTTTCATTACTTTCACTTTCACTTTCATTATTCCTAGTATATATACTCGTATTCTTATATTGCTACTTTACAATTTTTATCTATAAGTTTCTTTCAGTACTAGTAGTTTATTTTCACTCCAGACATTCACTTTCTCATGTATACTAGCATAGAGAGCGAAGCTGTCACTTTCATTTTCATTACTTTCACTTTCATCTTCACTTTCATTACTCCCAGTATATATACTCGTATTCTTATATTATTACTTATTTACATTTCTATTCACATTCTCTATTTTATTTACATTATTCACATTTCTATTTTACTTACACTTTTATGCACTGTCACTTGCAGTAACTTATAAAACTATTTTCCACTGTTCAGTTATATTTACATTCATTGCTTTCACTTGCTGTTTACACATTATTTACATTTCCACTTGCACTGTTTTACTCACCAGAAAGATCGTAGTTACTCTCTATCATTTTCATTGACAAATTAGCCAGTTCACGTTCCACACCACTCACTTATCCCTTTACCTCTTTCCACACGAGGTTTAGTAGGGGGTAGAGGTTACAGGGCCCTTTGCATGGGGCTAAAAAGGGGCGGAATTTGACAGGCTAGAATCCGATATGCTCTCACCTTGAAAGACGACAGTACACTGAATATACAGTGTGTGGTGGCCTGCCTAGGGGAAGTGCAGTGCTGCTAATCTCAGCCTGGTGACAGCTGCTAATATATACGCTATGAAATGATTGGCAGGAAATCTAGACAATACAAATAAATTAGGTAGTTCCAGGTGAATGTAAATATCACTTTGGCTTCTCTCTTCCCTCCTTATATATATATTTTTATTACGAGAATTGATTATACAGCATATTTCAAGGGGAAATAAACAGCGAAAATTTGCGAACGAGTGCACGTGACATGTTGTCAGGTGATAATTAGCCAATTCCAGGTGTATGGCACTATCACTTACCTTATTTCTTTTTTGTATATATTATTTGGTATAAGAATAGGGCATAGGGCTCATTTCAATGGATGAAATCAGTGGAAAATTCCAGGCAAGATTTACTTAGCGTAGCACGGCTGGGCAGGCGAAAGGAGAGGGTAATGGGGGGGAGGTAGGGAGAGGAGTCGAGAACTGAGAGAAATGGCTAAATTGTCAACAATGGATGGGAGTACAGATGAGATTAGGAGTCCTGACTAGTGTTGGACATTGGCAGTACTGATAGATGATACAAGCCACCACTTGAAAGCCCGGGCGAATTCAAAATAACACAGAATCACAAAAGTGATGTGCCGCGGTATGATCCCTTGCCCCCAAGCGTCACGAAAGTGACGCCCCGCTGTTAAGGGGTTAGAATATATATCAATCACAGTATATTCCATTCTTCTATCACCATCTTTCTCCATTTGTTCCCTTCCCCTGTTCAGTCTTCTCTACTTGCTTCTCAATAACTTTCACTTTTCTTTCATCTTTTCTCTCGTATTTAACTCTTTTGCATTCCTTTTTACCATATCTCCCTCTTTCCTTTTTACTGACTTTAGTCTCCATTGATCCTCACAACACAAATATCTGTCTCACTCATATTCGTACATATTTTCCACCCACTTTTCTATTTAATTACTGTTGTCCATCCTTTCACAACTGCTCTTTTTTTCCAGTCAGTCTGTTCCTTCTTTTCTCCTACATTTCCGTTGCCTGTCCATCCAGATCCTTCCTCAGATTCTCTCTTCCACCCCTCACAGATTTTCTTTTCGCTTTTGTGTTCTCCCATGCACCTCAGTTTTCTCTCATTCTTTTCTCTAAGTATATTCCATTTATATTCACTCTTTACCCCAATCATTGCCTTATGTATCTCGCTCAGTTTCTCTCACTACTGTTCCCATGCCCTTTTTTTAATAACACATGTCACATCTCTCTCATTTTTTTTGTTCTTTTGTCGAGCGCTAGTGATTTTCCAAAGGAAGAACTGGTGCTTTTCAGAAACAAAAGCCCAGATTATTATTATTATTATTATTATTATTATTATTCACTGTCCTTTACTCACTCCCCCGGTACCTCCTTTTTCTTTCTCTACTGTTCAGCCTTCCCCCACCCCTCCTATTACCTTTTGATTTTCTCTGTTGTTAATTATATCTTTACCTTAATTTAATTACCTGACTCCTTGCAACACCTGGTCTCCTTTCTAGATAGATAGATAGATAGATATAGAAATATATATATATATATATATATATATATATATATATATATATATATATATATATATATACATATAGATAGATAGATAGATAGATAGATAGATAAATTCCGCAAAAATTTAAACAACGTAAAATGATAGAAAAGTTGAAGAGACAGATGGAAAAGAGAGACTGAAGTTAAATGGACTAAGGAAAAAAGGACAGGAAGAAATGAAACGGGAGGGATGTAGACGTAAAGAACTGGTGAAAACAGGGGAATGAGTCTGTTGCGGTAGGAAAAGAAATATGGAAGGAGGAGGATAAATTGAGATCAAAGATGAACCAGAAAATAGCTGATATTACGAAGAAGGAAAGAATTGAGGAAGGCTGCAAAAATGAGGGAAGAGAAGATGTCTGGGGAGATAAAAGGAGATGAAAGCATAGGAGTGAGGAAAGCGAGAACGTGGAAATGAAAAGGGCAGAGGCAGTGTGTGTGTGTGTGTGTGTGTGTGTGACTTTGAGTACAGACTAGATGATACGTTCCCTGAGGCCTTTTTGTTTGTTTGTTTTGTTGATGCTTAATGGCCATCTGAGGCCAAGTTACATTATTTTTTTACATCTTAGTTACTGATTAGGTGCAAGGGCTGTCTCATTCAGGGCTGCTGTGAAGGCATTAGCGGGAGTGTTTAGAAAAAAATTATGTAGGCCTTGTGAGAGGTCAGTATAGCTGTGTTAGTAAAATTCAAGCAATTAAACTGTTCCCTGTCCAAGCCAGGGGTTCTTTCCAGCTGCAGGCGAGATATGTTACCACTTTACCACTATTTTAATCTCCCCTCTGCAAAAAAGTAAGATAAGATGTCGAGAACTGTGGAGAGAGAGAGAGAGAGAGAGAGAGAGAGAGAGAGGAATACATTGCCAGAAAATTTAGAAAGAGTGAGAGTCATGGCGAAGCAAAAGTGTATGAGTGAGTGTTGTTGTGAGTGGGGCAGGAGGGTAAAGAACACTGTTGGGTGAAGGGCCACTACAATTTCTTTGGCGGCACAAGTTCTGACATGAGGCTTTGTGTGGGCCTTTGCCAAGATGCTGACGCCTCAGGTAGACATGGATCTGACAGACCCGGGCAATTTTTTCCAGGGTATAGTTCAATAACTTACAGATGCCTGGGATCCCTGTTCTTCTCAATAGCTTCCTACCTTTTTGTGCCCATGCAGGGTGTAGGGGGGTTACTTTTGTGTCTCTCTATGTTTTTGCAATATATCACTCAAAACTGCATTTCGGGTCCGTGAGACCCAGGTGTACCTGAGGAGGGGGGAGAATTTTTCACTATGAATTTGCAAGTTGATTTTATGTTGTGTGGGATACACTATGCCCATTATGAAGGTCCTCCATCCCTCAAGTTATGACACAAGTGCTAGGCTCATAGTGTTCTTTGTTTTCGCGTATGGTGACTGAAAAAAAAAAAATAGTTTGGCATTTTTCTCATATTTTTTTTTAAATATGTGGAGTTCAATGAATTAAAACTTATTCACATAGTTTAGTAACTGATAAGACCTGATACATTGTAGGATATTCAGGAATTCATTATATAAAACATGTGTGACACTACAGCATTATTGTAAAGCTGGGTCTGAAAGACCCAGGTGTACCTAAGTTGTAAGCAAAACTGTAGGTCTACCTGAGGAGGGTTAATATATTCTTTTCACCAGCTGCATCTTGGGAATGATGATGATGCGGTTCATAAATTATTTCTCTTATCTTTAAATTGTTTTATTCTATTGAAGAGACCCTTCATAGAAAAAAAGTTACAAGTATCCTCCATTACCCTTGTCAACATTATAATAATGACGCTTCGTAAAACATCATTGGTCTCTCTAGATCAATTTATTCAGCTTAAGCTATTAGTGGCCGGAGTCCCTGTGCAAGGGATTTTATTGGACGGGTACAAAGCGTACCGCCTTCCGCCTAGCAGCTCATAATCGCAAAGCTCATAGGTCTTCTCTGCGAATCCCTTCTGTATTAAATTCTGAATATGCCCAGTTTTGTCCATTATAAGGGATGCTGGGCGCCAATGGGTTAAGAGAGACCCTGTGTGCTGAAAAGATTCAATCATCATCCATTAACCTTATCAACGGAATCACACATTTCCTCTTATATATTTGCCAGCGCAACCAGCAGAGAAACAACACACATTGGATTCTTATTTCCTTTTTGTCAAGAACTAGTCAGTTAGTGTTTCTGATAAATTCTTTAGTATTTATAAGAAAATGGCAGCTCTACCAATGAAACGAATAAGACATACAGATGAAGAAAATTCAGAATTTAAGCTCTACCATCAACCTATGACAAAGACAAAAAGAAGTATGGGGAAATTGCTGAAGCAATGAAATGAACACACTTTACAATATGTTACTGATGACAGACATTATAAACAAACCTCACCATATATTATTGATTGATGGCTTCATGAAAAAACGCACTATATGTTATTACCTCCGCCAAGGAGGTTATGTTTTTGCCCGTGTTAGTTTGTTTGTCTATTTGTCTGTTAGCAGGATTTTTCAAAAAGTTTTGAACGGCTTTTGCTAAATTTTTTTTGTGGGGTAGGGTATGGCCGAAGGAATAATCCATCACATTTCGGTTGTGATCCATGTCATCATCCAGATCCAGGAATTTTGTAAAGGATTCTCTACCACTGCGGGATCGTGGCAGTTTCAAGATATTTGCTTCTAACTTGATAAATAATGCTTGCAATACTTGCACAAAAACTACAAGATAACATCATAAGATCACACACTCCGCCTTGGCGGAGGTTTACAATCTCGGATTGCTCTTATTAATCAGTAACTTTATGATCAAACTTTGCTCTATGTTATTAATGGCATAAATTATCGAAAAACATACTTTATGACTAAACCTTACTATATCGATGGAAGATTTGATGAACAAATCTCACTAAGTCATTACCAGAAAAATGAAAATTAGACAAACAAAAAACAGCGAAGAGAAAGATGGGAGAGGTTTACTTCATGCAGCTGATGATGATGATAATCATATCATTGTGAAATTCCTTTGTACTGGTACGAAGACTTGGTTTGTATAAACAAATCTACTTCTATACATATTTACAGAATTCTCTTTCCTTAACTCATGAAAAAGTGAAAATGTTCGAGCTCGAAACTCAAGTTCGACCCAAATTAATACTCTTTAATTTCGTATCTTGTTGTTGTGTAGGGGGGCTGACAAATACAGCGGTGTTTTAATGCAGGAACCACCGGCAACTGAATTTGAATGTGAAAGCCTGGATTTTAATGGCTTGTTTCCATTTGATTATTTTATATTATCCCGTGAAATATGTTCCATTTGTGTAAAAAAAAAAAATGGTGTTTGAGCATATGCTTCATTTCCAACCGTTATGAAGCTACAGTTACTGACAATGAGGACGAACATGGTGTAACTCAAAATTAACTCGTAAGGTCATGAGTAATTGTAGCTCCGTAACGGTCGAGGCCATGTACTTGTACTATGTTCAGCATATACTCTTTGAACTACAAGATTTTTTTTTTTTTTTTTTGCCCATCGACCATTAGGGTCAAAGCCCCTGGTCATTAAGGCCAGATATGTATATATTTTTTTTTTTTTTATGTGAGGAAGAAGGAACCAAAGGCAATGAGCCCGCAATACTGTTCCCTCCAAGAGAAAAACAAAATACAAGAGAGAGCCAAATTCAAGATCCATTCATTTCGAGATGCCTAGACACACTGCCTTTGAAAGACTGGAGATCATAGGGAGCAGGAAATACAGACAGAGGGAGACAGTTCCAGAGTTGACCTGTTGCATAAATGAAGGACTGGGAGTAACGGTTGACTCTTGCATTAGAGAGTTGGACAGAAAAGGGGTGAGAGTTTGCTGCTAGACGGGTGCTACGCGCCCGTCGTAGAAGTGGAGGAATGCATGCAGACAGTTTAGAGGAACAGTGACCATTGAAGTAGCGATAGAAAAGAGATAAAGATGCAACACTGCAGCGAAGAGACAGAGGTTGAAGGGAGTCGGTAAGAGGGGGAGAGTTAATGAGACGAAAAGCCTTTGACTCCACCCTATTGAGAAGAGCTGTATGTGGGGAGCCTCCCCATACATGAGAGTTGTACTCCACACAGGGTCGGATAAAACCCCTGTATAGTGTCAACAATTGTGCAGGGGTAAAGAAGGAACGGAGTCGGCTTAGCACACCCAATCGCTTGGAAGCAGATTTTACAAGAGATGTAATATGATCTTTCCAAGACAAGTCCCGAGCAAATGAAACCCCAAGCATGTTCAACGATGATGCAGGATTAAGTTGAGTATTATTAAACATTAGTGGGTATACCTGTGGAAGATTTTGTCGGGTTGATAGGTGCAAAAACTGAGTCTTTGATGCATTAAAAACAACCAGATTATTTTTACCCCAGTCAGAGATACGAGCCAAGTCAGACATTAGGTGTGCCATAGCCTCATCCCTTGCCTGTTGAAGTAACTGCTGAGATGGACGTTGTGGGAATCGAATGGAAAGGTGAAGGGTGGAGTCATCAGCGTATGAGTGGATAGGGTTAGATGTACAGCTTAGAAGGTCATTGATGAATAAAAGGAAGAAAGTTGGTGAGAGGACAGAGCCCTGAGAAACACCACTATTAATAGATCTAGGAGAAGAGCGATAGCCGTCTACAACAGCGGCTATAGAACGACCAGAAAGGAAGCTAGAGATGAAGGCACAGATAGAAGGATAGAAACCGTAAGAGGGCAGTTTGGAAATTAAAGATATATGCCAGATTCAATCGAAAGCCTTTGAGATGTCAAGTGCAATGACAAAGCTTTCGCCAAAGTCCCGAAAGGAGGATGACCAGGAGTCTGAAAGGTATGTGAGAAGATCGTCTGTGGAGCGTCCCTGACGGAACCCATACTGACGATGAGAAAGAAGGTTGTGATAGGAAAGATGCTTAAAAATTTTTCTATTAAGAATTGACTCGAAAACTTTTGAGATACAGGATGCTAAAGCAATTGGACGATAGTTAGAGGGTTGGGAATGGTCACCCTTCTTTGGGACTGGCTGAATGAGAGCAAACTTCCAGCAAGAAGGAAAGGTACAAGTTGACAGACAATGGCGAAAGAGTTTGCCTAGGCAAGGAGTAAGCACAGAAGCACAGTTCTTGAGAACAGCAGGAGGGACTCCATCAGGCCCATATGCCTTATTAGTACTGAGCCCCGTGATGGCAGAAAATACATCAGCTGAAGACATTTTAATGTTAGCCACACACACTTCCATGCATATATACAGACACACTTTCATGCACACGTGTATATATATATATATATATATATATATATATATATATATATATATATATATATATATATATATATATATATATATATATATATATAAAGAAATTTTGTGGTAGAGAAGAAAGCATTTCGATTCATTTTTACATTTAGGTTGAACATAGGTGCCTGCAGCACTCAGAGTTTGTGCCGAAATCTAACCATCTCGCCAAACTAAGAAATATGGAACAGCCGCTCTTGAAATTGTTTGGTGTCCTGTCTGACACGTTCTGGGGGATGGTTGACTACTTTCCTCCTGAAGTAGGGTAAAGGGCACTGAAGCCTGATATTTCCTTAATGCATCAGTTAATGTCTACAGTGATGGTACTTGTGGCATACCAAATGAGAGAAAGCGTCATTCCTGCTCTGAGAAAAGTTATCTGGGCGACCACCTTTTGGGTAACACTGTGCACAATACAAGATTCTGGATGAAAATGAGGGAAACGCCATCGAAATCTGGCTGGTGGGTGAAACATGCCTGTTAGGAGTTGGTTGTGTTTGTTGTGGCTCAAGGCTCGTCTGGATGTGTAGCCGGTGGACTACACACTGAAATATTGTTTTTCTTGCAGACAGGGACTTAAAAATTGAATGTATGAACGTATAGAATATTGTCACCCATATCACAACATTGTTATACTTACAACATGAGTTTAGTTCTTGATTAAGGGATAAAATCCAGTTGTATGATGAAAAAAAAGCGCAATACTGATCGCAGTTTTAGTTTTAAATTACACTACGACTTAAGTTTCACCGTATCACTCAAGGATGGAGAAGGGAATATATATAAAGAAGTGAAATGTCCAGGGGGAATATGTACAGGAGAAGAATATGTCTGGAGAAATATGTCTGGAAGGGAGAGTATAAGTAAGGGGGGAAAATGTCCGAGGGATAAAATGTACAGGGAGGGGGGGGGGTTATATCTTGGCCGCTAATGGACACCTGCCTTACACATTTCCCACAATACCCTTTGCCTTATCGGTATACATGTGTTTTTAAATAGTTGTATTATCACATATTATTCTGTAAAATTTGTATGAAGACGCCTGTTTATATGATCTCACAATATTCTTCGAAGGAACACTGCTTTGATGCGGAAAAAAAAAAAAATGTGCATCCCAGTAATCGGTGGAGCCAGAATTGACTAGTTGAGTGCAAACAATATAAGCAGGCCCAGTACTTCTGTAGTCGCAGTGCACGATTCTGAAGGTGTCATTATCGTGCCCTGGCAAACTATTTGTCAACAGTGCGTCTGATTTCGTTGGTAATATGATACGCGTGTGTTTTGTGTATAATATGTTCGTGTATAATAATATTCGTGTATAATATACTCGTGTAAAATAATATGATTCGTGTATAATATGATACGAAATCGGACGCACTGATGACAGGTAGGTTGCCAGGGTGCGATAATGACAACTCAGAGTCTTGCAACGCGACTGTAGTACCCTGAAGCAACTCAATGAATCATCACAGTCGTCATTCTGTTCCCGTTTCCTACTAAGTCAGCCTCAGCCCCTCACCCCTCCCCCAACACATCGTCTCCGTGCAAGGAAACGCACTTTAATGTGTTATCCAGGAGCTGGCAGACGTTGTTTCTAACCAGGTTGCCACCAGAGTTCTCACCAAACGAACATCAGCAGCCTGTCCCGAGCAGAAACAAAATTGATTAGGGTTGTAACTTATTCCATCCCACCATCCCTTAATCTTATTAATTCAACAATAATCCTAAGTCTGATCCTTCTCCTCTGACTCTTCCTCATTATAATATACTTATATCATTAAATTAAACTAGTATTCTATCTCCAGCAAAACACATCTTACCTTGAAAGGTAACCGACATCTCCGGACTAACTTGTGCCTTCATCTGTCACTCAGGCCACCACCAACTTTGTGGCTCTTACTAAGCCTAATGACACCTACTCATCCCTACCGCACCATTACCCTACTTTACCTCTATCCACACCATACCTCACCTAACTTCATCTCACCTCGCTTATGTCACTTTGCATTTCTTTCTCATCTCACATTACTTCACTTTTACCGCACCCTTACCGCATCTCATTTCACAAATACCTCGCCTCACCTCGTCTCACCTCGTCTCACCTCAATATTGCTCAATTTAACGCGCCATCACCCCACCTCTCCTCATCACTGCCTAAAGGACGTCTTATTTTTATATTTTTCTTGCCACTGCTAGAAGATCTTATTCAGCTTACGAGGGATCGTTCGAATCGAGGGAGTAAGTAACAGGATTTAATTCCATTGGCTGTAACTCTTGTCTCCATTTTTATTCAGTTGTGAAAAAAAAGAAAGAAACTGCCTTGTAATAATCACATCTCTTTAAAAAGCAAACTTCCCTGTTAAAAACACCATATTATTGTATATTTGCTGCTGTGTATGTTTGCATAATCGTTAACATTCTTTTATATGAATCCTACTTCGTTCCTCTGTTGCCTACACTTGACTATTGCTTCGCCTTAATTTAATTTAAATCTCATTACAAATTTCTTACTGTGTAAGTACCACGTTCTCAAGTTTAATTCAGTCTTCCTCTCGCCCTGCCTAACACCTAGTCCCCTACCTCACCAATGAGACACCTGACTCATAAATTCTCACCTTGCCACCTAGTCCATTGAGTCACCACCCAAAACTACACAACCCATATCCTCTTTTGATAATGATTTCACCTTACCACTTAGCCCCTTAAGCAAGCGATCTCCCCAGAAATCTAAATTATATCCACACCGACTTGTTCCCTCTCACTTTAACGCCTAGTCACTCAGGTCACGATATCAGGTACCTGACTCGTATCTTTACTGACATCCCATCTCTCGCCCTGTACCTTAATACCTGATTCATATCCTCACTGATCCCCCATTTCCTGCTCTGAACCCAGTATGCCTTAGTCATATCCTCACATACACTCCACGTCTCATTCCACCACCCCCCCAAGTCAGAAAGTTTCCCTGTGCAATGTACATTGGGAGGCAAAATACTGTAGTGTCTGGCAGTCTGTGTGGGCGATAGGTTTGGTGTCCCACCCGAAGCTACTTGCACTTGCCCTCCGGCATATAGTCTAATCTGCCATACATTGTTCTTACTACACACAGACTTCTATGACTCACACTTAAAACATCGCCTGGAGTGGAATATGATAAAAAATGCGACAATAGGAGAATGAGCATTGCCAGAATTAACATTCTAGGGTTCCTGTGGTCATTCTCAGCTGAAAGAAATTTATCTCTTGTTAGGTTGAACGAAGTACAATAGCCGATGCGACCACAAGGGAGCTAATGGTTTTAGTATCAACACCCTCAGCCTCCTACAACTCCCACTTACCTGAATAAAAACAGCCTGGGGTCTCACCGTAATCTAATGTTTGTTGCTTTCAGTACAATAACACGTCAGATTTTAATCTAAGAACCTCTTGAGTTCGATGACGTACTTGGCGATTTCAGTTGTTACTACGATCACATATATTTATTTGTTCATTGGTAGACGTGCTATAGGTGACAGTTAAAATCGTTATGCCCAAAACTTTAGCCCAGTGCAATGCGGTGCACGTCATTTCTACTTTTACCCCGACTACATTTTTAAGGATTATGGTACGTATTCTAAGTAGCATAGGAGGGTTCATGGCACTTTCTGTTGGTGAATTTTATGCCCATTACACCTGGATATGACCTGGTATCTTAGATATACCTTTTCTTCTATATTAACATAGTTTGTATGGGTAAAATTTTAGAGAATATTTAGGTGTAACATGAAAAAAAATAATAATAATCCATGAGGAAGACGTGCTACGAAGCTGTGTATTCCACTCAGAATTATGACTTCGTATTCGATTCAGTCCTCACTGTCACAGGACCTTTGAGCAGAAATAACTAAACGTGTTTTTGCTGTTTTTTTTATTCGTCAGTAGATAAGGCAACGAAGTGAATGTTTCTACTGCTGGAAGAAGAGCCCCTGAAATGCTCTTGTAACACTTATGAAGGATTCGGGCAATGGCAACACCAGTTTTTCCAAGGAAGGCCAAGGAAGTGCTGCCCGAGACTAGCACACTTCCCACTACCATAAAGCCTCAAACGTTGCTAAACGCTGTGGGAAAGGACGTGTGAACCATTTCGTTTGGCACTGTGATAATGTTTCTACCATGTGTTTACTTCTGTTGTATTTTTTATATTTCACCCCTTAGGTCTAATTGCTCGATAAGGCTTTGAATGTAATGGTAACGAATAGTAACTTTATTCTTTGCTTTATTTTCCTCCTGTGGCGGGGGGGACACAACCTGGCCGCACTATGGGGTGGTACTACTACTCTGCGGCCAGGTTGTGTTAGGAAGAATACTGCCACCGTATTCCCTGCGTGTCGTAAAAGGCGACTAAAAGGGGCGGGGTGAGGGGACTAGGGACCCCCTCCTCTGTTTTGTAGTTCTTAAAAAGAGACAGGCCAGAGAAAGGGATGGGGGATGGAGTTATCCCCGTACCCTGAAGATTGGGTCTATGAATGTGCGTGGATGTAGTACGATTGAGGCTAAAAGGGAGGAGATTGGGAGAATGTTTGTGAGAAGAAAGTTGGATGTGTTAGCTTTGAGTGAAACGAAGATGAAAGGGAAGGGGGAATCTATGTTTGGAAGTGTGAATGGAAGATTGTCAGGTGTTGATAGAGGAAGGGCAAGAGAAGGTGTGGCCTTGTTAGTGAGTCCGGAAGTTCAGCAATGTGTGATTGAATGGAAGGAGGTGTCATCGAGACTGATGTGGGTGAAAGCGAAATTTGAACGTGAGGTGTGGGTGTTTGTGAGTGCATATGGGCCTGGTAGTGAAAGGGATGAACAAGAGAGGGAGTCTTTCTGGAATGATGTTGATGAGTGTCTACAGAGTTTTGAAGCGAATGTGAATGTGGTAATGATGGGAGATCTGAATGCTAGAGTGGGAAATGTAGCAGTTGAAGGTGTAGTTGGTATGCATGGTGTGCCTGGAAGAAATGAAAATGGGGAACGAATGATAGCGATGTGTGTTGAGCGAGAGATGGTGATTGGGAATACGCTGTTTGAGAAGAAAGATATTTATAAGTATACATGGGTGAGACAGGAGAGGTGGAAGGGTTGTTGATAGAGCCTTGATGGACTATGTGGTTGTGTCTAGGAATGTAATAGGAAGATTGTTGGATGTGAGAGTTCTGAGAGGGGAGGGTGGAGGTATGTCTGACCACTACCTGGTGGAGGGTGAGAGCTAGGAGGGTTAGGTGTAGCAGGGAGGTTTTGAAAGTGAGTGAGTTGGATAAAAGAGAGAAAAAGATAGAGTATCAGGAGAAATTGAAAGATGAGTGGAACGCAGTGAAAGATCAGGAAAATGGCAGCGTGGAGGAGGAATGGCAGTTGTTTAAGAGTGCTGTGGTGGGGCATGCAGAAGAGGTGTGTGGTGTGAGACGTGTGGGTGGTGGTGTAAGAAAAGGAAGTGAATGGTGGTGCGAGGAAGTAAGTATGGCTGTGGCAGAGAGAAGAGACGTGCATATGAAGTGTGGCTGCAGAGGAAGGATGAGATGTCATATGAAAGGTATAAGGAGAAGAGGAATAGAGCGAGAAGGGCTGTGCGTGATGCTAAAGTGGCAGCAGATGAGAGGTGGGGTAGGCGGCTGACAGAGAATTTTCAGCAGAATAAGAAAATGTTTTGGAAGGAGGTGAAAAGGGTGCGAAAGGGAGAGTCTGGGAAGGAAGAACGAGTAAAAGCAGAGGATGGAAGGATGTTAATTGAGATGGATGCAGTAAGGAAGAGATGGGCAGAGTATTTTGAAAGATTGTTAAATGTAGAGGAGGAAAGAGTGGCTGAGATTGTGGCGGATGGAAGGGTGCAAGGAATAAATGTGTTGGGAGAGTTGAATGATTCTTTGATCCCGAAGGAAGAAGTGGAGAAGGCAGTAAAGGAGATGAAAACAGGGAAAGCTGCAGGTATGGATGGGTGTGCTGTGGAATGCCTGAAGGGTGGTGGAGTGACTATTGTTGACTGGTTAGTAAGATTGTTGAATGTGTGCTTTGAGAAAGGTATGGTGCCAATTGACTGGGCAAGTGCTTGTGTGGTCCCGTTGTATAAAGGCAAGGGTGATAAGTATGAATGTACTAGCTTTAGGGGTATAAGTCTGTTGAGTGTTGTAGGTAAAGTGTATGGTAGAGTGTTAATTATGAGAGTTAGAGAGGGTACAGAGGGGAGTGATTAGTGATGAGCAGTGTGGCTTTAGGAGAGGGAGGGGATGCGTTGATCAGGTGTTTGCTGTGAGACAAGTGTGTGAAAAGTATTTAGCGAAAGGCAAGGATGTGTTTTGGGCATTTATGGATTTAGAGAAAGCGTATGATAGAATTGATAGGGAGGCTTTGTGGACTGTTTTAAGATTGTATGGACTTGATGGTAGGTTACTAAAAGGGGTGAAAAGTTTTTATGTAAATAGTAGAGCGTGTGTAAGAGTGGGAAATGCTGTGAGTGATTGGTTTCCCGTGAGAGTGGGGCTGCGACAGGGATGTGTGATGTCGCCTTGGTTGTTTAATATTTACATGGATGGTGTTGTAAGGGAGGTGAATGCAAGAGTTTTAGGTGGTCTGAGTCTGGTAAATGTTGATGGAGGGGAGAGTGGAATCTGAAGCAGCTGCTGTTTGCAGATGATACTGCACTGGTGACTGATTCAGAGGAGAGATTGAGACAGTTGGTAGAGGAGTTTGGAAGGGTGTGTGAAAGGAGGAAATTGAAAGTAAATGAGAATAAGAGTAAAGTGATGAAGTGTACAAGGTTGATAGATGGTAGGGGGGATGAATATAGTTTTGAATGGTGAGTTGCTTGAGGAGGTAGATTGTTTTAAATATCTAGGGTCACATGTTGCTGTGGATGGAAGAATAGATGCAGAAGTGAAGTTTAGAATAAATGAAGTAGGAAAGGTGCTGGGAGGAATGAAAAAAGTGTTTAAATGTCGTTCGCTTAGAATGGATGTAAAGAGAAGGCTGTATGAGGGTGTTGTGGTACCGACTGCATTATATGGGGCTGAAACATGGAATATGGGTGTAGCAGAGAGGAAAAGTTTGAATGTAATGGAGATGAGATGTCTGAGGAGTATGTGTGGGTGACGCGTATGGATCGGGTGCGAAATGATGAAAAGTGCGAAGGAGAACTGGAGTTGTTCGGGAGATGGCTGGTAGAGTTGAGCAGAGGGTGTTGCAATGGTTTGGACATATGGAGAGAATGGATAATGAGCGATTGGTGAAAAAGATAACTAGATCTGATGTGAGAGGTGTAAGGCTGAGAGGAAGACCACGAATAGGATGGATGGACAGTGTGAAGAGCGCTGGATGCGAGAGGGATGTCTGTTGAGCAAGGAAGAGTGGCTGTGCATGACAGAAATAAATGGAGAGAAATTGTGAATGAATAAGTGATGACGCAGCCCTGAGGGGATATTCTCCCTCATTTGGTCTGATCAGCTAGTCAGGTCAGGTGCGGGTAAGGGGATGGGTCTGTTATGATGTGGCAGGGGTAAACCAGTTCTGCTGTCGGGCCCTGCTGCGGATGTCACTGATTGCATTGCCCAGTTGACCCTTGTGCGGTGTGGTGCGGTGAGGATCTGTCCGTTCTCCCCTTTGGGGCTAAGATGCAAATGAATGTGTTTGAATGGATGAGTAAATGGAGAGTGAGTCGTCCTGTCTCGGCTACCTCCCTTTCCTTGGGGGAAGCAGCCTAGGTATATAGATAGAGATAGATAGATTTTCCTGCATCTGAATCAAAACTGTTCATCTCCTCCTCCTCCTCATCATCATCATCATCATCATCATCATCATCTCGATCTCTTTCCCACTGTAGGATGAGGTGAAGTTGGGTTCACAGAGCCTGGTAATAGTTCCGTAGGGTTCAGAGAGCAAAAAAAAAAAAAAAGTAATATTGGGAGAACTATCAGAACCCTGCTTATTAAAAAGGCCACACACTCATTCATCCGCCTTATTAACTGAGACAAAAGTAAGATTATGGAGATAATAGTAATGAATTTACATTCTAACATCTTGTCTAATATCCCAGATCCAAATCGCCACCTCTCTCTCTCTCTCTCTCTCTCTCTCTCTCTCTCTCACACACACACACACACACACACACACACACACACACACACACACACACACACACAGGCCAAGAAAGGTGGCGTGGTTCGCAGTAGTGTGGGTGGCCGGCCGGGTCATTTAGGAAATGGGTTCTCTTGGAAGGATCACATCTTATCCCCTCCCCCCCCCCCTCTCTCTCTCTCTTGTGTTCTTGTCAAGTTTCTTCAGATACATATACCCGGGTATCCCATGAAATTTACCGTTATCACTATTTTTATTTTCATTTGCCTTTGTCCCTTCTTTTGTGCATTTGACTTATCCATGGCAACTTCTTTGTCCTGGGAAAAAAGAAAATTGCATATAAATTGTACAAAATAAACATGTACAAATTCCGTTTAACAGTCTTTGTGTAAATACTAACAAAATACGTGGATACAATGAAAGAAGCTTCCAAAAAAGATGAACAAAAGTAACATTTCAAAAAAAAAAAAAAAAAAGTCTTAGTAGCCACACAGGAAGAAGATGGAAGCACAGTAAATTGTACGTCCATTCTTTGATCCTTTCCTTTGTGATTTTCTGGTAAAAAAAAAAAAAAAAACTTTGTGTCCCCTCTGAACACCGGCAGTTATATTTGACTGGGGTGATTCTTTGGTGCGAGAGAGAGAGAGAGAGAGAGAAGGAGAGAGAGAGAGAGAGAGAGAGAGAGAGAATTATACGGAGTTACAAGGACTAGTAGTAGATCAAAAATCTTCCGTTACGTACCGAGAAAATACCATCAGTGACGTTGCCAGGTACACGAGATAGACAGGTTGATAAATTGATAGGTGTGTGTGTGTAATTCACCGGGTCGGTCAGGATCACTTGATGGTCGTGATCGTCAGCTTTTACCCTCCCAGAAGGGAGCTGAGAGCTCATATAGTCCGATCTAAGGGCAAGGCTGTGACCTTCACACACGCACACACCTTTTGCTCAAGGGGGACAGTAACCACCCACTTCGTCAGTGAAACTTTTTCGCAACCTGAGCGAGGCTCGAACTCTCGTCCACCAGTTGGCAAGCGAGAGCGTTACCACTGCACCAGCGAGCGGTGTGTGTGTATGTGTGTGTGTGTGTGTGTGTGTGATGATGGGAGGGTAGACACACCTATAAAAGACGAGGGAAAGAGACATCATACAAATACAGCAAAAGAAAGCCAAGGGACACATTTATAGACAAGACAAAGGCTGCCAGACAAAGGACCTGAGACAAATAGACCAAAAATAAAGCACAGCAGGAAAAGAACCCACGAAAGAAGGGGGAGAGGTAAAACTTAAACATTCACACACATTATATACTTATATTACTGTCTATCTTTTTATTTTTTTTATGCGAGGAAGGAGGAACCAAAGGCCACGAGCCCGCAATAACTGTTTCTTCCATGAGAAAAACAAAATACAAAGGGGAGCAAAATTCAAGATCCAATAATTTTGAGATGCCTGAACACACTGCATTTCAAAGACTGAAGATCGTAGGAAGCAGGAAATACAGACAGAGATAGACAGTTCCAGAGTTGACCTGTTGCATAAATGAAGGACTGGGAGTAACGGTTAACTCTTGCATTAAAGAGTTGGACAGAAAAAGGATGAGAGTTTGCTGCTAGACGGGAGCTACGCGCCCGTCGTAGAGGTGGAGGAATGCATGCGGAGAGTTCAGAGGAGCAGTGACCATTGAAGTAGCGATAGAAAAGAAATAAAGATGCAACATTGCGGTGAAGTGACAGAGGTTGAAGGGAGTCAGTAAGAGGAGGAGAGTTAATGAGACGAAAAGCCTTTGACTCCACCCTATTGAGAAAAGCTGTATGTGGGGAACCTCCCCACACATGAGAGTTGTACTCCACACAGAGACAGATAAAACCCGTGTATAGAGTCAACAATAGTGCAGGGGTGAAAAAGGAACGGAGTCGGCTTAGCACACCTAATCTCTTGGAAGCAGATTTTACAAGAGATGTAATATGATCTTTCCAAGACAAGTCCCGAATAAATGAAACCCCAAGCAAGTTCAAGGATGATGCAGGATTAAGCTGAATATTATTAAAAATTAGTGGGTACTCCTGACTCCTGTGGAAGATTTTGTCGGTTGATAGGTGTAAGAACTGAGTCTTTGATGCATTAAAAACAGCAAGATTATTTTTCCCCAGTCAGAGATACGAGCCAAGTCAGACATTAGGTGTGCCATAGCCTCATCCCTTGTTTGTTGAAGTAACTGCTGAGATGGGCGTTGAGGGAACCGAATGGAAAGGTGAAGGGTGAAGTCATCAGCGTATGAGTGGATAGGGTTAGATGTACAGCTTAGAAGGTCATTGATGAATAAAAGGAAGAGAGTTGGTGATAGAATAGAGCCCTGAGGAACACCACTGTTGATAGATCTAGGAGATGAACGATGGACGTCTACAACAGTGGCTATAGAACGACCAGAAAGGAAGCTAGAGATGAAGGCACAGATAGAAGGATAGAAACCGTAAGAGGGCAGTTTGGATATTAAAGATTTATGCCAGACTCGATCGAAAGCCTTTGGGATGTCAAGTGCAATGGCAAAGCTTTCGCCAAAGTCCCGAAAGGAGGATGACCAGGAATATGAAAGGTAGGTGAGAAGATCGCCAGTGGAGCGTCCCTGACGGAACCCATACTGACGATCAGAAAGAAGGTTGTGATAGGAAAGATGCTTTAAAATTTTTCCATTAAGAATTGACTCAAAAACTTTTGAGATACAGGATGATAAAGCAATTGGACGATAGTTAGAGGGTTGGGAATGGTCACCCTTCTTTCAGATTGGCAGAATGAGAGCAAACTTCCAGCAAGAAGGAAAGGTACATGTTGACAGACAAAGGCGAAAGAGTTTGCCTAGGCAGGGTGTAAGCACAGAAAGACAGTTCTTGAGAACAACAGCAGGGACTCCATCATGCCCATATGCCTTGTTAGTACTGAGGCCTGTGATGGCAGAAAATACATCAGTTGAAGAAATTTTAATGTCAGCCATGAGGAAGTCAGATGGGGAGAGTGATGGAGGAACAGCACCGGAATCGTCTAAGGTGTATGTACCTATCTATCTATCTGTCTGTTTATCTATCTGTCAGTCTGTCTATCTGTCTATCTACCAGTCTATCTATCAGTCTATCTATCTGTCTATCTATCTATGTATATATATAGATCTATCTATCTATATAGATAGTTAGATAGATATATCATCATCATCATCATCCTCAGCCGTTGAGGTCTACTGCAGGACCGGCCTATCCCTACCGAAGCAGTGACGATTCAGTCAATGTATCTCTACCAAGTGGCTTAGGCTGTCTGGTAGAGACTGTATGTAGGGTGAGAAGTGCTTGTAAGTGTAATTGTAGTGGCTTTGGATGTGTGTGTAGTCTGTGGACCAAGTGTAATCGGCCTGCCTTAAGCCGATTGGGTGCAAGCATACTGGTATGCGACATTGGTTCAACTACAGCACCCTTTGTGTCCGCCAAAGTAGCAAGTGGCTTAGTGAACGCTTCCCAAAGTTTTTGCAACTCTGGCAAACTCGCGCCCACCAGCGAGCGAAACGCACACTCTACCACTGTACCACAGAGGCTCCATATATATATATATATATATATATATATATATATATATATATATATATATATATATGTATATATTCATCATCATCATCATCATCTGGACCTCCTTTCCCATCATAGGGCATGATGAGGAGTAGCAATGTCCAGACAGCCAAAATTTGCCTTATCCAATAGGCCTCGCTTCCACTGACTCATCATTCAGTCCCCCGGAATCCTGCCTCTATTGGATACACCAAAAACATTCACCACGTTCTGTAGCTTCATATAAATGTCAATCCGAACGCTGCCACGTTAAAAAGAGGTGCCAAATCCCTGATCATGCACTTCTCACGACATTCATCAGCCCAGCTCGATCTCTTGTCAGTTCCCTAACCTCATCGACTTCGAAACACCTCTTCCTCACACACTCATCCACCATATCTTTCTACCTTCTTGGCCTACCTCGCCTCCATCCTCCTTCAAATTTGCTCAGGCATACCTTTTTCATCACTCTACAGTATTGTTATCCATTCTCTCCACATGACCATACTATCTCAGCACACTCACTTCGATTTTGGTGTCCACCGACTTCCTCACTCCACATCTTTCACGAATCACATTATTTCGTATCCTATCCACCCTCTGTACTCCACATACATTCCCCACCAATCCCATCTCCATTGCTCTTACTCTTGACTTTTCATTTTCATGCCACATCATAGTTTCACATCCACATGTTTAAGTTGCCACTAACACTCCTTCATGTAAGTCTCGTGCAGCTGCAACACTCAAGCCTCTGTTTCTCATCAAGGCCTCCATTGCACTAGCTACCTTTCATCCTTGTGTCACTATACTTTCCTTTTGCACATTTAGCTCTCTTTTCTGTCACTGAACCATGGTACTTGAACTCTCTCACCAAATTCAGTCTCTCTCCATTCACTGTAACCTCGCACTGGGAGTCAACTTCTCTCTAAATAACCATCACTTTACTGTTCTCTACATTTACTCTCAAGGCACATCGCTCACAGACATCAGTAAAACTCTTCACTAGCCTACCAAGTTCTTGTCCGGTATTTGCAAGCAGTGCTGCATCATCAGCATACAACAAATTTGAGATATTCCATCAGTCATCATTCATTACCAACGCCATCCCCTTCTCCATTACTCGTGTTTTTACTTCCATCATCACCCCATCCATATATATAATGAACAACCATGGGGACAACATACAACTTTGATGCACGCCCACACCAATCGCGAACCATTCACTTAGATGCCCATTTACCCTTACACATGCCTCACTGCCATCATAAAAACTCTTGACGGCTCCTAGCAGCTCACCATCTATACCGTACATGCGCAAAACTTTCCATAGGCTCTCTCTGTCTACTTTGTTGTATGCTTTTCCTAGATCCATGAATGCCATAAACACCTTCTGATCCTTCTCACAAGCCTTCTCTGCTATCTCTCTCCTTGCAAATATTTGATCCACATCCTCTGTCACTCTTAAAGCCACTTCGTTCATCACACACTAGGACTGATGATATCTATATTACGTTCTCTATATTAATTCTTCCTTATACCTTCCCTACCACACTCAATAAACTTGTGCCACGATAATTCTTGCACTCACTTCGCTCACCTTTAACTTTTTTTTTAAAGGGGTACAATCACAGCCTTTACCCGCTCTGCTGGCACAGTTTCACTCATCTATGCCTTCTTACATGTCTCCAAGAAGCACTTCATTCCACTGTCTCCACTACACTTAAGCATCTCTGAATACACCTCATCAACCCCAGCTGCTTTTCTATTTTTCAGCTGCATCACAGAACTCTTCATCTGTACGAGTGTCAAGTCTCCTGGTACTGCATTCCTTCTTTGCACTACCCCCAAACCAATCATGTTTACAGCCGCTCTGCTCTCTCCATTCCAGTTTATCAGGGTTTCGAAATATTCTTTCCTTTTGGTCCTTACTTCATCCCCATGGTTTAATAATCTACCACCTACACCCTTCACCCCATCACATTTAGTTCCGCTTCCACTTGTACATTTCTGCACATCTTTCCAGACTAACTTCCTACATTCAGAGTAGTTCGCATGCATTTTTCTTCCTAGATCATCATTTACCTCCTTTTTTTTCCTCTTCACTAGTCTGTTTACGTGCTTTTTGCTCACAGTATATTGAGTTCTTATTTCAAGTGAACCCCTGTCCTGTAACCTCTTGAGCCACTTCTTCCTCTTTTCCTCCACCACTCTCTTCACCTCCTCATCCCACCATACCGTTCTTTTCTTCTTTGTTGTTACTCTTGCTACACCACACACTGCTTTAGCACTCCTAAGTAAGCAATCCCTATATGCATTACACAGGCTGTCCAGATCCATTTCATTCCAACTGACCGATTCTGACTCCTCCTCTACTTTGGTCCTGTAATCATCTGCCAAATATATATATATATATATATATATATATATATACTTGTTTATATATTTGTACGGATTACAGGGAATCTGTGTGACCACTGATTTCATGAAATCCAGGGAGAATTCGTGAAATGAGTTACAATAATGGAGTCATAATTAAGGTTAAGTTTATTTAGGCTGCGGTTAAGTTAGAGTGGGATAATCTAAGATAAGTTTAGGTTAGTTGAGGCTAAGTTAGTTAAGTTTCATGAAGTTAGGTTAATTTAGATTTAAATTGCTTTTTTATTTTGGGTATTCATCTAAATTAACCTAACCTAACCTAACCTAACTAACCTAGCCTAACCTACCCTAATCTTAACCAAGATTATCTCAGCCTAACCTAACTGTAGCCTAAATTAACATAACCCTCATTAACCCAGCCTAATTTAAACTCTCTGACGAATTCCCTTGGGATTTCATGAAATCACTGTTTGTTTGTTTGTTTTATAAATAACAGAACTGAGGAAGGAAAAACAAGTGAGTAAAAAAAATTAATCCATACACCAGATTACTAGTGTCCTCTGTTCATAAAATATCTGTAACAGTTAGACTTGAACAGCTGTAGGTTGAAATTTGGAGGAAAATAACTCTGGGGAAGCGAGTTCCAGGGAGATGCAGTTCGGGGAGTGAAAGAATTCTGATAGGCAGATGTTCTGCAATATGGCTGAGTGACATTCCAGTCATGAGCGCTACCAGATGCCCATGTAGCGTGAGGGAAGGCATGGAGAGGTGGCACCATGGACGCAACTTCGTCTGAGCATTTGCCAAAAAAATATCTGTAAAATAATGCAAGGGAGGCAACATTCCTTCCTACTTGCAGGGGAGGTAGTTTATATGTAATGGCAGGGTTGTTATGATTCTAACAGCTTTGTTCTGAATTTTGTCTAGTTGTCTTAATACAACCTCTCCACAACCATTCCACAAGGGTGAGCAATATTCAAGTTGAGACCGCACATGACTCTTATAAATTATAGCTAACTGCTCATCGGCGAAGAAGTTACGGACTCTGTACAATAATCCAAGTTTCTTGAGGCGGTTTTAGCAAGTGATCTGACATGAGAGGTCCAGCTGAGGGCACTGTTAAGTGAGACACCTAGAATTTCAATACATTTGGAGATGGGCATATTAGTAGCACTGAAGGTAATGTACGAATCTGGCAATATCTGTCTATTAGTAAACTGTATATATTTAGTTTTACTACCATTAAAATAGACAAGGTTGTTTTGTCCCCATTCAGTGATCGTAGATAGATCTTGATTAATGGAGATGGCTGTATTGAGTTGAGAGGTAGAGATATTAGACTTTGTAAATGGATGTCTGAATGTGAATGAACTATGTAGTGTTGAGTCATCTGCATATGAGTGAATGGGATTGTGGGTGACAGATAAGAGATCATTAATATGAACCAGAAATAGGATTGGCGCCAGAACTGATCCCTGCGGCACGCCGGCGTTAATTGAGTGGAAATTGGAATATATATCATCTACTTTTACTCTTATTTTCCTGTCACTAAGATATGAAGAAATCAAAGGAACAAAAGACGTTAGTCCATAGCAAGGGAGTTTGGACAGCAGGGAACGGTGCCATACTCTGTCGAAAGCTTTAGAGATATCAAGAGCTACTGCATGAGTTTCTCCAAAAAGATCAATTGATTGATGGATGGTATGAGTTAAGGAATTGAGTATGTCAATGGTGGATCTTTCGTGGCGAAAACCATATTGTCTATCAGTAATTAAGTTGTTGGATTCAAGATGTTTAACAATGTGCTTATTAATTAAAGTTTCAAATACCTTACCAAGAGAAGATGTGACACCTATTGGTCTGTAATTGGAGGAGTCAGACGAACTCCCTTTCTTCGGAACTGGGTGGATATTGGCTTCTTTCAATGAATTTGGGAATAAATTCCTTTTAATATATATATATATATATATATATATATATATATATATATATATATATATATATATATATATATATATATATATATCAGTAATCGACTTGTTGTTTGGAAAGCGCAGCCGTATAATGAATAGGAACACCAGCGTAGATATGACCCATACCATGTTTATTTCTTGCAACGTTTCGAAACAAGCACGTTTCATCATCAGAGCCTGTACACAGGAAATAGCACCATTCAAAGAAAAGAAGAGAAATAGTAGTAAGGGTATATACCTATAATTTTAAGTGTTCTACCAAAAAAAAAAAAAAAAAAAGAGGGATGCGGAAAGAAAAATAATGAAAACAAAGAGTATGAAGATAAAAGTAAAGACAACGATATAAGCAATATAATAAAAATGAGATTAATATTTATGCCTAGACTTGTCGATAAAAATCCTATAATGTAAAATATATTCTAAAAAACACTAATATAAATACCTAGTGAAGATCAAATAAAACCAGAAGTGATTAAAAGCAAAGTAACTGAGCACTGGTCTCATGGGATCCAATGGAGGGTCTCTCAGTGTATGTATATAGTGACTCCATAATTGTTAGGTCCTCCTTCCTTCAGCTTCTACCCAATACTGAAAACATTGTTGCCCCGATGGGATGATCATGATCTGATGTGTGATTTTTAATGGCGGAAAATTGAGGTTTGGTTAATCAAGCCCATGTTCGGACACACCGATCAAAATGTTCTGCGATACGTGATTTTAAGTGTCTCTTTGTTTTGCCAGTATACCATGCATTACAACTGTCGCACGTGAATTTATATAGAATAGACTACTGAAGGTCACATGGAATTTTGTCTTTGATTTTAAAGAGACTATCAACTGCATTATTAGTTCTGAAAATTACTCTGATATCTGGGGGTAAAATTCACGAAGTAACTTTGCCAGTTTCTTTCGGACAGTGTAGCTCGAACTGCCAGTATATATCATAGGAAAATAAAGAAAATATTTTGATATAGTGTTGACCGTGCCCTTGTTTGGGCAAATGAGTTTGTTCAGTATTTTCCCACTATGAATATCAGTTAAGCGATAGGGAAATCCATTCTTTAAAAGCATTCTACGCAGAAAATTAAGTTCGTCAGTAAGGTTAAAATAAGTGGAGCAAATTTGATATGCACTGTAGGTTATGGTTCGAATTAAGTTTTGCTTAAAATTAAGGGGGATAAAAGAACTGAATTCAGTACCGAGTCCAGTGAATGTTGGCTTAGGGTACACCGACGTCTTTTAAAAAAATTACAAGATTGCATAATTTTTGTCCAAAAAAGAAAGATGGCTATTCGATTCTATTTCAGAAGTAAACTGAATGTGTCGGTGCTTAGAATTCAAATAACCAAGAAATAAGGGACGTGAGCATGGGACCTAAAGCGCAGGAAAGTGTCATCAACGTAACTTCTGTAGAAAATGGGTTTGAAGAAATCAGGGCAGTCACTGAGCCAATTTTTCTCGTGGTGGCATAAAAATGCGTTAGCCAAGGTCGGCCCTAGGGGAGACCCCATTGCAACTCCGTCTTTCTGTGTGTAAAATTTATCACTGAATAAAAATAACCTATTGTTGACGGCCATAGTAAGTAGTTCGCTGAATTGTTGCCGACTAAATCCATGAACCATGTTTATTCCAGAATATAGGTTACTGATGCAAATCTCAGTAGTCTCATGTAGAGGAATGTTCGTAAACAAACTTTGTACATCAAAACTTGCCATTACACATTCACCTTCATTAATATTAGTAACGTCTCTGACAAATGTAAAAGTCTTTAACAGCATATTCTTTAACAGTGATGGGTAATAAAATCGGGACTAAAAATTTTGATAATTTATATCCAGTGATATCAATAGCTGATAAAACTGGTCTAAGGGGACAATTTTGTTAATGCACCTTGGGTAAACCGTACAGTACACCAGGTTGTGAGCCAGAAACATAACGATGACTGTAAGTCTGATCATCAATTACACCTGTTGATTTTAATTTAGTCAGTAGCCTTTTAATTTTGTCCTCATGTTTTCAGATTAATCGAAACACATAATCAGTTGTTTGAGAAAGTTTAGGTCTGTCCGCAAGAATAGCATGCACCTTAACTACATAGGCATCCTTATCAAGGAGCACAACCTCATTTCCTTTATCAGGCTTCGTAACTATCAACATTTTATTTGATGAGAGGGATATCAGTGATGAAAATTCGCATTTATAGAGAGCACCTCAATCACTAAACAGGTTGAGGGAATACAAGGACTCAAATGCTAAAAACCTACGATCATTATTCACATAGGATATTCCTTAACAATGTGGATCGTACAATTCATGTGATGATAAAAATTTATTCAACTTTTCAAAAGACAAAAAATGCTGTACAAAGCATAGCTGTTTAGGAAACAAGGAATATTTCAAGTCTTTCGATAATACACTCTTTTCAGCGTCCGAGAGAGTTCTTTACGAGTAATTGAAGATAACCTTATCTGGAGAGAAACCATTATTATCTACAAAACCAATCTTCCTAATTTTCCACTTTGAACAAACTTTGGCAATTTTCCTCTCATTTGCAGTGTTAATAACACTCTACACGTGATTATAGTCTAGCCATGATACAGATTCTTTCAGTTGTTTCTTTAAATTTTCTAACTTCTTTTCTGAAGCAATCACTGATTCACGTTTATGTTTAGCTTCACTATACCTCATACCATTTAATCTGGCCTGGCATGTATGGCAACACTGTTCCTGCCGAGATTCTGATTGGCTGGAGGTGTTTGTTCGATTTCGTTGTTGCTAAAACTGATACTCTTTTTATTATCAGATGTGATACTGAGTTTGTCGACAATACAATCGTCAAAAGCAATAAGAAATCCGTTATATACTTAACAACAACGAAATTTTCGTAGGAAGATAGAGACATTGAGTCAACAAAGTATTATAACAGTCCAAGTCAAGGTCAGCATTCGACCAATTCCTTTAAATCTCCGACACTCCGTAATATAACAGAAAATTAAGGAAACCTGCATAATCTAACCATCAATATAACACACATTTAAATTTTAAGATCAGTCCGCACCCTTAAATCGTGCCACAACTCTGAATAATTAAAAATTCTAAAGAAAAGACGAGTTCTGTGGGGAGGGAGGTTTGAAAAAATCGCGAAAAATCAAAGTAGGCTAAAGGAAAACTATTTCATTATATCTCCTCTATTATCACAGTACTGACTGATCTTAAATTTTAAAAGCGTTATATCAACGCTTAGAAGAAGCAGGTTTCCTTAATATTCTATTACGGAGTGTCAGAGATTTAAAGGAATTGTTCGAATGCGGACCTTGCCTTGGACTGTTATAATACTTTGTTGACTCAATATCTATATCTTCCTACGAAAACTTCATTGTTGATAAGTATATAACGGATTTCTTATTGCTTTTGACGATTATGTTGCCGACAAACTCAGTATCACATCTGATAATAAAAAGAGTATCAGTTTTAGCAACAACGAAATCGAACAAACACCCTCAGCCAATCAGACTCTCAACGGGAACAGTGTTGCCATACATGCCTGGCCAGATTAATTGGTATGAGATATAGTAGGGATATGCGTATGAAAATTTCGGTAAACATGGCACTGCTGTAAGTTACGGTTGCAGAACTTCTACAAATATTATTACATTGCTGGTATGGTCGTCTTTACTTTTATCTTCATACGCTTTAAGTGTTTTCAATTTATTCTGTCCGCACCTCTCCCTCCCCCCCACTTATTTTTGTACAAAAACTTTAATTATTAGGTATCTATGTTTAATATTTTTTCTCTTCTTTTGTTTTACTGATGCTATTTCCTGTGTACAGGCTCTGATGATGAAACGTTTATGTTTCGAAACGTTGGCCAGAAATAAACATGTGGGATACATCTACGCTAGTGTTCCTATTCCTTATACGGCTGGCTCTCCAAGCAACAAGTCGATTGCTGATTTACACAATGCTATGGACATCCAGTGCTTTCATTGTACAGATGAGTGGAGCGCCAGGACTTCATATGTAGAAAACTTCTCTGTGACCTCTCCTTTCTCTGTTCTTCTCAAGACTTCATACAAAGCTTTCTTAAGTTCATCTTGCTGTATGTTTTGTCCAGATCCATAAATGCCATAAATACCTCATAGTCCCTCTCACAAGCCTTCCTCACTACCCGTCTCATTACAAATATTTCATCCTCAGCCTCTTGGCCTTCTTTTAGATCCTTTACTTTCTCAATGATCATTCTTCCCTGCATTCTGTTGGTTTTATAAACACTTATATCCTTACTCAGCAACGACCTCGTCACACAACTCACAACCATTCCCCATATGAATTTAGAAGGTTTTGTAGGGATTAATACATTCCTCGCGTCTATTTTTTTTTTTTTTTTTTTATTCGTGCTATCTCCAAACGAATTCACTCGGCTTAGGAAAGTTTAGAAGTGTGGGCGTTGATATAGCCTTATTTCAGTCCTTCAGGACTGTAGTTTAGTAAAAACGTTGCATAAAATCATCTGACGGTAGTCAGATTGATAAGCAAAGTAAGTCATTTCAATTAAGAGGTTAATATTCCTACTCTGCAACGACCCCTACTCCTCCAACACTCATCACTCATGTAAACTAGATGAACTTAGTCCTTATCGTTATATATTACTCCTTTGTCTGCTGGGAGGTATGCACTATATTTTGGGGGTAAAGTATTAATCTTTCATTGGCACAGTAAAATCATAAGGAAATCTATATTTTATTGCGTGTTCGTAAAATGGGATACAGACTCGCCCTGAATAATTTGTTGAAGTGCAGCTTCGAGGTTTCCAGTTTAATTAAAAATTATAATTTCATGTTCAGTTCTTTCAATTAATTGTGTGCTGTTGTTGATAATCAATTTTGATTTTTCAATTCATATTTATTTATTGATATATCATGCTTTTGAGAGAGAGAGAGAGAGAGAGAGAGAGAGAGAGAGAGAGAGAGAGAGAGAGAGAGAGAGAGAGAGAGAGACAGACAGACAGACAGACAGACAGACAGACAGAGAGCAACATAAAATCAGTACATTCATGGTGGATAAAGGAAAGATTCAGTATGCCCATAGCTTTAATTAATACCGTGCGATTGTAGCAAAGGAACCGTCAACACACAAGCTCAGCATTTTCCGTCTGGTTATAACTGGCGTAAGAGTTACACAGCTCGTGAGTTGAGTGACGTAGAGATACAGCTGACACGCCAGCCCATGGGCGGGTAAAAAAAAAAAATAATAATAACACATAATCTTTGGAGGAAATTTTATGCTGGAAAGAAATAATGGGGTTAGATGGCTCGAATGACAGGGGTAGACAACTATAAGGACAAGATAGATAAATAATGTTAGGTGAATGGATGAAAGGCTACCTAGACACACAGATGGATTTGTAGGTTCTGGATAGTGATACAGTTTGTAGGGGAACCCACCAATCACACTTTCGATGTAGTGATTAACTGATTGACGCGCCTACTGATTTCCTGTAACATACAAAACCATTTATGATGTTGTGTGGTAACCATGTAACCCCAAAACACCTGTTGGTCAAGAGCATTAAGGTGCTCCAACCAGATAAGGCACATAAAACTTTACATGCGCGTTGGATTTACTGCTCACATCACCCGCGGGCGAGCAAGGCTGATCACCCTTGCCTTTGTGTGTGTGTGTGTGTGTGTGTGTGTGTGTGTGTGTGTGTGTGTGTGTGTCCGACTCTGGGCATAGGCTTAACAGCCTGCTATCAAGGCCCAGCAGTCCTCCTACACACCATACACCTCTACATGTCACCACTTCGGCGCTAACACCCACCGTCAATATTGAATACATGCTAGGGCTGTCTCATACAGGACTGGTGTATTAGTATTAGCGGGGATATTTTTACGACATGTCGGCGGGTCTTCTGGTAGATCAGTAAAGCCTGATTTAATGAAATTCAAATCCTAAAACTGTTCCTTGCCCCAGCAGGGATTTGAACCTACGCCATCTCTCTACCGATTGAGCCACCGCCTTGGTTGCTATTGAAGTTATGTTATGACTGGGAAGCCTACTCCCATGTGTCTACGTACCAGATAGGGTAAAAAAAGAGCAAACGTCGGATGATTGATAATAGTAAAAATTGATAGATGGTGGACGGATTACATGTCAGATAACTCGATCTCAGATAGGTGGACTGAAGGATGGACAGAATATGCATGGATACAGGGACAATGACGGTGTCTGGCAACAATCTCGCGAGTCGCGAAGTTGCCAAGCATTGCCAGATTATCTGTACTCTTTCTTGAATTTGTTGGTAAACTAAAATAATCTTTCCCAGGCTTTCGAGATTTTAAATTAGCTCTTTTCCCGAAAGTACGCCAGGAAGCATCTAGCCTATTAATATTATTGTGTGTGTGTGTGTGTGTGTGTGTGTGTGTGTGTGTGTGTGTGTGTGTGTGTTTCCATAAGCCGTCATGACCACCACATTCATCACCGAACTATTTATTACTGAACTTGTTTTCAAGAGTCTAAACACTGTGGGCGGTTTTATATAAAACAAAATTAATTTTAAGTAATGACAGATGCATTTTTGCACATTAAAGTGAGGTAGAGGAACCCGGAGATGGTAAATAAACTCTTAGGAATCGGTCCGCCAAGATTCATTTTCAGGTTACTTGCTTAGGTCCCGTTGAATTCTCCAGTAGAAAAGGCCACCACCTTATCTCGTTCACAGCATGATACTAGTATGACACTTTCTTATATGCCTTTCCACTGCGCATAAAGGATTTGAATTTTTTGTCCCATTAGTAATGGCCCATGTCAGGACACATAGGCTGGGCCCTTCAAATTCCTCACACAGGATTCAGTTCTGGAATTGTTGTAAGACTTTGAGACTGGAATAATAATACCACCAAAAACAATTGTGTTCACCTGTGTAATAGGTGGAGACTACTACTACTACTAATAATAATAATAATAATAATAATAATAATTAAAACAATAATGAAAATAATAATTCATGGTTTATCTAAGTCAAGGGAACCCTAAGGCTGAGAACATATATACAGAGTTAAAAGGTAACATTAGCTGAAAGTAAGTACTGCATGAATGTGAATGTATCAGCCAAATTTAGTAAATGACAATAGCAAGATTTACACATGGAATAAATGCAAATATCAGCAACAACAATTCAAGATTGGTGGAGACGTTTTTAATAGTTTTTTATTTATCATTCGAGCAATGGAAGGGATAGGGCTATTCTTATAACGATCAGTTCTTGCTCTAAATGGTAGTAACTTGTTGCTGTATGGATGGAGAGAAATGGTGAAGTGGGCGGAGGAAGCGAGCTGAGGTGACGAGAGTGGTTGAAGAGACCAAACTGGCGGAGAAGGGTGTCAGAGATGGTTTTAAACTGAGAGTTTGAAGTGCTGTGGAATAGCTGACATATGTCAGGCCAAGAATGATCTTTGCAGCACGCTTTTGGACTGACTCTATTTTAAGCTTATATGTTGTAGTGGGATCTGATGACCATGTTGGTGAGGCATATATTCATTTTATATGGATGGAAGAGCGGTTGATAGTACAGACTTCCACCATGGCAAGACCAGAAGACTTGAGTCTTCGCAAAATGCACAGCATGAAAGATGCAGATGGAAGGGTCAAAGCTGTGTGCTGGTACCAGCGGAATTTGATGTCAAAAATGTGCCAAAAAGTTTGATAATCTGGACCTGCTCAGGGATGTGGTCATCCATATTGAGGGAGAGGGGGGGTTAGTAGTGGCCAGGTCAAACTGCATGATAGGAGTATTGTGATAGTTGATAGTGTCGTATTTTGTTGTGTTTATTTCCAAGAGACTGTTAAGATTTTCCGGCAAAGCGAAGTAGTCTGGGTCGGGGTTGGAGTTACTGACTGCTGTGGTGATGGTGGAATCGTCGATATATTTCCCTCGTAAGTTGGTGTCGATAAGGGCATCGCTGATTAGGATTTGGAAACACAGCGGTCCCATCCTTGTCCCCCATGGCATACTGCAGATGAGGGACTGGAAGCTGGAGGTAGAGCACCTGTGATGAACAGCTTGTTCTCTGTCAGTCAAAAAGTCGGCGAATAGGGAATGAGACTCGTTCTGTCACCATTGTCTTGTTGAGTACTGCAGTGTGATTGACGAGGTCAAATGCTTTCGTGAAGTCAATGAAAGTAGATGCAACGGAAGTTTTTTATTGTTTAAACTACAGTAGTATAAATAGAGTTTAGCAGTATAGAAGTCATCTGGAGGCAGGAAGAATAAAACAAATACGGCTTACTTCGGCTGAATAAATTAATCTTTGCATCAAGGATGTTTTAATTCACCATTGATTACAACTCGCCCATCCACCCGCACTCTGCCATATATTGTTCAGAAGCGAAAATCGATTATGTATAAAACCACATTTTGCACGCCGCTCCCGTTCTCATCAATTTACCTGCACGTTATTTACTATCCTCTGGTGTTGCTTTCGTACGCGGGGGACGCATTCCGGGTGGCAAAGAAGGCTCCATACCATATTATCCTTACCGATTTATGTTGCATATTACGCCTGGACATTTTTGTGTATGATATTTATGTTGTTCGAATATCGACATAGTTTGCATCATTAACATACAAAAGGATACTTGGGTGCAGTTTCTCAATAAATCGCTGTGGAAGAGCTTTTAAGAAATCTCCAGAGACAGTCAGCACTTGACCTTCTGGATGACCTGGGACTGGGTTGAGATCTTTGTACAAATTTCCTTTTCATTCGTTGAGTTTCTATGAACTGAATAAAATCGTGTGCCATAAGCTTTAAGAAAAAAAAATCTGTCCTCGATGCAAACTTTTTTTTTTTTTTAATAGTTTTAAGTGTGTGGGACTCCCTTGAACATTGATATCTGTATGTCGTTATCACGAGACGGCTGAGGCTTCATATGAATTGTTTTCTTTTCTTTTTTATGTGAGGAAGAAGGAACCAAAGGCAACGAGCCCGCAAAACTGTTCCTTCCAAGAGAAAAAACAAAATACAAGAGAGAGCCAAATTGAAGATCCATTCATTTCGAGATGCCTGGACACTGCGTTTGAAAGACTGGAGATCATAGGAAGAAGGAAATACAGACAGAGGGAGACAGTTCCAGAGTTGACCTGTTGCATAAATGAAGGACTGGGAGTAACAATTAACTCTTGCATTAGAGAGTTGGACAGAAAAGGGGTGAGAGTTTGTTGTTAGACGGGTGCTACGCGCCCGTCATAGAGATGGAGGGATGCATGCAAACAGTTCAGAGGAACAGTGACCATTGAAGTAGCGATAGAAGAGAGATAAAGATGCAACAGTGAGGCGAAGAGACAGAGGTTGAAGGGAGTCAGTAAGAGGGGAAGAGTTAATGGGACGAAAAGCCTTTGACTCTACCCTATTGAGAAGAGCTGTATGTGGGGAGCCTCCCCACACATGAGAGTTGTACTCCACGCAGGGGCGGATAAAATCGCTGTATAGAGTCAACAATTATGCAGGGGTAAAGAAGGAACGGAGTAGGCTTAGCACACCCAATCTCTTGGAAGCAGATTTTACAAGAGATGTAATATGATCTTTCCAAGACAAGTCTCGAGTAAATGAAACTCCAAGCATGTTCAACGATGATGCAGGATTTAGCTGAATATTATTAAACATTAGTGGGTATACCTGTTATTTTGTTGGGTTGATAGGTGCAAAAACTGAGTCTTTGACGCATTAAAAACAACCAGATTATTTTTACCCCAGTCAGAGATACGAGCCAAGTCAGACATTAGGTGTGCCATAGCCTCATCCCTTGTTTGTTGAAGTAACTGCTGAGATGGACGATGTGCGAATCGAATGGAAAGGTGAGGGTGGAGTCATCAGCATATGAGTGGATAGGGTTAGATGTACAGCTTAGAAGGTTATTGATGAATAAAAGGAAGAGAGTTGGTGAGAGAACAGAGCCCTGAGAAACACCACTATTAATAGATCTAGGAGAAGAACGATGACCCGTCTACAGCAGCGGCTACAGAATGACCAGAAAGGAAGCTAGAGATGAAGACACAGATAGGAGGATAGATACCGGAAGAGGGCAGTTTGGAAATTAAAGCTTTATGCCAGACTCGATCGAAAGCCTTTGAGATGTCAAGTGCAATGGCAAAGCTTTCGCCAAAGTCCCAAAAGGAGGATGACCAGGAGTCTGAAAGGTAGGTGAGAAGATCGCCTGTGTAGCGTCCCTGACGGAACCCATACTAACTATCAGAAAGAAGGTTGTGATAGGAAAGATGCTTTAAAATTTTCCATTAAGAATTGACTCGAAAACATTTGAGATACAGGATGTTAAAGCAATTGGACGATAGTTAGAGGATTAGGAATGGCCACCCTTCTTTGGGACTGGCTGAATGAGAGCAAACTTCCAGCAAAAAGGAAAGGTACAAGTTGATAGACAAAGGCGAAAGAGTTTGCCTAGGCAGGGTGTAAGCATAGAAGCACAGTTCTTGAGAACAACAGGAGGGACTCCATCAGGCCAATATGCCTTATTAGTATTGAGGCCTGTTATGACAGAAAATACATCAGCTGAAGAAATTTTAACGTTAGCCATGAGGAAGTCAGAGGGAGGAAGTGATGGAGGAACAGCACCGGATTCGTGTAAGGTGGAATTGGAAGAGAAAGAGTAGAAGAAATAGCTACAGACCCATCAGAGTAGAAAAGAGGATGGATGGATGATGAGGTAAAGTTGTAAGAAGGGTTTTTGGCAAGGTGCCAGAAGGAGCGGGAAGAATTCAAGCTAGAGAGTTGAGAGCATATTGTTCGGATGAAATTATTTTTAGCAGAGAGAATAACAGACTTAGCACGATTCCGGGCAGAAACGTATAAAAGATGTGATTCAGGGGTGGGTTGGCTCCGGTACCTTTTATAGGCCCTCTCCTTGTTGAGGACAGCATTAGAACAAGCGTGATTAAACCAAGGCTTTCGTGCATTAGTCAAAGGATATGTATCGTTAAGTCGCACCTTGCATATTTCCTGCTATAATTTGTTGTTCTAGAGTAATCTGTAGTTTAACAGGGAAGGATTGGTAAATATATGTAGACTCTCTCTCTCTCTCTCTCTCTCTCTCTCTCTCTCTCTCTCTCTATTTATTTATATATATATATATATATCTATCTATATATATATATATCTATACATATACATATATATATATATATATATATATATATATATATATGCAATTTATGAGTAATACATTATATGTGTCGTTAAAAGTAATGTCTGTGGTTAATTAAGTATTGAGTTAATAATGTATAAAATATATAACGGTAACCTTCATTCTTAAAGTGCCAGTTCTGTAATTTCTGGTGTGGTTATATAAGACGAAACTATTGTGACAGGGGCTGTTGGGCGGGGTACTTCAGTTTTTGTACATATTATGTAAATACATTATACCATCTTGATTAAGTTGTCCTAATTAGGGCCGACAGCTGATGTATATGGAAATGTCCCTGACTCGTCTGGTTCCCTTTCATATATTGATGTCCCCTATATTAGGTTGTGCTTCGACAGACAGTCACCAGGTGGTGAGTGCAGGTATGTAATGTAGTAAGGCATTACATATCTGCAGTCGATGGTGTTCTCTTGGTCGAGGCTTTTTTACCATTAGTGTAGGTCTAGTTATTTGTCTATTAGGATTTAGTATTGGTTAGCAATATGTCTGTTAGATTATTAGTTTTAGGGTCTTTAGATTAGGTTTCCCTATATAAGTATTATAAGCCTTAAAAATGTAAAACCAATTAAAAAATAATAAAAAATAAAAAAATACAAAAAAAATAAAATAAAAATTATATATATATATATATATATATATAGATAGATAGATAGATATAGATATATCTATATATATATATATATATATATGTGTGTGTGTGTGTGTGTGTACGTGTGCATGAGACTGTGTCTGTATATATGCATGGAAGTGTGTGTGTGTGTGTATGTATGAAAACTGTATATATATATATATATATATATATATATATATATATATATATATATATAGTATATATATATATATATATATATAGTATATATATATATATATATGTGTGTGTGTGTGTGTGTGTACGTGTGCATGAGACTGTGTCTGTATATATGCATGGAAGTGTGTGTGTGTGTGTATGTATGAAAACTGTATATATATATATATATATATATATATATATATATATATATATATATATATATATATATATATATGTATATACATATATATATCTGGCCTTAATGACCAGTGGTCGATAGGCCAAAAAAAAAAAAAAAAAAAAGACAAGGGGCGACTTCTCACTCAGATCTTGTACAGTTAACTTCGGTTCTCGGGCGAGTCAGGCCCAGTTTCCTGTTTATAAGTTTTATTTGTTAAAGAAGAAAGTGTACACAGAAGAGTCTTTTGTTCCACTATACCTTCGACTCGATATACTCCCGTGACAGTGGTTAGTCGATACAAAATGGAAAGTAAGTACTGCGTAATCAGTATATTTTTTGCCGTGGGAGATGGCGGTGCATTGGTTAGGGCATGCAATTCGCAGGTGCAAAAGCCCGGATTTGATTCTCGGGTTAATCAGATTAGTGGACTTGGTTTTAATCTCCTTTGTCCCTGTTCACTCAGCACTATAAGCTGAGTTTCAGATGTAACCGAATACTGCGGTCGTGTTTTAAGGGAAGACTGAAACATTTCAAAAATTATCTATCTTAATGATCCCCAGTGTATTCGGTACGCAATAACTAAAGTCTTCTTCTTCTTCTTCTTCTTCCTCTAGTTTTGTTCTCGCATTATGTTATTGTTCTTCCTCTTACTCTTGTTCATCTGACTGAAGAAACATTCAATTCTCAGTACGAACTCCCTGACAAACCCCAAACACCGATCTTTCACAGGGTTTTTACCCTCGTTCCTCTTCACAAAGCACTACCATCGCCGCCCATTTCAGTCACACCAGCATGCCCTACTATCTCATCTCAAATCAAACAAAAACAATACCAAAAAAAAAAAAATCACTCGCCATCCCACCGCATAGCACCCATTTTTACAGTGTCCAAGTGCCATTCTGTCCTACCATTACCACAGTCACCATCACCACCAACACCCCCTCCACTAACATACAACGCCCACCTTCACACGGTGTCCTTGTCCTTTACTGACCCACCACCACCACCTTATAAAACCCATCTTCACAGGGTATCCTAGTCCCGAATGAACCACCACCACTACACTCATTATCACCACTACCACCATCGCAGCCATACCCATCACCATCATATTCATCTTCGTACAGTTACACACACTTATCACAAAATTTGCCACCACCATCATCATCACTGTCATCACTACCACCACCACCATCACCACCACCATCATCATAGCCACTTTTGCCATTACCACACCACTTACCACCTCATTCCCCAACACCATCATCACCACCACCACCTCCACCATATTCACCAGATAATTATCACCACCACAATACACACTCACTACTAGCACCACAACACTCAGTACCACACTCACCACCACCACCACCACCACCACCACCACCACACGCAGCATCACATTGATTACCACACTGCCTCTATTTTCACACAACGAACCACCCAGATGTGATGTTCCCCACACGAATATTAAATTATCCATCAGTCGCCTGTCAGTCCTTACACCATCCCCTTTACTTCATCAGCCTCACCCTGCCTTCCTGTCCCTGTTGAACTCTTTGCAGTACCATTTATGCCCATCTACACACCAGGCATAGGGTACACACTGAAACTAAAAAAAAAACTAGATTTTCATTATTTTTTTTTTCGATTTTTAATTAGGCCATCAGAAACATTTCTATATGTGTGATTCAGTACAATATAAACTGGTATGCCACCCGATACAGGCTGTCAGTAGGAAAGATACTGCCAAATGTAGCATTCTAAGACTCTAGGAGGAATTTACCTCTTGTTTCTGGTTCTTTTTCAGATTTCTGAGGACATGATAAAGTGGCATATAATCCAAACATATCATACTCGAAGAAAAAAGGGTCATTACATTAGTGCTATGATGTCAATGCTCCTAATGATATTGGTAGTATGACAAACTTCTGTTACCTTAACTGTCTATATGTCTATATCTATCTTTCTATCTATCTGCCTATCTATCTCTCTCTCTTTCTATCTATCTATATATGTATGTATGTGTGTGTGTATGTCTCTCTCTCTCTCTCTCTCTCTCTCTCTCTCTCTCTCTCTCTCTCTCTCTCTCTCTCTCTCTCTCTCTCTCTCTCTCTCTCTCTCTCTTCCAGTTAAGCGCCACGTTAAACTTCATTTGTGCGCTGAGTTAAAACAGAGTAGTGGGTGCCGAAATAAAATAGATTATCTTTGGACTTTTCCTATAATCAACTAGACTGGGTCATAACTATTTTGTACAATCGTTTGTTAACATATGAGTAATTTTGGTTAGGTTAGTTTAGGTTAGTCACGATGTGTTGGAGCCCAAATGATGTGGTATACTGGCGTGCAAATTAAATAATAGCAAATTGGATTTTGCGCCCAAATGAAATACGACCACCAGGACGCTTTGTCCTAAGCTGTTTTATTGATCTGTGTGACTGCCTGTCCGTATATCTGGTGGCCTAATCGCTAGAACATTCCGGTCGGAATGAACGAGTCTGCTTCTCGGTCATGTAATGCCACCAAGGGAAGCAGCTTGATCACCTACCCTTAAATGCTCTGGATTACTGAAGCCTAGCCTAGGACCCCTACACCTCGAAGGGAATAAAATGATAATGACCATCAGGTTGGGTGTGTGGCATCCCCAGTAAGTGCCTACGAAGGTTGCTGAATGATCGGTAAGTGTTTCTTCACCAATACTGCATAGCCAATGATTAAAACCCGCAGGCTGCTATGATGCAGTATCAGCTGAAGGAAACTTTCTGGCATAAGCTGAAATGCAGTGCTGGAGTCATCCCTGCTATGATTAGGCTACGTTGGCTTATACCCTAAAAATTGAAAAGAGAAACATTTACAGGAACCAACGTGTCCAAGCAATAAATTTGGCAATATGAGATAACGGGTCGTATTCTATAAGAAGTTGGTGGTCCCTTAACACCCTTTTCTTAGCGATTTATTTTGAATATTGGACCTCTGCATCCCTTAATGAAATGTATGCAACTAAGTCATATTATATGCAAGAGAATATGAAGGTAGTATATGCCAATAAATCCCTAAGGAAGAAGAGTTACGAATGTCTCATACCAGTTTCAGTATAACTGGGCCATATCAGCATCTTGTTTAGCAGTCTGATTCGCCCGTCCGCATTCATTCATTCATTAAATATTTAAATGATCCAACAAACGTTCTTGAGTTGACTTCATATTTTTTTTAATTATTTCACTTCTATGTATGTGCCGGTCTTTCATGATCCTAATCTGTCGGAGTCACTGTGTGCAATATATCTTTCTGCTTGCGTAGGCCTATCTGTCTGTCATCACAAGTACCTGCTTTCCGCTCATTTCTCTTTATTTCTATATTTTCGCTAATTTTTAAACATTTCATTCATATACTGTCTACCAGCCACCAGGCCTTCTGTGTGGTGATTATTCTAAGGCTTAGTGAAACGACTTGAATAAAAGATTACATGAAAATAACAAAAGAATCAAAATGGTACTGCCACCGTTTCCAGTGCAACCGAGCTAACAGAAGTAGCAAGTGTCACAAACAAGTGTTGGTCTCATGTTGACACAAAGGTCAGGAACAAGATATCGCGAAAATGTGTGTAACAGTTGTGTTTGGAACATTGAACTCAATGGAAAGAGTGCGACATCGGAGTCAGAGGTGAGAATCAACGAGCTGCCTGAGCTGGGGATTCATGTAACAAAAAGTTGGTATGGTATGTTACTGAGGACACACTAAACCCTTCGTCGTTTGACACCAAGTACAGTATAATCGGGGACATAAGTTCGCAGTTATATCACCTCTCCTTTCGTATTATCTCATGGCTAATATTTTTTTAAGTCGAGCGAGGCTTCGTATGTTATAAAAATGCCCGATTCACTTTCACATAATCGTCCAGGAGAGACATGACGAACATGGCCTAATTGTGACACTGCCGCTGTGAAACAGTAAACTTATTTTCATTCCTAACTGTACTTAATACTGTGTGACTGGTTTCTGATATGCTTACACTTAAGAGCAGGAAATAAACCAGTGTATCTAATGTTTCTTTTGGTTCAGACTCCCTTCTTACACTGGTAGGGCAAAGGTTGCAGTAGTGGTATGGATTATATGTAGTAAAACGCACAGACACACACACACACACACACACACACACACAGAATAAAACTTTGTGACAGAGAATGAAGTAATTAGACAACCCTCTCCCCTCTCCACTCCTTTTCCTTTCCTGTCTCTCCTCTTCCTTCTCACCCCTTCCCTTCTCCCACCCTATACCTCGTTAATCCTCCTCCTCTCTCTTCTCCACTTTCCATTCTTCTCCTCCTCTTCTCACTTCCCTATGTTTCCCTTATCATTCCAATTGTCTTTCCTCGCTTTCCATTCTCCCTTCCCTTGCACACATCTCTTCCCTCACATTCTTCCCTTCCCTTTTCTTATTCTCTCTCTTTCCTCCTTATCTCTATCTCCTCTTCACTTCATAGTTCATAACTTTAATTTTTTTTTTCACTTCTCATCTACTCTACTTCCCTCCATCCCTTCTTTCCCTTTCCTTCATATTATGTGTTCCCTCCCTTCCATTTCTTCTCTCATTCTCTTTTACCGTCCTCTCTCCTTGCTCTTGCCTTCTCACTTCTTCCCTTCCTTTTCCTTTCCAGTCTTTCTCCTGCAGCCTCTCCGCCCTTTCATCGATCTTTTCCTTCTTCCTCCCTTTCTTGCCTTCCCCCCCCCCCATCTCTTTTACCCCAGTCTTTACATCCTTCTCACTTATTTCCCATTTTCCCTGTTCTCTTCTAACCTCCCTACAAATCCTATTCCTCACTACTCCCGCCCCTCCCTTTATATGGTAGTCTGCCTTAGTCACACCCATTTTTCTCATTCCTCTCCTGAATCAATTGGCATTTTTAGTTATCTGCCTACCTAATTATCTATCTGTCTGTCTGGCTATCTATCTATCTATCTATCTGTCTATCTGTCTGTCTATCTATCTATCTTTACAGGTGTGTGTGTGTGTGTGTGTGTGTGTGTGTGTGTGTGTGTGTGTGTGTGTGTGTGTGTGTGTGTGTGTGTGTGTGTATTTCCAGATGATTTCACTCAAATTGAGAGAGATATTTTTTAACTGGAGGAGTTAGCTGCATCCTTCATCAACCTTTCAATGCTATCTGGTTCCTTAGCCTGAATATCACCTGGTGGAGTAGCAGTAATGACATAAAATACATCATCGGACTGGAGGGATAAACCATATGGCTGCGACGGTCAGACGTACGGATTATATCTTACATATTGCCAGATGGTTTTACTCAGCTGATATGAAACCAAGAACAAGTAAAGAGCCATATGCTATGTGTGTAACCCTTTTCATTGCCATGGTTCAACTTGAGCATACAGTCATAGGTATTTATTTCTGATACTACCATATAATTTTATTTCCTGAGGGATTCTCTACGGGGAAGAGAAGTAGGTACACCAGATAGACAGACAAGCAAAAAATCCGAGGCATGCAGACCAACAGGCAGATGAATATGATATTTTCAGAGAAGCTGACCGACCGACAGACAGGTCAACAGATTGACAGATTGACAGAAATGAACAGATACATTGACAGAGCACATCTTTTTTTTTTCCTATAAGATGAACAGCGGAATGAAAAACAAATCAAATGAAAAAATAATGCATACACCAGATCACAGGTGTCCTCCATTCAAAAAAAGGGAAGGGGATGGAAACAAGTGTGATATCTATTTTTTATGTAATGTGGTGTATAATACCAAAAGCTATAAACTGATAATCCTACATTACACAACCACAGAGAAACAGACAAATAAACAGACCGACACACACTGGCAAAAACATCCAGATAGACTCACAAGGATAGACACAGGCACGCAGTCGGCAGGACAGACTAATAACACGATAAAGATATCGAAACAAATAGATAAACAGATGGACAAAAATGTAATAGAGAAAGTAGATACTGATATAGTGACAGACAGGCCGGCAGTTTCATATACAGGCAGACAAACAGGCTGAAACAAACCGATTCATTGCTACAGGCAACCATATATGTCATTATCAAATAGTGAACACTGATAATGGTGTATTACATCCATTTGACTGTAACATTCAAACAGGTAATTAATCAAAGCTCCAGGAGCTGCCCTTAAAAAGTTTTATTAATCTGGTAACAGCTGTTAAAACATGCAGAGATAATTACAGCCATTTGCTTTATACTCCATCCCCAGTACAATCACTGGGCTTCTCATCTTAGTCCAGTGGTGGAGCAAAAACCTGATATGTATGTATTTGGGAAAATGACTTAGGCTGGAGGAAGGGAACACAAATGAGTCTTATTCACTCATCATCCACAGCCTGGAACAGTCCACTGTGATGATATCTACGTCCTCCATCAATCTATCTGTCTGTATCAATATCTACCTATCTATGTGTCTATCTGTCTATCTATCTATAAATCTATCCGCCAGCAACCCGATGCCTTAACCCCATAATGGTGGCCACGATCAGGTCGATTCAATGTCACCTTGTCCTCCGCCATCAAGCTGCCCTTCTTCCAACACATACATCCTCAGTCAAATACCTCTCCACTCAGTCTCAGCACTTCACCATCATTCTTCCCGCCCGCTTCTCCCCATCCATTTAAATCACACACACTCCATCAGAGTAGACTGTAGCACCAGTCGAGCAGGGCAGTACTCCCAAGGGGGATGGAAAGCTGATGACAGGGAGAGCTGGAGCTCCCGTTTCATCAGCCCTCGGGAGTAGGTTCCGACCATCCCCCTTTGCTGAACTTTTTCAGTGTCTCAGTAACACAGAGAGTAGACCAGCATGCTCTCCATTACAAGTTTCTCCAACTATCAACACCAAACTACATGCACAGTACACACCACACTTCCTTTTCAAAATTTTCAAAAATGGCTTCGAAAAACATAGCCTCGGAGTCCCCAGAGGGGGGGACCATAAATGCCCCCACCTTCAGCCCCTCTCCCGGTGACGGCTCAAGGTGCCTGGAACCACTGTCTGACTCTCTTCTTCTTCATTTATGCAACATTCGCGGCCTTTCCTCTAACTTTCGCTCTGTTGAGCACCACCTCTCCTTCTCTAAACCTCACCTTCTTTTCCTAACTGAGACTCAGCTGTCTGAGGCAACTGACAGCAAATTCTTTTCTGTATCCTCCTACTTTCTCTATACTCATTTCAAAGCCAAAGGTGGCTGTTGTGTATATATACGCAACAACTTATCTTGCTCTCGTGTTCCTGAACTCGATTCTTCTGAATACTCTACACTCTGCCTTCGGCTTTCCTGTCATTCTCTGACTAAATATATCTGTGCTGTTTACTTATCTCCTAATTCTACTGACTATCAAAAATTCTTTGACTATCTTACTTCTACGATGGAACACATTCTATCCATCTCTCCTTTCTCTGAAATCTCCATTCTTGGAGATTTCAATGTTCACCACCACCTTTGGCTCTTCTCTCCTTTCACTGATCCACCTGGTGAACAAGCCTACACCTTTTCTATCCTTAATGACCTAGAGCAGCTTGTACAGCACCCTACCCTTATCCCTGACCGCCTTGGAGAGAGCTCCAACATACTTAATCTCTTCCTTACAACTAATCCTTCTGCTTACACTGTTATTCTTTTCTCTCCGTTGGGCTCCTCTGATCACAACCTTATCATCTTAACCTGTCCTATCACTCCAGTACGGCCTGTGGACCCTCCAAAAAAACGTCGTCTCTGGCACTTTGGAGCTGCGGATTGGGAGGCCCTCAGGCAGTACTTCTTTGATTTTCCCTGGAATGATTATTGCTTTCATGGCCATGAGCCATCTGGGTGTGCCTTGCGCATTACGGAGGTTATTCTCTCCGGCATGGATGCATACATTCCTTTCTCATATCCTTTGACTAACGCAAGAAAGCCTTGGTTTAATCACGCTTGTTCTAATGCTGTCTGCAACAAGGAGAGGGCTTATAAAAGGTACCAGAGCCAGCCCACCCCTGAATCACATCTTTTATACATTTCTGCCCGGAATCGTGCTAAGTCTGTTCTTCGCTCTGCTAAAAATAATTTCATCCGTACAAAATGTTCTCAACTCTCCAACTCAAACTCTTCCCGCTCCTTCTGGCACCATGCCAAAAACCTTTCTAACAACTTTATCTCATCATCCTTCCCTCCTCTTTTCTACTCTGATGGCTCTGTAGCTATTTCTTCTACTGATAAAGCAGATCTCTTCACTCAGACTTTCTCCTCCGATTCCACCTTAGACGATTCCGGTGCTGTTCCTCCATCACTTCCCCCCTCTGACTTCCTCATGGCTAACATTAAAATTTCTTCAGCTGATGTATTTTCTGCCATTGCTGGCCTCAGTACTAACAAGGCATATTGGCCTGATGGAGTCCCTCCTGTTGTTCTCAAGAACATTGCTTCTGTGCTTAAACCCTGCCTAAGCAAACTCTTTCGCCTTTGTCTGTCAACTTGTACCTTTCCTTCTTGCTGGAAGTTTGCTCTCATTCAGCCAGTCCCAATGAAGGGTGACCATTCCCAACCCTCTAACTATCGTCCAATTGCTTTAACATCCTGTATCTCAAAAGTTTTTGAGTCTATTCTTACTAGAAAAATTTTAAAGCATTTTTCCTATCACAACCTTCTTTCTGATCGTCAGTATGGGTTCCGTCAGGGACGCTCCATAGGCGATCTTCTCACCTACCTTTCAGACTCCTGGTCATCCTCCTTTCGGGACTTTGGCGAAAACTTTGCCATTGCACTTGACATCTCAAAGGCTTTCGATCGAGTCTGGCATAAATCTTTAATTTCCAAACTGCCCTCTTACGGTTTCTATCCTTCTTTCTGTGCCTTCATCTCTAGCTTCCTTTCTGGTCGTTCTATATCCGCTGTTGTAGACGGCTATCGTTCTTCTCCTAGATCTATTAACAGTGGTGTTCCTCAGGGCTCTGTCCTATCACCAACTCTCTTCCGTTTATTCATCAATGACCTTCTAAGATGTACATCTAATCCTATCCACTCATACGCTGATGACTCCACCCTTCACCTTTCCATTCGATTCCCACAAAGTCCATCTCAGCAGTTACTTCAGCAGGCAAGGGATGAGGCTATGGCACACCTAATGTCTGACTTGGCTCGTATCTCTGACTGGGGTAAAAATAATCTGGTTGTTTTTAATGCATCAAAGACTCAGTTTTTGCCCCTATCAACCGGACAAAATCTTCCACAGGTATACCCACTTATGTTTAACAATACTCAACTTAATCTCACATCATCCTTGAACATGCTTGGGGTTTCATTTGCTCGGGACTTGTCTTGGAAAGATCATATTACATCTCTTGTAAAATCTGCTTCCAAGCGATTGGGTGTGCTAAGCCGACTCCGTTCCTTCTTTGCCCCTGCACAATTGTTGACTCTGTACAGGGGTTTTATCCGCTCCTGTGTGGAGTACAACTCTCATGTGTGGGGAGGCTTCCCACATACAGCTCTTCTCAATAGCGTGGAGTCATAGGCTTTTCGTCTCATTAACTCTCCCCCTCTTACTGACTCCCTTCAACCTCTGTCTCTTCACCGCGATGTTGCATCTTTATCTCTTTTCTATCGCTACTTCAATGGTCACTGTTCCTCTGAACTGTCTGCATGCATTCCTCCACTTCTACGACGGGCGCGTAGCACCCGTCTAGCAGCAAACTCTCACCCCTTTTCTGTCCAACTCTCGAATGCAAGAGTTAACCGTTACTCCCAGTCCTTCATTTATGCAACAGGTCAACTCTGGAACTGTCTCCCTCTGTCTGTATTTCCTGCTTCCTATGATCTCCAGTCTTTCAAACGCAGTGTGTCCAGGCATCTCGAAATGAATGGATCTTGAATTTGGCTCTCTCTTGTATTTTGTTTTTCTCTTGGAAGGAACAGTTTTGCGGGCTCATGGCCTTTCATTCCTTCTTCCTCACATTAAAAAAAAAAAAAAGATGCAAGTACTAAACATGAACAAGCTAAACTTCGCTACTTTCTCTTACACAGCTACAAGGATGGCGCCTCTTTCAATGAGACTCTGGCTTGTGAGCTCTAATAGAAACTGACCTTTTTAATCATTCTGTGGTCCCTTTCTACCTTTACTCTGTCCATTGAACTTACTCTTTCAAATCTAGGTAGTTCATCCGGCTTATGTTTTCTCCATTTAGTTCCTTCTAAGCTTATTGCTTATTTTCTTTCATCCTGAAGAATTCATTCAACCCCCTAAAATGTTTCTCCAATTTCCACTAGCATATCACCTTTAGCATTGCAATTACTCATTCCAATAAGACATGTTGCAGCCACATCTACCCTTTTCTTGCTATTTGCAAGAATGGAATTAGATACCTACATCCTGAAATTGCGTCTACTATGAGGATACAACATTATCGACTCTTCAATTAAAACCATAAACAGACCACTTTGCGGGTGTCCCATGAAAATTGTGCCAAAAATAAAGAACTTATACTTGACGTTGAAAGGAAATAAATGTTACACTAGTACTGGTCTAGTATTCAACCGTATTGAAGTCACAATTACTTTTTGTTTTATGCGAGGAAAAAGGAATCAAAGGCCAGAAACCTCAAGATTCTTTTCTCCAAGAAAAACAAAAACAAGACAACAGAGAGTTGATATATATATGAGAAATTTTTCTAACTCACAATGCATCCATAAGATCATCAGTACATGTTCCTCATTTACGGCTGAGACATGTCGTAGGACCAACTGAAGAATCAGCCAAGACTGTTTTAACGAACTCATGGCCACAAGCAGCCCTCTGCCAAGCCTCGGTGAGATCTTGCGTTCTTTTGGACAGCAACCCGGTGTTCTGTCCATCCCACTGTTACTTGCTCCATTTTCCATCCGCAAGAGTCCCTGTGAACCTTTCCACTACGATGATGTATTCAGTATTTCATTCTTGCAATCGCCACACGATTTCATTCAGTGAAGAGAGAGATTACTGAAACGGAAGGGTTAGATATTGCCTTCATCAAGCCCCTCGGTGCTACAGTTGAACAATATCGTTTAATAAAATTGCCTTGTGGCATTCTGAAAAAAAAACAAAAAAAAACAAGACGTCATCGCAATGAAGGGGTTTCAGATAGCTGCCCTGAACTCCTTCCATTATTCTTTCACTATTCTTTACGTTTAATGACTCACCCTCCCTTTCACTCTTTTCCTTCTTTGTACAGCACCTGTAAATAAACCTGTATATGTATATTTTTTGGAAAAGATTATCATACAACTCTAGTTCATGATGACAAAATCAAGCGGTGAAAAAATGGGTGAGGGTGAGTAGGTACGATAACAGTAAACTTGACAGAGAAAACAGAAGTGTCAGGCATTTGGTAGAAGGCAAGAAAATATGATGCGTGAGAGAAAAATAAGGTAGGAAATACCACATGAGTAAATAGGAAACAGACTGTGAAACTGCAAATGAGAGAAATGAAAAGAGTACCTGTGTGAAAGTGAGCATGAGGAAGTGAATAAGAGAGAGCTGATGAAAGTAAGTATGTATTGTAAGATGAAGAGAAAACAAGTAGACGAGAGAAAGGGTAAGTAGCAACAAGAACATGAGGGAGAGAGAGAGAGAGAGAGAGAGAGAGAGAGAGAGAGAGAGAGAGAGAGAGAGAGAGAGAAGAAACGGGGGAGAAAGAGAGCAGAAAATAATGACATTTGGGGAAACAAACTGATTAGGTGTGAGATCAAATAAAACTAGGCAAGAGAAGGAAATCAACTAATCAGCAAGGGTAACTAAGTTAAAGGCCCACAATTACAGGGAATTCTTGTCTCTCCCAATGCCCTCTCCCACAGTAACCCAACCCCTCGCCCTACAAAAAGTCTTCCTGTGGCAATATTTATAAACTGTTCAAAGCTTGAAGTATAAATTACATTGCTGGTACAGTATATGCATTTATCTCTTATAAAGCCAACAAATACATAACAACACAATTAATGTGAATATTAAAGTGGCAAATTAGGAAAAATAAAAAGATCATTATTTTGATAATAGTTAATTGTCATGGAGATTGTTTATCATGTAGAGGGGTTAGGATCCTTTAGGAGTTTGGTCTCTTGACATAGTACCCTTGGAACCTCGATAATGGACAGTGCCTTAAAATTTATCACATTTCCTTGGAAATCAGTATGAATGGGATGAAAAGCTGTTAAAACACTTATGTTCCTTTGAAAATGGTCTGTACTCTAACTGGCTTTGAAGGCTTAGTAGCACCTCCTCCTCTTATTGTGTGTGTGTGTTTTTTTTTTCCTGGACAATATAACTCAGGATCATCGTGTATTATATTGACGTAAAATTTGGTGATATTAAAAAGATACAGATATCATACCGAGAACGTTAGGATGGAAATACGAAACTACTTACTTAGAAGCAGGTGCTACGAACTCTCCCAAACCACATATAATACGCCAATCATTCTCATCCGAATTAAATCGTTTGGCGGCAGCTGATGGAATAAAATACAAGTACGGTGACCTGTTAGTTACAAGGACCAGTGCCCAGCAACCTATTAAATGCAAGTATGGTGACCATGAACCTACCTGAACACACTACCCGGCCGTCCGGAAATATAAACATGGTGACCTGTTACATACCTGGACTCAGTATCCGGCAGCCTGGTAAATGTAAACTGTCTGCACCTTTTCTTGGGGCATCGTGCTATTGTGAGGGTACTGTTATTGGTCTATTGATGGGATGGGACGGAACACTATATTGTTTTTAACCATTAACATAAAATTGCTCTCTCCCCGACTTTAACTTGGGAGTAGCAAGAGTAAAACGCAGACTATGGTGGTATTCACGAAGAAGTGCTATGGAAAGGATAAAGGGCTGTGGCACCGTCTTTTTCTGCCACTGAGTTCCGTGATGTAAGCTTAACAAGATTAAAATTTGGGCCAAGTTATGATAAAAGAAATATATTAACTCCATCAGTCGAGTGACATAATTACTAGTTGCTGTGAAGGATTTTATTAATTTGGGGGACATCATAACCCTGTCAGTACTTCCCCATTCCTGTGACCCCATCACTCCATTTATCCTTCTCTCAACCATTTCGTCTTCCAACCAACACCAGCCTCACCTATTCCACCCCTTCAGTTTTACCACGTTCCCTTTTTCCTCCTCTGTCAGTCTGCCTAAAACACTCCCTCCATTCTTGGTTTCCAATGTTTTTCCTTCGATTTCTCCCAGACTGAGAGCCAGCGAGTGTGTACCTTCCCAAGAGTCCACTTTCTTTGTCCCTCGCACAAGGCCATCGTCCATCTTGCCTTACTTTTATGCCTCTCCTCTTACCGACATTTTTTGTGTGTGTTTGTTACCAACATTGTATTTTCTCATGAGGCTTCATTTCCTGTTCTTTACATTTTTAAGTACTCCGCTATTTTTTTTCTTCATATTCCTCCTCTCTTTACTAACTTAAGCACTCCATTTTTTCCTTACTTTTCCTCCTTTCTTCTTTACTCGCTCAAGCATTCCATTTCCCTTATGCCTACTCCTGCCCTCTTTACTTATTTAAGTATTCAGTTTCTTCATAGTTCTACTTCTCCATTCTTTTGTATCGTCCTTTATTCCATATGATCAAAATTATATACATTTTGTGTTATTTTATTTGCATTACACTCTCACGCCTTTTCCAGTTCATCATTTATTTCCTGGCCTATTATGTTTCATTTACTTCACTTTGTTATCATCTGACCGTATGAATATGTTCTTAGGCTTCTTCCTTTCACCTTTTGTGTTAGCGTTTCCTTTAGTTTTAATCCATGCTTCATTTTTCCTTATTTCTGTTCTTGTCAGCTTTCTCAAGTAGCCTTTCGCCCTTTTTTTTTTTTAATCTTTCTGCACTTCCCATACCACTTACATGCTATGAATGCATTTTTTTTTTTTATATTTTCGAGGACACTACCGAATTGGATGAGAACTGGAATGAAAAGAATAGAATATCATCCTGCTTACACAACTCATACGCCTGTACGTGGAGTATTGTGTTAGCTTTTGGTCTTCATATTTAAAATAAAAGACAGAGAAGTTAGAGAGTACAGAGAAGAATGGCCGATGAAGAAAGAAAAGAAAGAAAGGGAGAAATAGAAATGTATGAATGTATATATGAATAGTAAGATAAAACAAGAAGAAAGAAATTGAGACAGAAAGAACATAGACGGATGGATTGATGGATGGAAGAAACAGTGGAAGAAGTGGGAAGGCAGGAAGGAAGAATGATGGATTAATGATAAATGATGTGGGGAAGGAAGAAAGAAGGACAGGCTGACAGACAGACAAATATAGGAGGCATGAGTGAATGGGTAGATGAATGGATGGAATGACAGAAGGAAGGAAGGGTGTAAGGCAAGTAGGCATGTTGACATACAGACAAGAACAGAAAACAGATGGATGGATAGGTGGATGATGGAAGGTAGAGAGGGAGAAATGCAAGAGAGAAGGAAGAAAGGAGAGTAAGAAGGTAGAACTGTATGAGGGATGAACGGGTGAAATAACAAAGAGAGGAACGAATGGCCGATGATACAACGACTGAGGAACGAGCCATGCAAGGACTGTTTTGAAAAATTTTGTATTGGCTTTTAAGCTTTGAAAGCACAGACTACAAGGGAATCTGAATGAATTCAGCATATAAAATTTTACCCTCCACCTGACAATGTCAAAGGAGGGTGTTGTTTTCCCTGGGATCAATAGGTGTCTGTCAGTAGGGCTGGGTGGCAGGGCGGCAGGACGGCTGGCCGGGCACTGAGATTTCGTTTCCGGGTCAGAATTCAGAAACTGTCCATCAAAGAATCATTAAATCTCACAGAGTTATGTGTCTTATAGTGAACTGGTGCCTTTTGATAGGTAGAATGCTGTATCTTAAGTAGTTTTTAAAATGAGAAAGTAAAAAAAAAAAAAATCAAGATTTTTCAATGCGACCTGCACAAGGACTCTGAAAGGACTAGGTTATGTATCCTCAAGGCGTTCTCCTTACGCCCAATTTTAAAAGAAAAGATTGGGTGGGGGGGGGGCTTTAGGTGCTTGGTTAGGTGTGCAGGGAGATGGGGGGGGGGTGTATGCGCATGGTCAGATGGAGAGTTGCAACAGTGTAGCATTGTCCATGTTTAAAGGACATCGTTATACGACATTCGACAAGAAATGCAGAACAGTCTAGTCAGATTATGCCTGAGGTAATGGTTATAAAAGTATCGGCAGACGTTTCCAATCACACCAAACAAACTGAATGTAAACATATGAAAAAAACGGCATAGTTATATGACAGACTGAGTTACAACAATAACATTTCAGATCGCTTAAACAAGTATCTAGCTTCGACCCATCAGTTTATCACGTTCGTAACTAAATAATATACAGTCTTATTAACTGTTTTCCTCCCACCAAGATAAAAAAAAACCAGCACATTTTCAACAAAATATTACTATGCAATCAGTATTACATTTTCAAAAAGATAAAGATGCGTACAGTACAGTTCCTTTCATTCATTCCTACGGCACTTTCATGATATGCTTAATGTCTTATGGAGATTCTTCTCACATATTTCTACTGCCTTTGAATGGAAGGTTTGGTGGGTGGAGGAAATCCTCTTGCTGTACTGCCATTATCTTCGATTCACAAAATTATTTATCATAGTCACAGTCTTGTTCGTAATAAACAGCTAAAAAAAAAAAAAAAAAAAAAAGCTCTGTTGCTGATTACGTTCTTTTGTACTCTTGAATTATTTTTATCGAGTATTTCTTCCGTGTCACTCTAGGCTTCCACTTTTCATGCCTCTTTCTATTCTCTTTCTTCCTTCAATGCATTTCGCGCATCTGTAAATCCTCAGTTGTGTTTCTATTCTTTTTATACCTATCATTAGGTTACCAAACATTTCTTCTGCCACACTATTCTGGGGTCCATCCTTAGGCACTTCAGTCCGAGTACATTCTGTCATTCTTGATACCAGAGGAGGCAGGCGCAGACAAGACTGGCTGACACTCTTACGATGGCTAAATCGTCTGAAGACAGCAAGAGTCACACCTGAAACCACTACACAGTCCTCGATATCCTTGATTTAACTGGAAAACAAAACAAAAAACTGAGAGAGAGAGAGAGAGAGAGAGAGAGAGGGGATTACCGTTATATTCAAGGATCCAAGGGAGCACATAGAGGTAAAGGTGCACAAAATGGACGGACACAGACAGGGAATAAAGTAAGGAAAACTGCAAGGTTAACATGAAGCAGAAAGAGAAATAACTGTTAACAGAATACAAAATAAGATTGCCCACCAGTAAAAAAATAAAATAAATAAATAAAAACGGAAAATCGGGCAAGAAAGTAATGAATGTTTGGCGATGAGGGAGGTGGTACGGTAAATGAAATAAAAGAGTGGTAGATATGAAATGAACATTACAAAATAGGACTCGAAGAACATAGATCGAACAAGTGTGAGAAGATGAGAAAATAGACAAACAGCAGGAGGGGGGGTGGGGAGTTGGTAGTCGGGAGCCAGACAGTACAGAAATAAGTAATACAAAACCTATAATATGAGAGGATCAATACACAAATAAGACTGGGAAGAATATCGAAAATTGTAAGGAATGAAGGAAATAGATAAGGTGAAAAGTAAGGAAGTTTAGAGACAGAGTGAGGCAAAGAGGAAAAAATAATAATAATGGAGGATACGAAATGAGAAACGACTAAAGGAGTAGGAACTGAAAAATGGAAATAAATGGATGCAGTGGTGGAAGAAGGAGTTAGAAACTTCAAGAGTCAGTGGATTATCCACTATTGTACTTGACTCTGACGAACAACCTTCACAAGGTGGCGCTGTGCACTCTTGCTGCGGCGTCCACCCGGGAACCAAGCATCCTTATATTTCCCTGCACTTCGCATTTGGAAGGATCATGATTCGATTCTGGTAGGGAGCTATTTACCGCAAGGGGGCGCCAAATCCCTGCAAGGTGTATGCACTGTACTGTAGGCCTACCTGTAGGACGGCCCATCAGAAGCAATTGGTTATCTGTCGTAGAGAGCTGTACAAGCTGGTGCTGGACTGAGGAGGAGCAACAACAACAAGAACCCACTGAAATGGGTCGTGACACACTGACAAACTTAAGATGATTTCCTGTTGTAAGTAAGACTTTTTTTTGCAAGAATAAGGAAAGCGAAGTGTAAGGGTCTTGTTATGCTCTCCGTTCATCACACACACACACACACACACACACACACACACACACACACACACACACACACAGATACTCCCAATCCTAACCAAGATCTCTTATGCAGGAGGGATGAACATATGAACAAGCAAAGGTCTCGTATGTTTCTTTTTACTCCTAGAATAATCGTGTTCTTACCATTAGTAACCAAGATCTATTTTTCGTGGACGGTCAAGGAAAGGAGGTTACAGATCTTTTTCTCTTCTGTTCTTCAGTCTGCAAAACAACTATTTTCTCTAACATTCCCTTACCACAACTTCTTTATTCTTGCAATGAAGGCAAGGAATAGAAAGCAGGGAATTCTTCCAGTGCCTCATATTCTTCCCAGAATAAACAAACCCTGGATACGACAGGAAACTGATTTTTTTTTTCTCTCTCGGAACACAGAAAAATTCACAGAGAGTGGTAGCTTTTTGATCCCTTCACGCCAGGTGTGTGTGTGTGTGTGTGCATGTGTGTGTGTGTGTGTGTGTGCATGTGTGTGTGTGTGTGTGTGTGTGTGTGTGTGTGTGTGTGTGTGTGTGTGTGTGTGTGTGTGTGTGGACAACCTAACTCAGTCTCATCCGATTCGAACCAAACGTGGTAAGAGTGAAATATACATTTTCTGGTATGAAAATTCAACCTTCTGAAATCTATAAGAAAAATAAAATTAATGCTTTGGTGAAAGTTGAAAAATCAGGCCCTTTTTGTGGCTGGAGGGGAAGACCTGGTTAAAACTTTGCGGTGTTTAAGGGTTAAGGGTTAGGCAACAATCAAATGACGAAAGTTTGAGAACAATAGGTAAAAGGCAAATATTAAATCAATCAATTTTTGAACTGTTTGGACCAACATTTAGGAACGTGTTATGGGTCTGGAGGAAATTATTTTATCTTGAGAACAATCGATCAAAGAATAGGTCAAGGGCAAGATTTTGGGCTGTTTGACAGTTTTTCTTTTTTTTTTAAATCTTGCCTTTTTTTTTTTTCTTTTTTTTTTGTCATTCACTATAGAGGATCAGTTTCATATCAGAGACGTTGGGTATTGTCTTGAGGAATATGAGGACGTCATGGTCATTATACATCCACCGCAAATTGACTTAGGACCTACACACACAAAATTGCTATGGGAGAGTTGTCTGTCTTTGCTTTGTGTTTCCACCTCTACCAAGTGAATTTTTTGAGCAAGAACTGGCAACTCCTCTAGCGTTGGCGGGAGGTTGTGAAACATTCAACCACTGCTGCCACACGTACGATTATTATCGTATACCTACGATAATATTGCCTCTGGTACGATGAACGATATCATTTTCTATTATTGTACAGTTTTTACGATAATTTTGGGTTGAAAGCTAGCATGGCAGTAAATTTTGTGGCACGCATAGCTAATCATGCACAGTTGTTCCACAATTGGACAGATGAGGATCATAAGGGCTAATGTGATGGTCATCACTGAAAATATTTATTTTATGATCTTACTGAGTTATTACCTGCAAGAGTAAGCACATTTCTATGAATTATCTAAGTTCTATGAACCGCATTCTGTTGCTAGTCAGAGTGATTTTCTAGATTGGCACTAAGGCTATTTCTTTTCCTTGAAGTATTATTCTTGTAATAAAGGATATGATTATACTATGGTAATATTATCATTATGAGATTTTCATGGTATGCTCTAATTCTAACACAATAAAGTGATAAATATATACCTGAGTATACGTTAGTGCCTTATAAAACGACGTTTCTTATGAAGATAATTGTAATGGGTAAGTTTTCAGTAAATAACCAAGGCATCGGCGACCGTTTTAAAATAGACTACATCAGATTCTTAAACACTATTTAAAAAAATAAAAATGGTGTGCGATAATTCCAACGAAAAATCGATAATTTTGAGGGGCCGGTACGACATTCCCATCTAAAAGTGTGGCAACACTGCATTCAACACGTCAGTGCATTCCCAGAAGCAAAAGTGGAAGGTTATGTTCCCGTCGCCCCGAGCTTGCACCTCCCTCCTTTTTTCATGTGCATCACTGTTTGCCCTGTTATTTTCCTTGAGTCGTGTTGTCATGCCTGGAAATTACGGCTCAAGAGATGAAAGGGTCAATATCATTGCATGGAGGCAGGATAATGTCGCTATCAACACGATTTGTGAAAGTACTGGACACACAAAGTTGACCGTCATGAAGATTCTTGCTGCAGCGAGCGGCCTGCCACCTGATGTCGCACCAGAGCACAAGCATGGCGGTGGTAAGAAAAGGACGACTTCCAGAGGTACAGATACACTTCTGAAGAGGGAAGTAATCAAGAATCCTCAACTGACAGCAGCAGAATTGAAGAGAATGCATTCCCAGCTGATACAAGACTTTTCAATTTGAACTATCCAACACCGCTTGCAGAAGCAGCTGGGTTTGCCAAGCCACACCGCAGGCAAGAAACCGCTTCTCACAGACCGCATGAAGAAGCAGCGCATTCAGTTTGCCAAGAAGTATGCACACTGGACATTGGATGAATGGAGAAAAGTTATGTTTTCCAATGAAAGCACATTTCAAGTGTTCCAGGTGCGTTCTGCCAAGGTTCGTCGCCCTGCCTCCCGTAGTCAATATGACCAGGCTTACATAGTGCCGACTGTTAAGCATCCACAATCAGTAATGGTATGGGGGTATTTCTGAGGTTAAATGGGAAGGGGAGGCCTCTACTTTCTTCCAAGAACTTGACGAATGGTGGCCAGTACATTCAAGTTCTGAAAGATCATATGTTAAACTTTTTTGCTATTCATTGGTGTGACTTTTTCATGCATGATTCAGCTCCATGTTACAAGTCAAGAAAGGTGACAAAACGGCTTCAGGATGATTGGTTTGTGGTCCTCGACTGGCCTGGCAACAGTCCGGATCTAAATCCGATAGAAAACTGCTGGGCAAAAATGAAGAAAATCGTGGCACTGCAGAAGACACCCAATTTGGACAACCTCAAGACTGAACTGACAAATGTTTGGTGCAAAGAAATGTCCTTAGGTTAGTTTAGAGATCTGATTCCATGCCAAAACGCATCCAAATGGTCTGAAAAACAAAGGAAGCATGTTTTCATATTAATGAATGACATTTCATGAACAAACATTGTGATATTGTTATGCTCGGTGTATTTAGGTCGACTTCTTATCCTAGGAACACTAGCAAGTGAGCCGGGGTTTTCTTTTGAGACCGGACCTAGAACACACTATGAGAGGAACAGGGCATAAAAACTCCAGGCAACAACCTTACACGTATATTATCTTAAATTCTATTCACAGTATGCAATACGGGTACAAGTACAACACAGCACACTATTCAATCACAAAGGCACTAGGTAGACTAGAGGTCTCCGACTGGGCTGCTGAAGTCCTGGACTCTACAGGTGTCGGCCAGGTGTAGGAGGAGTCCCATCAGGTGTTCCTTCCTTCAAGGGACATGGGACAATTCTCAGGGGTGACGTCGTCTTCAGTGGGCTGCTGGGCAGCGTGGTGAGAGGCCCTCCTCTCATGGAGCCTTGAGGAGGGGTCTGGTCCTTGGGTTTCGGGCCAAACAGGGTGAGCTGGCACGCTTGTCTGTGCCCACCCAGGGGAGAGAGTCGCTGTCGTCTGAGGCTGGGGAGGATGCACCCCGGAGTCGCAGGGGCACTTATAGGAGTCCAGCGGCTGCAGTCTCAGTCCCGTTGGGCCGCCATCAAGGGGAGTCTGCGGCATCTCCTCCGGCGGGAGTCCGTCAGCTGGTTGTCTTCCCCGGGTGCAGGCTGCACTGCACACACTTCCGGGGTCGCCACGGGGCCTCACTAAACCTCCTCAAGCCAGGGAAGTTCGTCCTGGGTGCTGCCTCTGTGGGGAGAAATGGAAGGGTTTCTCGCTTGGCTACCAGAGGGTGGAGCTGAGCAAGGGTCGTCTTCTGTGGGGGAAGTCACGGGATGAGAGATGATTGGTGGGGTGTCTCTCCCTGGTGTGGCTGATGGCCATTGCCGAGGTCCCGTGGGCAACAGGAGGAGGGCGGCTGATGGCCATCCCTTTCCTGTCGGTCAGGCTGAAGGCCGTCACCGAGGCCCAACTTCCTGACAGGACTGTGGGCGAAGTGCAGATGAAGGACGTCACCTGTCCACAGATGAGGCTGAAGGCCTCACCGGTGTCCTGTGAGGGGAGTGAATGGCAGTCAAGGTGTGTTTGAAGGCCATCACCTGCCTGCTGGTGCGGCTAAAGGCCATCACCGGAGTCCAACCCCTGGAGGCAGCTGCAGAAGGGGATGGGGCGTTACTGTCTCTCCCCAAGTGTGGCTGAATGCCATCACCAGTTTCTGCAGGGGAGGGGGGTTTTGCAGTGGTTGAGCGGCTTAAGGCCGTCTCTGAGTTTGTGTGGCTGAAGGCCGTCACTGGCTTTGTGCGGCTGAAGGCTGTCACTGGTGTGGTGCAACTGAAGGCCATCACTTGGGTGCTGCTTGGGACTGAAGAATCAGCCCCACTTCAAACCTGACGATGGCTGGTCCAGCTGGAGGGTTATGCACTAAGACTGCAACATCCTCGCTGGGTCTGTTCCGGGGAATTAGGGTTCAAGGTAGTCGGGGACATAAGTTCGTACTGCCTGGGTAGAGCACACACCCTTAGAGCCCCTCCGTGGTTTCCTCCTGGGGGGGTGTCGGCATGCCTTGGCGGTGTTCTGCTGCTACAGCGGGTATTTCAGATATACTATGATTTCTGTGTTTTTTACTACCTTGTGGGAGGAGGTCCTAAGACAAGTTATGGTAGCTGTATTCAAATTACCTCCAAACGGATTTAAAATATAAAAGTTTTGTATTCAGTGAGTTGATAAAGACTGTGTTTAGCATGTCCATTATGAAAGAACTCTCTAAATAAGTAAAGTCCATTCAGTTTGAGGACGATTTTTTTTTTTCCGTTTCCTGAATATCTGCACCAGCTTAGGATAGACTTTCCTAAATGGAGTTTCTCTCTCTCTCTCTCTCTCTCTCTCTATGTGTGTGTGTGTATACGTGTGTGTGTGTGTGTGTGTGTGTGTGTGTGTGTGTGTGTGTGCGTGTTTAGTTAACAAGCTCCAAAAAAGTGGAGGACCAATATTACGTTTAATTATTTATGGATTGTTATCTGTCTGTGTATTTGTTTGTCCTGCTACTCCTTGATGCATATAGATTATTCCCTTTCGAGAGGCCTATCCCAAGTTCATTTATTCAATAGATGGCTAAAATATTACGTCCCAACCCCACACAGACAAAGGCTCCAACAGCAGCAGATCAGTATCGGCACGACGTTGCCCAGTAAGTTGTTCTTCCTATGGTAAGTCTTTTGGTGTACAGTACACAAGATCAGCTGAGGTGTTGTAAATGAACACTGGCTTTCTTAAGTTCACTGCCTTTATTTTCCAAATAATTACACTTAATGCTTTCCAACTTCACTATTCTCACAAGCACTGGAGCTGGAGCTATACAAATTTTACTAACTGCAATTGCACTTAATGTTTGACAACACTTCACTATTTTCACAAGTACCGATGATATACAAACTTCAATAACACTTAACTTTTTGCCAACAATACTTCACTGTTTTCACATGTACCGAAAATATACAAACTTCATAACTTTGCACTACACACAAACTGAACTGAAAACTGACTGAACTTCGTCTAGTCTCTTTCCCATCCTTTTATATGCTTGCATTGTTCTAGAGTGATCTACATACTATGAGAACAACAGTTCTAGTGTTTTCCAGAGAGAGAGCACGGTTACAACAGCTACCAACTCGGAGACATCCAAAACATGCCGGAGTTTTCCTACATTAAATAACACTGTAAATTATTTAGCATACAAACTTAAACTGAATTACATAATTTAACAATCACATAAATAAAACATTATTGAGAAAAAGAGCCCAAAAATTAATGCATAACTTACGAAACAACTATGCTCACAAACAGCAGGCAAACTGGCAACTCTGACTCATACTGGAGCTACAGTAAACATCGGAAATCAGTGAGAAACTTCTTGACTACCTAGCTACCAAATCCCTCTTCTTAACAATATGATGGAAAAGGCATCCCTGGACTGTAAAGGTTCACTGAGTGGTGAGGTGCGGTGAACAGAGATAAATAAGCCAAATCCCTGATGTCCATAATATTACGAGTCATAATTTCTTTGGCTTAGATTTGGTAAGACATAGAATGGAACTTCAATAGGTGTTGGTGTTTTTAATTACATCTCTTCCCCAGCGATTTATTAGGAATATATCATTTCAGAATCCTTTTATATATACAGGAACTGGCACCATCTAGGTTGACCTTATGGCAAAATAAATACCACAAAACAGAAAGTTAGGTCCTAATAATGCCAAATATATCACTGTGCAAGAGGTGCAACGAAGTCTCGCATGCCACCTATAATACGGCCATTAGTCCTATTACACCTAAAAAATATCTTGCTTGTTAATAGTGCAAGTTATGTTTGCATTAAAAAGAGACAATTTATACCACTGGATAATACATCTATCAACAACATCACTATTTTTTTTTTAAATAATTTAGACATTCAGGCGACTTTATTCTGCTTTAGGAATACTCGCACTTTTAAAACGAATGGGATTAGGTATAGCCAACATTAACCTCGTCCATAATATGAACCCTTCCTGTGTTGAATATCATTATCCTTTAGAAAGCATGAATAGAATAAGAATTATTTCAGCTAAATAAACATACGTGTAATATCCAAAACAAATCATGAAGAAAGTATTGCCACAAATTCTCTTATACGAACATTATGGTAGATTGTATTGTATTTTCAGTGTTTGTAGAAACTCCATAACACATCTTTCATGGACATTTATTTTGCATATTAAATTTTTTCCTCTTGTTCATTACTGAAAGAAACTATATTCATACAAGAAATATGTAAATCACAAAAATATGCAGGTATAATTCATATAATAAACGGCCAAGAAAAAAATGCTATGAAGCCTCTTATACCACCTACAGGACAGCATTGTAAAACATTGGATAAATGTGTAAAATATATTCCAGTGGGTTATTACTTTCCATTTGCATGACTCCTGTTCTTCCATTATCTTATTACGCTTGGCTAGGTTCTTTTGGAAGAAAAAAATATATGTATGGGAAAAAATATTTCAGCATGTAGCACAACTAAAATGAAGCAAGGTAGGACTAGACAGCTGCTGACAGTCTCCAGCATCAGAAACTGTGAATTTTTCACACCAGAAGGAGACCGGGCCACCAAAAAACAAGTTGCAGGTGGGGATAACCTGTTTTTTAAGTAATTCACCTATGCAACTGAACAGCTTAGCAGTTTTCTTTCTTTAACTGTATTTCTGCCTGCCCATGAGATCCAGTCATTTATATGCAAAGTTTCCAGATATTGCATATTGGTATGAATCTTGTATTTCATTTTTACAGTCGCGAACAAATCAACTTTTTCCCAGTCTATAGCCATTGCTCCAATAAAAACAACTTTGGACTAAGAGAGAAAATTTTTTCGAACGAGAAAAACGAACACTCGACGGATACTTCGGAGGAGAGCTTGGCCACACAAGTAAACAATGGGGAAGGTGGATGTTAACAAGGGAGGAGGAGTGGGCCAAGGTGTATGGACAGGATGTGGTGGGTTATGGCAACCGAAGGGCATAAATAAGACATTGGCAAGGATCTGGTGACAACCAGATCTGAGACCGATGATTTTTTCTTTATAAAGTGAACGGGGTTCCACTTTCTCTCTTGCCCCCCAACACTACTATGCAATGAAGGATGATGTTACATCGAGTATTATGTGTAGTTGGATACTTTAATGTTGATTTGTTTGTTTATGTAAACACACACACACACACACACACACACACACACACACACACACACACACACACACACACACACACACTCCGAATCACTGGACTTCATCTTAACGGAAAAACACCTGCATTTTCTTGTCACTCATTCGTTCAGAGAACATTGGGCTTCATGTAAAAAGAAAACTGCCTATTATCTCCGCCAAGAAGGTTATATTTTCACCCTTGTCCGTTTGTGTGTTTGTTGGTTGGTTGCTTTGTGAGCAAGATTACACAAAAACTACTCGACGGATTTCCACGAAACTTGGTAGAAGAATGGGCCTTGGCCCAGAATTGACTACATTATATTTTGGTGAGGATCCAGTATCATATGCTCGGAGCGACTTTATGCTGGAAGTTACCGTTCCCTTAACTATTAAGCCTAAATTAACCTAACCTAACCAAACCTAACCTAACCTTAACCTAACCTTATCCAAGATCAACCTAACCTAAATAAACCTAAACTAAACTAATCTTAATTCATGAAATGACTCATTTCACAATCTGCCTGTAACCTACATATATATATCTTTATTATATATATCCATATATCGACCTATGGTTACCTACAGGTCGATAAGACATCCAGCTGTCTTCCTGACACATGTATTTCATTCAATGTTGTTGATGAATGACACAAAATTTGAGATAAAATGCAGATACTTTCAAAATAGAAGTTAAACGGTCACTCGGCGCATGCGCACTGAGCGGAACGGTAACTTTCGGCATGTCACTCCGTGCATACGACATCTGATAAAGGTGCGGATCCAGGATTTCTTTTTTTCACTTTCTTTAATTTTTCGACATTCTTGTAATTTTTTCAGTGAATATTGGATGGATGTTGATGGCGGAGGTATGCGCTTTACTGAGTGCCATTCTAGTTTATTTATTTATTTACTTATTGTCCTATATCTCATACGCCCGTGGGACGGATCCTATAATGTCTACTGCGAAGTCATAAAAAAGTATTCGTGTTTAATTCTATACTCTCTTTACCGATCAGTTTCTACTTCTCGCCCGTTCTTTGGTTTCATCAACTTCAATATCTTGCCATCTTATCTATTCACTTACCATACCACATTAACTTTTTGGCCTTCCACGTCCTTTCGTACTCTCAGACTTACTCATTTTCTCCACCCAATTGATATTCATCTTTCAGTGACCATACCATTTACGAGCACACTTTTAATCAAAAGAGAGACTCTCATACGCCATATATCCTTTTCAAGATGCAGTTCATAGTCACTCTACTTTTAGCTTACTGCTGCTTTCCTGATAGCCAGTCCAAGTAAGCAGAACATTTCCTATTCTGTTTACCACCAGGTGTGCAGACAACAGCAGAGAAAATATTCACCAAGTTAAATGAATTTATGGCCAACATTAATCTGAGCTTCCTCAAATATGCTTGTTACCACAGATGGGGCTGGAGTAATGGTTTGAGGTAAGAAAGATCTTGTCAAGAAATTAAAGCTGTTGCTCTCAGCTGCTATTCTCTTCACCGTATAATACACTGGGAGGCTCTGGCTGCCAAGAATTTATTGTCAAATGTGGGAAAACATCATTTTGACGAAATAATAAATAATATGGTAAAGATAACGAATGATATCCGTGCAAGAGCAAAAAAGATTCGCATGTTTCAACAGTTTTGCAAAGAAATGGATGCAGAATTTTGTTGGCTTCTACTGCATGCAGTTGTTCAATGGCTGTCTCACGGCAAAGTGTTGAACAGATTTCTAACACTAAGACAAGAAGTGTGCGTATTTCAGACAAAAAAAGAAGACAAAATGGTTGTCAAGCTTTAGGACAACTACTGGATTGACAGATCATCATACAAGGCTCTGTGTTTGAGTAGCTGAATCAATTAAACCTATTCCAACCAGGCAATGGTAGTGATATTTTTTAGGTAACTAGCAAGACTGAAGCTTTCAAGTTGAAGACAGGGTTGTGGAAAAGAAACGTTGAAATTAAGGACTTTGGTAGTTTCTCCTCCCTTGATCAGTTCTTAAAAGAGTGCAAATGGTAAGTGCTATCTAGAGGAAAATATGAAGGATTTTGATATTTTTCATTTGGACAGTCTGGAGAAGAAGTTTAGTATCTATTTCCCTTATCAAGAGACAAGAGCACTCGAGGAATGTATGTGCATTGTGTACCCCTTTGTACCAGCTAATACCAAATCAACCAATGTTGAATTATTGACAATTACTTTGCTAGAACTGTCCACCGATTTTACTCAGAGGTCATCATTGCATGAATTCTCCTACTTTGGAAATTTCTTGTGCTAACTTTTAGTAATTCTAGACTACCAAGAACTTGCACGAATGTCCATGACTTATCTAGTTAAGATGCCAACAATACATCAGGCAGAAAATGACTTCTCTAACTTGGTAGATATTAAAACAAAACAGCGAAACCAACTATAAGATGTGGATTTCTTGATGGGGGGGGGGGGCACTGTAAAGTGAAATAAAACCTCGCTTTGAAAATATTGTTGGAACTATGCATGAGGGGGACACTGGAAAGTGAAATAAAACCTCACTTTGAAAAGATTGTTGGAACTATGCACCAGCAACCCAGCCACTGAATAAAAAAGTAGTTTTACAACTTGTGTATACAATTTGATAATCCATTCGATATTTTTTTTCGACCATTTGAAAAAGGACATGTTATGCATACTTAAAAATAGAAATACAAAATATATGCACATATAATTTTGTTACTGTATTATACGTTTGGCACCTATATAACATTTATTTAGGATGAAGTAGCTTTTTCCTATACTTGAAATAGAAACCTGATTCCTTTATTTAATATATTTTCAGTCTAAAAAAATGAAAGATTCATGTATATTTTTGGTTACTAATCGTCCTAGGTGCCAGGGTACATGAAATTCTCAAAAGCTACCGGAAGGGTGCATGAACTTACAAAAGACTGAAGAACGCTGTTTTCGAGTAATGATGAACATGGATAATTTGGCTATTCCACCACATGTTTAAAACTTACATCGCAAAAGGGAAACCAGACTCACAATATCTCACAGACATCTGTGGAATATTATTGGTTATTGTATGTGATTCGCTTTCACCCCACATCATACACAAAATCAATGGTTGTGACTGCTGTGATAAGAGCAGACACTGGTGCCATCGGATACATGATTGCCATCGTCAACCGAAGGTGTTTCCTTCACCGTCACCAAACTCTGCTGTTGCAGATTTACGTGGCTCATATCAAGGAAAAGAGAAGAGAGATACATTCCCTTATCTTTGCCAGCCTTCTTATGTCTCTCTTTCCTTCCATTCTCCTATTTTATTTTCATATTCCTCTCCTTTCTCTTCTTGCGCCAACTGTTTCCCGAGTAATGTGGCTCAGATTTTGGGAGCGGGGAGGGAGATATATTGCCCTATTCTTTCTTCATTTCTATTGTCTGTACATGCCCCCGTTTCCTTTTTTCTTACGTTTCTCCTACTGTCCTTTTTATTTTCCTAGTTCTCTTCGCTTCCTGTCTTTTCTTTCCCTTCTTCCTTCCCATCTGATTCTTTCAATCCTATCCCCATGCGTTACTTTCACACTTTTCCATTCTTCACCATCCTACTTACTCCTTCCCTTCCCGCCTACTTTTCGTTCTCCACTCCCTTTCACTCTCTCCCCACTGTCCATTTTCTTCATCTTCCATCCGTCCTTCTATTTTATTTTTTTTTTGCTTCCTCCCTTCAGATACTAGTTTCACATTATATTTTGTACATCCCATTGTCTCACCGCCACATTTCTCCTCCTTTCCCCCTCACTCTTCTCACCCAATCCTTCTCCCATTTCCCTGATTTCCTCCTTTTTTATATCTCACTGTACTCTCTTCTAGTCTTTCCCTCCTTCCCTCCCCCTTTCCATCTCTCTCCCTTCATCTTCCCCCACTCCATCCTTCATTCCACCCCTCTTATCTTACATTCTACGTACATACTCTCCTCTCTCATGCCTTCACTTTCCCCACTCATCTTTCCTTTCTCTCCCTTTCTTGCGGTCGTCCATTCCTTCTCATCCCCCTCTTTCTCCTGATCCCCCTTGTTTAACTTCCCATTAATCGTCCCAGTTAATATTTTGCACTATTTTCCCTCCTCCTCCCTTCCCTCCATTTCCGCTCCTCCTCTCTCCTTCCATCCCCCCCCCCCTTCTTCCATCTATCATATCCAACACTCATCTCCCTCTCCCGTCTTCCCTCAGTTTTCCTCACCCCAACTCCGTCCATATACCTCTCCATCTTCGTTCTCTCTTGTCTCCCTCCAATCTACCTCCGCCCCCCTGCCCCCCTCCATCCTCCCATATCTCGTGTCCTTCCTTCATTCTTCAGTCTGTCCTGTCTCCTTCCTTTTCCCCGGCCTCCCTCTAAACCTCATCATTTCTTCCATTCTCCATTCCTTCCTTTCAATTGTCCTTCTTCCTTCTCTTGATTCCATCCATCCTCCCTTTCTCCTCCTCCTCCCCACTCTTCTTCCCTCCAACTTCCATCCCTTCCTTCACTTGTCCTCTCTCCCTCCCTTCTCCCCCAACTTCTTTCTGTCAATATGTCATCCAGCGTGAAATTCAGGGACAAAGTGCACTCGGCCGTAAACTTGTTGGTTATGATATGGCTGCCGGAAATTTAGTCAAACCTTGTCCCGAATCTCGTTCCCATCTTCTATTTTACCTTTCCCCTGAAGGTAGGTAGGCGGTATTTCTTTTTCCAGTATCATCATCCTTATTTTCATCATCATCATCATCATCAATGTCATCATCATCATCACCTTCATCATCATTTGAGTAGCATTGTCTTTTTTTTTTTTTTTTTTTCATCACCATCATCACTGACAAATCCCTCTTCCTCGTCCTTTCGTGTATTTCTTGCTAATACTTTCGTTTCGGAAATGTGGGCTCGTCTCTTTATTAAACGTGCGGGTTTTTCTCACCATGTTATTAACCCCTTCCGTACCATTAGGTCTTTATTATTCTTCCCTCCGCCGATTGGTTTTATTCAGCTCATGGGGAAACATGTTGTTGAAGGAGTTTAAGTAGATTAGTTTAATCTCAGTCACTATGTGATGTATATCGTAAGTCGACTAAAATGGTCGGCTGATAGCCAGAATAAATTAAGGATGCCAGAGCAGAGAAAGGGTTAATGGAGACTCATTTACAGAGCCTTCAAAATTTAACTGAGATCAAATTGAATGAAATAGTCAGGAGGCGGCAGGAAATTCATATTAAATATCAACGTTAACTTCAATGTTTCCTTAGGCATCGCTTCCATGTCGGTTTACTCCTCAAGTCCACTTAGTTCCATCTGGATCGGTTAGGTCCAATCAGCTCTTTTGTTCAGGTTTATTCGAGTGAGTTCAGGTTAGTTCATGGCCATACAGGTCCAGTTAAGTCCATTCAGGTCCTTCAATTCCAGTTGGGCCTACTGGTATATGCCCTGAGAGAGAGAGAGAGAGAGAGAGAGAGAGAGAGAGAGAGAGAGAGAGAGAGAGAGAGAGAGAGAATTTAGCTCATATCATGACCACTCACGTCAGCTTATATGTGTTCAATTTACTGATGTTCAAGTTAGTCAGATCAGATCAGGATTAGTTTAGTTCTCGTAAAGGGTATCGGTTCATTTTACGTCCATTTGGTAAAGCTCTATTTACAATTGACTGAGGCTATTCCTGTAAAAAAAAATGTACCAAAAATCAGGCCAGTTAATGCAGTGTATTTTGAGGGATGATCCTTCAGACCCTTTATGTTCCTTTAGGTCCCTATAGGTCTTCCATATCTCTTAGGATTAATACGGATGTTTTATGTTATGTGTATGAAGGCCAGAATCATCCCCTTAAATATTGGCTCATGAGATGTCAGTTCAGGTATTTCATGTTTGTATGGGATGGTTGGAGTTGGCGGAGAATAATGGACAAAATGGATTGGGATAGTGATGGGTCGTTGTGTATGATACGTGAAGAATTTGCTACAGGTAGGAACTGTGACGTGCACTCCAAATGCGAGGTAGCAAGAAATGGGTGGGGCAGGTGGCATGTACAGTACTTGGTACAATGGACAAAAATGGTGGTAGGTGGTGGAGCAGGGCTCGATGCCAATATCCCGTGATGGTGGGAGTTGTAAGAGGGGCGGTGATGGTAGTGTAGTGAGAAAAGAATTCTCTGTGTTCCATGTAGTCGGACAGATAAGAGATGGTGTGGGTCTGTGGGATGCTCGAGGATGGCGGCGAAACAGGGCAGTACTATCTCATCCTGTGATGATGGGTGTTGTAAGAGTGGCAGTTTCGGCAATGCGATTTTTTTTTTTTTTTTATGTTCATACTCTGTAAAACGAGGGGGGAAGGGGTTGCAAAAGTGTGTAACGGAAAGAGGACAGGGTGAGATGGGTGGATGTTAGTGATGGCGAAGATTATACGTCCTATGGAAATATGTTTTGATTTTCTGGTATGCATGTTGTGATTATTAAAAACTTTCTCCAAGCAGGACAACACTTACGTCGCTCTCATGTACCTTCTGTCTCAAGACGCATGTAACACATCACGTCATCGTGTGGAGGTACTTAATGCCATAATGTGAGAACTGTTATGTGTGTGTGTGTGTGTGTGTGTGTGTGTGTGTGTGTGTGTGTGTGTGTTTTAATGCTGACAGGTAACAAGGACAAAAAAACGAAAAATAGCTGAAAAACTCCCCGCCCAAAGAAAGAGACAAACACTGGAGAGGGAAAAACAAGATCCCTTAATTTCTCGTAGCTGGACACAATGCATTTGATTGTATGGGAAAGGAGGAAAACAATCTGAACTAGAGGGGCACTCAGTGGAACGCATCTCACCGACAGGCGTAACGTAATTCCCAAACCACTCTTCATAATGGGTTTGGTTTTCCCATCAATGATTATAGTTTAGCAAAGAGTGTTTTCTGGATCCAGAATCTCTAATACGATCCGGATCGGTCCTAAAAGTTTATCGACTTTTCCCTGGGATGTGGGCAATGTACCCACCAAATTTTGTCAAAATCTCTCTTTTAGTTTTTGAGTAATCCTGCAAACAAACAAACTAACTCACAAAGAAACAAACAAACAGGGGTAAAAATATACTCTTGTCGGAGAGAACAAAACTGTTTCTGGATTGGACAGTAACATGTCAGAGACTAAGGATATCTGTTAGCTATTGCAGTAGGGCTACTGACTTTGATGGGCAGACAAGGGGATGAATTCTCTGTGGTTTGGACTGCATAACTCCCGGTCAGTCAGTAATTTTATTACACATTATACGGTATCTTAATACTCTCAGGCTTTTATGACTGTCTCGGAGGAGTAAATTCGTGTGATGTTAATTGTTAGAGAATGCTTGAGTTGTCCCAACGATGACGGAAATATTGGCGGGAGTATTAACACTCAGGTTCTTATGATAAATTCTCAGTTGAATGAAATCATTAGCTATAATATGATCCCAATGTTCTTCCAGTTATGAGCAGTTTATTGTCCTCATGTATTTTAATAGTGCAGTCTATGATGGAATTGAAGAATAAAAATAAAGGCTTAGGTTCAGCATTATTTGTAACATAATTCAAAGTTGGTGGCTAGATTGTTGTTTATACCAGACCTGTCCGGCCATGCAGACCAATTCCAAAGACAAACAACTACTTCAGCGAGGCCATCCTAGAGATACATACAGTACACACACACACCGTTTAGAGATCCGGCGTCCCTTTCTAGTGGAGAGGGTCTTACCAGAATCTGACCAGGGTCCCTCCCACAGCGAGGTGCCAGGATATTATGGGGAGATTTGGCTCCTAGGTAGACGCCGCAGCTGCTTCACCCTGAGTGCGCCACACCACCATGTGTATGCTTCCCTGCAGATCCAGTGGGTAGGTAATGGCACAAATGAGGCCTTTAATAATGCAGCAACCTACCAACCAACCACTTCTTATATTTTAGATATCAAAATTTTCTTCTACATAACATTTCATTAGGAACCCAATTTTCATAGACTTTTTGCATCAGAATCTCTTCATGTGTATTGCTACCGTGTTTAACCATGATTATCTAAAAAGAAAAAAAACAGCTTTAGGGCCAATGCCACTGAAATGCTCACATTTTCAAATTCATTTAGTCAGCCAGTGGTAGCTTCAATCATGTTCGGTAACGCAAATGAGTGAGGTTATAAAACATGTAGTCAGAAGAAAAACCATCGTTACCCCAGGCATGTTCAATGCGAAACGAACGTTAGCTGGGCTATGTGGGCGGGTGTTTGCCGTTCGCCCCTCTCCTATCTAGTGTTGTCATATCACAGTCCCATTACACGAGTTGGAATAATGAGCAAGAATGAGCCATATGGCAGGGAAATATATAGGACGTGTTAGCTTTACCCTGAGCGCAGGATTCATAATGAAGCTCGCACGTTTATTTTTTCCTATTATTCAACACTTATTATCTATAGAATACAATGAATAAATTATTTTGAAGGGTATTAAATCTGTAGGCATCGACTGTTCTTTTTTTTTTTTTTTTTGGTATGATAGTCTAGCAGGGGTGCACAAGTTCTTTTGTTTGCTTTAGATGGGTGGTTAAATGCTTCAGATGGATGCTTCAGAGTTAATATGGATAGGGTGTGGCTGAGTTAGTGGCATCCATGCATTGTCTAGAGGCTGTTTTGGAAGCAGGGGGTGGATATACAAAATATAAAAGCAATGAGACTGAACACGTATTATTTATTTTCCTTCTGCTCAACATTTATTATAAGTAGAAAGCAATACATATTATTGCATTGAAATTTACTAACTTGGCCTGTATCAGCTGAATTACTATCATACGTCTGGCATGGGTGCACATACTCATTGCCCGTCTGCATGTGTGTTGCCGACTCTACACCATTCTGTTATATTTTTATTTTAATGAATTCGGTGCCGGATAATAAAAAGTATTGTCTCTACGCACAGAGGCCAAACAATCTAATTAGCTTTTATTACCTCTAGCACAAATTCTAATGTCTGTGTCTCACATAACCGACATTGAAGAGTTTTCGGTACAAACTTTCTTGTCCCGTCATTCCACAACACTTCGTCGTTGTGTCATAGTGCATAGATCTGAAGGGTAGCGATAGTTTTTCTTATGACTGTACACCGATCACCCAACTTCTGCATATAAATGCTGGCTGCTGTCAGTACCAGTAATACTGAAACAATAACATGTAAGCAAAGGATGAGGACCAGTAGTTGAGGTCCTCTTGGCTGGTGAAATAAGAGCTCTGTTATTATCAATCCATCCAGCTAGATTTCGTATAAATCTGGAAAAAAAAAAAACTATATATATATATATATATATATATATATATATATATATATATATATATATATATATATATATATATATATAGTTTTATCCATATTATCATTAAATTTTGTACATAGCCATATTGCTTCGCCCATGTCCGTAATGTAATATATGGCTAATAGTTCTGTGCTCGTCGGCTGTCAACAAACTCTTGTCCATGTCATGATAGTGTGTTATATAGTTTCGTCCGTGTCTGTCTCAAAACTTCGTCTGTATCTCATATTTTCGTCCGTGTTTGTCATTGTTATTCCGTGTGTGACTGTCATGGAGTTTTGTTCGATTTTGATTTATCGTTCCCGCTTACGTTTATCACATAGATTTATCCATGCTTTTTAAATAACATCATCTGTGTTAGTCAAATAGTTTCGCACGTGCGTGCCACCATATGTTTCGTATGGCTTGATATAGTACTAGTTTAATTTTTTTCAGTGTCTGTCACATAGTTTCGTTCATTTGTCATATTTTTTTTCGTTTTCTTGAGTCGTTCAAATTTGTTATAGCGTTTTGCCCATGTCTATCATATTGCAGTTCGTCAGTGTCTTTCTTATAGTTTCATCCTTTGTTTCTTCCATTTATCGCAGCGAAGATAAACCCCCCGTTTCAAATCTGAGTAGCCCAATACAGCCACGGGTTCTTTGAGATTTTTATGCATTCTCCAATACCGCACAACTTTGAGAGAGAGAGAGAGAGAGAGAGAGAGAGAGAGAGAGAGAGATACGTCCATATCTCGTTGCCTGCCAGAGTGCCTGTCCGACATTTACTAGGCAGTTGCAGGGACTTCAAGGCAAAGAAGACCAGTCACCACACCGCCACCTCCCTGTCATACGCCTACACCATTTTTTTTTTTTTTTGGGGGGGGGAGGGGAGGTTTGACAGGTTCGACCCTCTCTCTCTCTCTCTCTCTCTCTTTCTCTGCATCCGTAACCTGTATTCCTGATCACCTCGTCCTTGGCGATATATTGTGCATATTACACCTTAGTACACTCTTGTACATTATTCTAGCTATTTATTTTGCTTGTTGCACCTTACTATCCTTCTGTATGTTATCTTCATTTTAATATCGACTTACGATGCATTCATGTCACAGACGAGAGTATTTGCATGATATATATAGAAATTAACTAGTAAGAAAGAGGTGCTGGGGAGCCTTTTTTATGAATTAAAAAAGATCATAGGATTCTGGGCTTATATTTTGATTCTAGTTTGGTCAGTGTTGCATATAAATTCGTACCACGTGAACAAATGTCTACCTATTATGAGTGGTTTCCAATAGTTACCACTACATAGAAAACGCGTCACCCGCAGCGTTGCTCCAGAGAACGCAGTACCAGGTGTTTAAAGGGTCACCTGTTTAGACCACGTCTAAGCTTAGGTGAGCACTTTTGGGGGCATTTGCCATGTTTCTCCTTAAAAGCGGAGGTTTTAGTACAAAAAAAAAAAAATCCAAAATCTGCCAGGATTGGGGGGGGGGGGGTCTGGTGAAAAATCAGTCGGGTCGCGGCGGGTTAAATCAACTGCATGAGCCGCTATACTCTTGATCGTGGTGGTCATCCACTCACTTGCTTTAGTGCTGCATACTTCTTCCTTCATGTCTATCATTCTTTTTCTGTGTTGGTCTTTCTCTCTTCTTATTTCTCCCATCCTTCTTGTCACTGTTTATTACTCTTTTTTTTCACTTCAGGTGACTGTACTAAAAATGACGAGCCAAATGGTTTCTTGTAACTCAGGACACTATTTAGAATGCTGGATGGTAACCATATAGCTAAATAAAGAGGTGACTTGGAAACTAACATGGTGCCCTGTTAACTGGGTGCAAACACAAATGCAGCAGCAACCCAGGAACCAAACTTACACATTAATCCTCACGCCTTTCTGTGGCGAGGCACCGTCAGTTGCATGGGAACATCGGTTCACTGCACAGGACGGCCCTACAGTAGCGGTTGCTTACCTGCGGTTGATGGGTCTGCAACCACTTTTCTATTAGCAAAAGAACTTTTCGGTATTGTGGGAATTGCTCAGTCAGCATTACCAGCGTTTACAAATTGTTTTCTTCTTCCCAAAATCTTGTCTTTCTTTCAAATTTCTTGATTTTTCATGCGTATAAAATGCATAACGAATTCTGTACTTACTTGAGATCAGCTGGCATACCTGCGTCCCTCACACCAGCCCCTCACTGCCGCAACAAACAAGATACCGTCATGAGAGTGGTGGTAAGCATGCGCCATATACAGACCACCCTGTTAGTACCGGTGAATGGGGAGAGGGGAGAGGACACAGTTCTAATGCGAAAAAAATATATACAGCTTTAGATTAACTATATCATAATAGTGGTCAGTTGTAATAAAATAAAATTTCACTAACTCTGTGAGAAGGACGAAGACACATTACACCGTGCACCCAATGTTGATAGACGTAGCCGAGATGTTAATTAGCTAGAGAGAGATTATAGGTGTATCGTAGACGTATTGTAGATCGCAGCAGCCACCAGTGTTGATAGTACTGCCCTTGCAGATAACTGTAGCTCAGGAAGTGGAGATTAACTTAGGAAGCTATTGGTAAAATCGTGGGGCGTTGGATGGCTCTTTGTGGAACGTGTCCTGCCTCACTTTCCCCTTTAGCTTTCCCTCTTCTCTCGTCAGTGGAGGTGCTGTATAGACAGTTTGGGGTTATGTGGGATTTATTGAGACAGTGACAGAGTGGCAAGTCCCACTGCTTGCCGCAGCCTACTTGCTCTGTTCTCCTGGCTAAGTTCTCCTCTCTTCCCTCCTCTATAAAATCAATCTAACTGTGTTACTCCCGTCAGGTGGGAGTGTCACAATAATTGAAACAAACAACAAACAACATCACAGATACGCGTAACAAACGTGGTTTGTTCGATGTAGGTGGAGGAATTCTAGCTAACATTTTTGGATTGGCCACAGAAAATGATCTTGAGGAAATAAATAACAAATTTAACAAGATTTCACAAATTCTTTCATATCAACATAAGCTACCTGATACCCAGAACACTGTAATGATGGCGATTGTAAAGAACCTACGAAAGATAAAGAAATCAACGCAAGAAATTGTGGAGAAAGTAAATATATTAGAAGGAAGTGGTACACTTTTCCAACACCTCTCAGTGATCATAAAACATATTGACATAATAATACTTCAGTTATACAATACTAGAGATCATTATCAGCCTTTCATGAAAGGAATTGCTACTGCTGCTAACGGAAGGACCATCAGTAATTTACTCCCAATTCATGAACTCCGTCAAATAAGCAGTCAAAGCATAATTAAGCATGGGCTGGAGCCTTCGATTGAGGAAAGAAATCCGAAGGTATATTAATCGTTCTTGAAGCAACACTCACACCAACATCAATAGTAGTTCATGTACCATTTATACCAGATGATTATATCACGATCTATCAAATAAACCCTTTTCCTTGTAAAACAGATGATTCATTAGTCACCATCAACACCAAAACAGAAGTCAACGTGGTTTCCAAGAAAGAGGACGCCGTCATTTTCGCCAGTGAAACAACAACTGAACATAAATGTCGCACATCATTTCATGCATTTCACCTTTGTCCTATGGTACATCTCGTTTCAGCCAGCTGAGACAGTCCCTTGTGAAATGGTTGTCATAAAGAATCACAACATCCCTCATCACTGCAACTTCACATTTGCTCCAGATAAACTCATCCATCATCAACGCACTGGACATCCACAGTTTTTCTACCTGACTCAAAATACATCAGCTTTTGAGCTTACCCAGACACATCTCCAGCCCATACATCAGCATCTGGTTTATATATATCACCTAATTACTGTGCAGTCCTGACACCTACACTATCCACGTCGCCCACTAAAAATCATTATCCTATTCTCAACCACACACATAAGTACTTCCAGCCATTACCAACGACGAACTTAAATATCAGTGCACACATTAAGTTGGCTTCACCCAAATTTGAAACCAAGCAACTGATAAATCAAACAATACAACCTTGGGAGGAATACAGCAGGATTATGTTCAACCCATATTATGTTTACAGCCCAGCTCCAGTCATCTTTGTACTTTTCTCCATCATATTTGCTGTATTACCATTGGGCTATGCACAGAATGTAAACCAGGACTGCTAATTTGGAGGCTGCGTTCAAGCTCTGTGCTTTACAATTGAGACAATGAGTAAATACTGCAAATGTTGTAAATGCTGTATACATCTTTTATTTATAAAAAAAAAAAAAAAAAAGGAAAATATGGAGTTACATGTAGTATAGTCTTACGCTACTTTAATGATACATTGCCTATTATGTAATTACAGATAGAGAGATAGATAGCAAGTCCCTGACTTATATAATTGACTACTTTAGACTTGCCTTTGTATTGCTATTATATTGCTATTTTATGAATATTTACCCATGTACAGTATATCCATTTAACATGTACAATTATTGTATGTTACAATTATATTACAATTAATGTATATTACTATAATATGACTACATTCATGTTACAATTATATAACTACAATGACTACAATTATGTTACAATTATATAACTACAATGAATACAATTATGCTACAATCATATAACTACAATGACTACAATTATTACAATTATATAACTACAATAACTACAGTTATGTTACAATTACATAACTACAGTGAATACGATTAAGTTACAATTATATAACTATAATGAATAGAGTTATGTTACAATTATAGAACTACAGTGAGCACAATTATGTTAAATTATATAACTACAATTACTACCATTGGTACAATTATATAACTACGATGACTACAATTATGTTAGTGTTATATAACTACAGTGACCACAATTATGATACAATTATGTAACTGCAATAACTACAATTATGATACAATTATATAACTAATTTGACTACATTTATGTTACAATTATTTCACTACAATGCCCACAATTGTTACAAATATATTACTACAATGTTACCAAAATTATAATACAGTTATATCACTACAATGTTACTACAAATGTTATTACAATATTACTTATATTATGCTAGTTTTTACAATATTATAACATTAAACTTAAATTATCTGACGAGTTGCTTGTAATGTGAATTTAGGTCGTATGTACGACAGTTGGCGTGACCGAGCAATATGTAGGCAATAATATATAGGCATTGATATATCATGGAACAATGGGTAAAGGCTCACACAGGAAGTCATGTGTGGTGTACAGGGAAAGTCGTACGCATTTCCGAGCCAAGGATGTCATAACGATCTCTTTTTAGCATAGACAATACGAGAATTTCATGATACAGCAGCATAACCATCTTGAGCCAGATATCTGACTTCATGAAAACTACCCATGGAAAGATACCACACACACACACACACACACACACACACACACACACACACACACACACACACACATGGATTCCGGTCGATATATATAGGCTGGAAAATCGAAGATGTAGTCAGAGAAGGAGAGGAGAGAGGAGAGCATAGCCAGAAGAACGGAGTAGGAAGGCAGCAGCAAGCAGTGGCTCTCGTTACTCCGTCACTGTGTCTCAAAAAAACCTACTTGACCTCAGATTGTCTATACAACGCCTCCACTCATGAGACAACAGGGAAAGGTAAAGGAAAATGTGAGACAAACCAAGACCCACAAAGAGCCATCCAACACCTCACGATTTTATCAATAGCTGCCCACGCTAATCACCACTCCCTGAGATTATCTACAAGGGGAGCACTGTCAACATTGGTGGCTGCTGCGATCTACGATACATCTACGATACACCTACAATCTCTATCTAATTAACACGTCGGCTACGTCTATCAACACATTGTCTCATCTCTCACTCAGGCATCCTGACCAACACATTGCATAACCTTAAATAACCAAAACTATCTATCTCTATCTATCTATAGCCCGACGCCCTAATTCCGCAAATGGTGGCCGCAGACAAAACGCCTCCAAGTCGCTCTGTCACTCACCATTTGACTACCCTCCCCCCAACTCACCCCCCCTCCCTTATATACCTCTCAACTCCATCCCTCCACCTCATCCTCGGTCTACCTCTCCCTCTCCCTCCCTCCACCTCACCTACATACACCCTCTTAGTCAGTCTTTCATTCTCCATTCTCTTCACATGTCCAGACCACCTAAGTGTATTTCTCCTAATCTTCTCAACCACATCCACATCCACCCCACAGCGTTCCTTCACTTCTTCATTCGTCAACCTGTCCCCGCACGTCACTCCACATGCTCCTCTCAAGTAACTCATTTCCACTGCTCTCATTCTTGACTTGTTCCCCTCTTGCAAGGTCCATGCCTCGCTTCCATACGTCAGGGTAGGGATCATAATACTATCATGCAGTGACTTCTTAACTTCCATACTCACCTCCCTATTTCTCAACACTGCTTTCAGTGTACCAACAACCTTCCTTCCCTGCTGTACCCTTTCACGCACTTCATCCCCCAAAGTTCCATCCCTACTCATCACACTACCCAAGTACTTGAATGCACTCACATTCTCCATATCCTCACCATCCAACCTCACTGCACACTCTGTGACTTCATTCCTCTCAAACACCATAACTTTACTTTTGTTTACATTAACTTTCAGATTCCTCCTCCCACACACTGTCCCAAATTCATTCACCAAACCTTGCAACTCCCATTCATCTTCACTCAACAGTACTGTATCATCAGCAAACAGCAACACCGGAAGCTTCCAAATCTCACCCTCATTCATTAGAGCCACCCCCACATCCACTGCCCTGCTCTGCACCTCCTTTACAACCCCATCCATGTATATATTAAACAGCCATGGAGACATCACACAACGCTGTTTCAGTCCCACATTGAATACACCGCCACATATTTATTATCCCCGTTACTCCCATGTCGATTTTTATTTTTAATCTATGTAAGGAACACACTGTTAAGTGCACGTTAGGAAAAACCTCTTGTACTGAACAGAGCAATGAAAAGCTGTATCTATCCCAATTCCTGCAGCTCGGAATGCTATCTTAAGCTGAGAAAACAGTGTCTAGAATCGTCCTGGTCATGTCAGGGACAAGATTAAAAATTTTTAATTTCTAGGAGACAAAGCTGTGACAGTGTGTGAGCTCGAGACTCTACATCTCCGGCCGCATTTATAAAATATACTAAGTTTAAACTGTGAATAAGGCCATGCGCACACCAAAGTACTTCGTGGTGTGGGCGAGAGTTTTGCATCACTTTAATCCATTCAAGTTCTCACCTACACCTCCCTCATCCAGTGATGCCACTAGTCTGTGTTAATGGGAGGAAGTTCTGTATCACTGTAACCCAGTCAAGTTCTCACCTACGCCCGCCCCCATCCAGTGGTGCCACTAATTTGGGTAGAAAAAAATTCCTACCAGCACCTGCCTGCGCCTGCCTACACCTGCCCACACCAGAAAGCATTTGGTGTGATCGCGACCTTAAACGGCCAGGTAATCCCAAGACTTAACTGAAAATGGTGTACATAAGCTTCTCCAACTGTATTTTTTTAACCGCTCACGTTCCTGCAGGTGCTGCTGACCTACACCACTCGTCGATTTGCTTTCACCTGATGGAACTGGGTCACCCTTACAATGTAAGTACTTAGTCGTGGTTGCATTAAATTCGGTGAATCTTGACTATCAGATAGGGATGAGACTCCCTTCTAATCTGACTACACTTGGCCATCAGCCAAGTTTGAAGGGGTTGGTGGTAATCTTGGTCAAGTGGCAACAAACGTACTTTAACACCACTCAGTTCCCTCAGTCACAGTGAATCACTTACTATATTTATGACGTTTTTTTTTTCCACTCTTTCATCACACTCCAAAACAAAACATCTGCACAAACCCACTTCATTGACAGCTAGAAATCACTCTGAGAGCGCATACCTCCGCCAATGCCATTGCCATTAAAAAGGATCCGGATCTGGACCTGTTTAGACCCACTTCATAAACTATGTTCTAAGGCTTGTATTCATGAAAATTCCTATCTGCTTCCTACAATAAGCAAGTTTCATTAGAAGTGATAATTAACAGAAATCTGTCGGACTTGTCCATTCGATGTTTAGCCAGTTTTGGCTGTAAAGTGTTCAGTATCTGTACGAGTAATGAAAAAAAAGTATATATAGCAAACTTTGCACGTAAGTTTTGAAACGACTGTGAATACAATCTTCATCCTTTCTCTCTCTCTCTCTCCCACACACCATGAACACCACTCATTTTCCCTCAGTCCCACTACACTAATCATTATATTCTTGATCTGTCCTTCCCCCTCCCCTTCCTTCATTCTCCAGTATTATTCATTCTCCTCAATCCAGCTACATCATTTTCTGTACCTTCTGTTTCCCTCTTTTTCCCTTCATCCACATCACCAGCATCACTCATTTTTTCTCAGCCTCAGCCAACCAACCACTATATTCCAGACCTGTTCCTCTTTCTCTCTTCTTTCATATCTCGGCCGAAATCTAGTTCCCTCACTTCCTGTCGGTAATTTCCATCGACAAATCTCTTCTCTGCTATTTTATGTACAACTACAGTACTGTAAATTGTCTCCATGTGACTCGTGTGTCCAGGCACCCTTATTATCTAGTTTCCTTTGCTTTTTGTGTTACAGTCTACAAATTTACTTCAGATAACTCGTCCTCCATTTACTCTCTCTCTCTCTCTCTCTCTCTCTCTCTCTCTCTCTCTCTCTCTCTCTCTCTCTCTCCATTCTTTAAGGTACTGTCTACAAATTAAGTTCTCCCTTAACATCCCTTGTCTTCTTAATTACCCGCCTTTTCAGATTGTCTTTTGTGTCATGGCCTATAAAATTCTATCTAGGTAATTCATATCTTAAATTCTCATAAATATAACGTCTTTCTATGTTGTCATTAATCCTTTAATCCGAATATGTAATCTCCAAATGATTTTCTACGGCAAAAGAAGATTCATCAGGATGTAGAGGGAGTAATAGAAATAATTTTCTTCCATTACTAAAAATGGTCTTCCCAAACATTAAAGGAAGTGCAAAATTTTCTAGGAAATAATCAGGAGAGGTTTCTTGGCATTCACAGAGCCCTCTTTTATACGCCACTGGACATGGTGGCCCACATTATGAAATAAGATGGATCATTGAGGCATTCAACATTACAAGGTGGTTTCGCATGGGAATTTCAAATGAAAGAAAAACTCATATGAGAGCAAAACAACTATATACATTTATCAAGGGTATGTAGCTTTGACACTGTACCCATCCACTTATTCCGCTTTCACTAGTAACGGTGGTGTGGTTGTAAACAATTTGCCAAGCTTTGATATGTATTTTTTAAATCCGCATTTGAATTTTGATGCGAAACCACCATCCTATGCTGAACCTCTCATTTAAACGAGTGCATTATTACCGTGCAAGTGGGATACCACTTCATACAGTATCTTAGCTAGAATAAAATTATGAGCAAACTTCCTTGCTCGAACACGTCCTATAGTCTTAAGTGAGAATGCCTGTAACTTATCAATTATACCAATAATATTAATCATCATTAACCTAAACCCTATGATAATGTCCTTTATATTTATTCTGGCCACACTTGAACGACGTTGCATATTGTAAGAAATCCGTGTTATGATGAAAGCGTTAATGAGAGGAATCACCAAACCTAAACATTCAAAAAGTCTTCTGAAGTAAGCCAGTCTCGAAACACCAGGGATAAAATAATATATACATCATCTGTACGAATGGGGTGATAATAATACAATAACTATCCGTATGTACGAAACATAATAGGAATCATGAAAGCTAATAAACGGTACAATATTTCTGAAAGGGAAAGTGCGGATAGCAATAATGTTTTCCTGATGATATTGAAAATGACCGAATTCTTACAAATGAAAAAAAAAAAGAAAACTCCATGAAATTTTATATCTATTCTTAAATACCTAATAAGGCAGACATTAGTGAAGACAAGCAAGCAGAGAGACATCATTTGACATATTCACAATCAGTGTTGGAAAGTGGTGCCTTAGTGAGTCGGTTCCTATAAGTCGGTGACTCTACTTCACATTTATACAGACGTACCTCCACTCCATCCCTGTCATTTGAAATGGAGGATAGTGGACAAAATGAAAGGAGCACCTGTAGCCTGCAGTCTCTTGGGGTCACGTACAGAGGAGCCTGGGGCTATAAAAACAAAAATAACAACAACAACAGCAACTACTACTACTAGTAGTAGTAGTAGTAGTAGTAGTAGTACTTGTAGTAGTAGTAGTAGTAGCACTAGAAGCAGTGGTTGTACTGAAACAATGCACCTATTTTAATTTCAGTATATTTAGGATAATAAAGTAAAAAAAAAAACTGAACACTAAACTCTGAAGAAAGAATACTGTTTCACTGCTATTCCATCATCAGTGCTGTATTTAAACAAACCTGATAAACTGACCCAACACTCCAGAAATTCTCTCCGATACAGTTACTAAGACATGGGTGAATACAGAAAAACCGGGTATTGATTCCACGGGTATATTTTATTCTCTTTAATAATGTGACTGTAAGTAATATATCAAAAACAGCATAAATAATTATGAAGTAATGGAAAAGAGAACATACTCTTACATCACTAGGCAACATAGAAAAATTAAAATAACGAACAATTCTTCTATCTATCTATCTATAGCCAGACGCCCTAATCCCGCAAAGGGTGAGCGCAGACAAAACGCCTCCGAGTCGCTCTGTCACTCACCGTTTGACTACCCTCCCCCCAACTCACTCCCCTCTCCCTCATATACCTCTCAACTCCATCCCTCCACCTCATCCTCGGTCTACCTCTCCCTCTCCCTCCCTCCACCTCACCTACATACACCCTCTTAGTCAGTTTTTCATTCTCCATTCTCTCCACATGTCCTAACCACCTAAGTGTATTTCACCTAATCTTCTCGACCCCATCCACATCCACCCCACAACGTTCCTTTACTTCATTCGTCAACTTGTCCCTCCATGTCACTCCACATGCTCCTCTCAAGTAACTCATTTCCACAGCTCTCATACTTGACTTGTTCCCCTCTTGCAAGGTTCACGCCTCGCTTCCATACGTCGGGGTAGGGATCATAATACTATCATGCAGTGACTTCTTAAATTCCATTCTCACCACCCTATTTTTCATAATTGTTTTCAGTGTACCAACAACCTTCCTTCCCTGTTGTACCCTTTCACGCACTCCATCCCCCAAAGTTCCATCCTTACTCATCACACTACCCAAGTACTTGAATGCACTCACATTCTCAAAATCCTCACCATCCAACCTCAATGTACATTCTGTGACTTCATTCCTCTCAAACACCATAACTTTACTCTTGTTTATATTAACTTTCAGATTCCTCTTCCTCCACACTGTCCCAAATTCATTCACCAAACCTTGCAACTCCCATTCATCTTCACTCAACAATACTATATCATCAGCAAACACAACATCTCTCACCCTCATTCATTAGAGCCAACCCCATATCCACTGCCCTACCTTGCACCTCTTTTACAACCCCATCCATGTACATATTAAACAGCCATGGAGACATCACACAACCCTGTTTCAGTCCCACACTGAGATCAAAGAACTCACTCAGTTCACCATCCACTCGCACCGTAGCCCTAGCTCCTTCGTACATACTCTTCACAGCATTCAACAATTTCCCCTCCACCCCATATATTCTTAATACCTTCCACATACCTCGCCTATCGATTCTGTCATAAGCTTTCTCCAAGTCCATGAAGGCAGCATACACTTTCTTTCCCTTCTCTACATACTTCCCCACTAAACATCTTAGAACCAATATCTAATCTACACACCCTTTTCCTTTCCTAAATCCCCCTTGTCCTTCTCCAACTAGCTCCTCTGTCATATGTCTAACCCAATCAATGAGTATTGTACCATATATTTTTCCAGTCACACTAAGAAGGCAAATACCCCTATGGTTACCACATACTTCTCTCTCCCCTTTTCCTTTGTATAAAGGAACAATTATACCTGATTTCCAGTCCTCTGGAACCCTTCCCTCTTCCCAAGCCAATCTACACAACTTCCATAACCACCTCACAACAATCTCACCCCCATACCTCAGCATTTCACCACACACTCCATCAATTCCTGGGGCTTTTCCCATTTTAATGTTCTTCATTGTTTCCACTATTTCCGCCCTACTGATCTCTTCCTCCCTCCTCTCATCTCTTCTTCTCCTAGCCATTCCCCAACCACTTATACTCGCACTGCTCTCACTCTCTACAACAAATCCTTAAAGTGCTCCTTCCATCTCCTCAATTTCTCTCTCTTCTCCACCAACAATCTCCTATTCCTATCTTTCGCTCCCCTACTATTTCTCCTTTCACACTGCATTACTTTCTTTACCTCCTTCCAAAACAATTTCTTACTCTCCCTCCATTTCACACTCAGATTCCTCCCAAATTCTTCATCCACTTTCTTTTTACTCTCCTTCACCAGTCTCTTCACCTCCCTTCTCCTGCTCACATATACCTCTCTCTTCTCTCTCTCATCCTCTCCTCTACCTCTGCCCGCTAGCCATGCACCATATGCCTTCTTCTTTTGTTCCACGGCTCGTTCCTCATCATTGCACCATGCTGTCCCTTGCACACCCCTGCATCTCCTCCTAACTCCACAAACCACCACACACGCTGCGCCTATCTCTTCCGTGAATATCTTATATACGTCTTCCACCCCTTCCATCTGCTCTAACTCATACCTTTCCAATCTTTCTTCCACTATGCCCTTATACTCTGCCATTTTCTCACTATCTTGCAATTCTTACTATATAAAAATGCGACATAATAATAGAACTATTCTTGTCCAAAACTCAAAACTCTTTGCAACTAGAGAACGAAATTTTAAAATAAAAAGTATATTAAAATAACGAACATATTCTTACTGCATAAAAATGCGACATAAAAACAGAACACTTCTTGTCCAAAACTCTAAACCCTTTGCAAGTAAAGAACGAAAATTTTTGCGCAAAACAGAATGGCAACGCAACACTTTTTCAGTCAACAGGTGGATGTGAGAGAGAGAGAGAGAGAGAGAGAGAGAGAGAGAGAGAGTCTTTGTCAGCGACACGTTTTCCACTCGCACATTCTGTTTTATCAACATCCTGTTTTACCACAAACACAACAAACGGTGGCTCGGTAAGGGAAAGTGTATAACACTGATGGAGAATGGAACATTGCGTGGTTGTTAATATTAAAAAAAATCAATATCATTAAGTCGTACTCAAAGTGGCGGAGGAGGTTTCGTAACACTTCATCTTCAGCTACTTATTTTGTGCATTACACATAATATTCCTATTGTATGGTATTGATGCAAATCCTGCCATTAACATAACGGTACAGCAGACACAAGAATGTTAAGATGTGCTATACAAAATAATTCATAAAATAAGAGGTGCTTCGAAACTTCCTATGACAGCAAGAATACAACCCACAGGTAATGGAGACGCAGTAGGAACTCACCATTAGGGAAGTGATTCCTGTGTTACAACTTTAACACCTTCAGCAAAGTGATGTGTTTTTTTATTAAACCTCGCCATGTATGGCGAAGCTGATGGTTTTAGACCTGTTTTAAAAAATGATACTTTTTTTCTCTTTCCTTTTTTTTAAGATCTTGATGATATACAGGAAGGTACCCTACGGGAACCCAGACACTTCTGCTAAATATAAATTACCTTGACCTTTTGAAGTTCATATACTCATTTCTGGAGCAAAAATAGCATATCTGAAACAGAACTTGCCTCTGTTCTTGCTAAATTATTCAGACTATGCATACATACTTCTTCATTCCCTAATTAATGGAAAGAAGCCAATATCCACCTAATTTCAAAGAAAGGAAGTTCCTCTGACCCCTATGATTACAAACCAACTGCTGTCACATCTTCTCTTGGTAAAGTTTTTGAAACTGTATGTAATAAGCACATAGTTAAACATCTTGAATCCAACAACTTAATTAGTGATAGAAAATATATGTTATCGCCAAGAAAGAACCACCATTGACATACTCAATCTCCTGACTCATACCATCCATCAATCAATTGACCTACATGGAGAAACTCACACAGTAGCCCTGGATATTTCTAAAGCTTTCAACAGAGTGTGGCATCTTCCCCTGTTGTCCAAACTCCCTTGCTAGGACTAAACTCTTTTGTTCCTTTAATTTCCTCATATCTCTGCAACAGAAAAATAAGTGTAAAAGTAGATGATGTATATTCCAATTTCCACTCAGTTAACGCCGACGTGCTGCAGGGATCAGTTCTGGCACCAACTCTGTTCCTTGTTCATATTAATGATCTCTTATCTGTCACACACAATCCCATCCACTCATATGCAGAGGACTCAACACTTCATAGTTCATTCACACTCAGACATCCATTTACAAAGTCTAATATCTCTAACTCTCAACTCAGTACAGCCATCTCTTTAAATCAAGACTTATGCACGATCAGTGAATGGGGACAAAACAACCTTGTCTCATTTAATGCCAGTAAAACTAAATGTATACAATTTACAAATAGACAGATATTGCCAGAATCTATATTACCTTCAATGCTACAAATATTCCCATTTCCAAGAGTATTGAAATTCTCAGTGTCTCACTTAACAATGCCCTCACTTGGACCTCTCATGTCAGATTACTTGCAAAAACCGCCTCAAAGAAACTTGGATTATCGTACAGAGTCCGTAACTTCTCCACTGACGAGCAGTTAGCTATAATTTATAAGAGTCATGTGTGCTCTCAGCTTGAATACTGTTCACCCTTGTGGAATGGATGTGGAGAGGTTGCATTAAAACAACTAGACAAAATTCAGAACAAAGCTGTTAGAATTATTAATAACCCTGCTATTACTAATAAACTACCTTCCCTACAAGTAAGAAGGAATGTTGCCTTCCTTGCGTTATTTTACAGATATTTTTATAGCAAATGCTCAGACGAAGTTGCGTCCATTGTGCCACCTCTCCATGCCTTCCATCGTGCTACACGGGCAGCTGACAGTGCTCATGACCTGAATGTCACTCAGCCATACTGCAGAACTTCTGCCTATCAGAATTCTTTCATTCCCCGAACTGCATCTCTTTGGAACTCGCTTCCCCAGAGTTGTTTCCCCCCAAACTTCAACCTACAGCTGTTCAGGTCTAACTGTTACAGATATTTTATGAACAGAGGACACCAGTAGTCTGGTGCATGAACTTTTTTTTTTTTTATTCATTTGTTTTTCCTTCCTCTGTTCTGTTATTTAAAAAAAAAAATCTCAGAAACTTAATGAGATATAGCTATTTGGTTAAGAATCCTAAGGCAAAAATGTTTGTAGAGAATTCTGCCTGAGTATTTTGCCATTTAGCCCAGTGTAAAGTACCGAATTCAAATTTTTTCATTGTTTTCAATGTAACACGTTATAGAGAAAATCACAGAAGCTGTAAAGCTATTACTTTACAGAATTATAGCTGTGGTCCTTCTCATTATCTGAAAGGAATATGGTTACAGTTCTGCTTACAGTTAGCTAGTTATTGAAACAAACGTAAAATATACCCATGCTTCATTTAATTCTTCCACATCTTTATCTTCAGATCTTGTTGATATTACACAAGAAGCTACCTTAGGTTAATCTAAATACTGTACATGTTCCGAGATATGAATGACTTTCAACTACCTTTAAAGGTCAGTGTTCTTATGAAGTTTTTAGGCACTGAACACAAAAACTGCATTTGTGTAAGTACAAAGACAATCAATATCATAAATAGGTATGGCAAAGCTTTCTTATTGTGGCTACACAATAAGTAAACATGTAACAAGCTTTATGAATTTAGCATATTTGCTTTCAAAGTCGGATCACTTCATCCCTCCCTTGCCCTGAACGATACCACAAAGTTTGGTCTTTATCAGATAAAGTATTAAGCTGACCTTGCAATACAACACTAACTATTGATCTGTTGTTATAAAAAGCAATAACTAAGTTCGCTGGATGATTCTTATTATTTCCACCTGGTTTATTTCAAGTAAAAAACAAAAGTGTATAAATTATTCTGTTCAAACACAGGCCCACGGGATGATATTGATCTTCTCCTGTGCCCTTCGTTCTTGTGTTACCCTCAACCGTTCCACGATGTTTGACCTAAGTGGGATAAATACTGTTCATGCTGATCTTGGTAGGTGTCTGTAGCCATGTGCCATTCAGTTATGACTTACTGTTCCCAAAACCAATAGGCCAGTCCCTTGTCTGACCCTTATCACTTCCACTAAGCCTAGCAGACATTGAGCAAATACTGTAAGTTATTTGCTCTCTCTCTCTCTCTCTCTCTCTCTCTCTCTCTCTCAAGGACACACACACACACAAACGTCGTGCGTAAAAATGCATCTGCTCTCCCACAAAAAAGGCGTCGTGGTGGTGTTGAAAGTATCGATGAACGTAGCCGAGGGGTTAGATTAGATGAAGAGAGACTAGGTGTATCGTGATGAATGACTGCACCTTTATCACCAGTAGAGTGTGTGGGCTGCTGCGAGTAAAATGGTGCGTCGTCATATAGAGTAAAAGGGATCTCTCTCTCTCTCTCTCTCTCTCTCTCTCTCTGATGTGTTGTTTTGTCTTTAGTGAGGTGAGTTACAGTCATTTCCTACGGTTATGGGGTTTTATTGTACATATTTGTATGAAGACTTGACTGCGTATCGTGACGTAACGTAGCGTGACGGCGAGCCACCTAGCTATACTCTGCCTCAGCCTCTTCTTTCCTTTCCAATTTCCCAGCTTATATACTGTTTATACCGACCAGTGCATAGGTGTGTCTTTGTCTGGTACCTCTCCACAGGTATTTTCTATGATGTCAGATAACTGGCTCATGTTGGATATACTGCATGCTTATGACATACTTAAATTGTCTAGCTTAAAGAGTTTGTGATACATCGACGTTCTTAGCTAGAAAATGTGTTCGAGTTTCCTTGTATATCAGACATGATTCATTGTGTAAGTGTTACTCATGTCAACACCTATATATTAATGCCTATAACTATTACATTTGTCATAACATATTAATGCCTACAAAAGGGATAAACTTGTAAAACGTTAGTGCTCAAGAATGATTTTATCTACTGAGCTCTTTATCTGCTGTGTCCATCAATCTCCCTATATAAATTCCGGTTTATTACTTCCACATCCTTTGATGGTTGGCTTTCACAATAGGGCTTTAAAAAGTTTCTGTTCCTGCTCAGCAATGACTTCTCCTCGCGTGACACACCGTCCTCCTCATACTCTGGCACCTAATCTTTCCATCACGGTTTTGGCCTCGTTTTGTTCTCAGCTTCCTAATTTCCATATGCTGTCGTGGTCAACCTCTCATTCTCCCTCATATACTTTACTACATGATCCTTCGCACCTCGTTTTTAGTGTTCTTTTCCTCATTCCCATCATCTCTCTCATGCAGTCTTCTAGTCCGTGTCTTACCCAGCCTCACTTGTTGACGCACCTTGTCTCGGTTTCCCTGTCCTCCTATCCCAGCCAGCTCACTCCATATTTATCATAATGTTCTTATATTTTTCATTGAAACTAATTCTTCCCCAGTTTGAACACCAAGTCTTCTTGATTACATGAGTTTCGATTAGCCTTGGGTATGGGATATGAATGAGTTTCCTTGGTTATAGGTCAAGTCGTTCCTCCAATCTGGCTACACAAGGCTCTCCACTGAGGTGAATGGGGTTAGGGGTAATTGTCAGGTTATAGCAAACATATTTATTTTTTTCACACGATTAACATAACCAACATTAGATTTCATCCTTTACTCCAGTCTGCCCATATTATCAAGGCCCAGACTCTGTACAACTTTTGAAATAAATTCTTATGGCTTGCAGAATTGCATCTAACTTTGTGTAACAGTGATGTAATTCCTTCCGCCCTGGCAAATTCTCCAAACTTTTTGGATCAGCGATGATGGTGGTATGGACTCCCACGACAAAACAAAGAATACATTATAAAGTGGCTGTTCGATGTTGTTTTGAATCACCTCATTGTCAGAACATCTGCAACTTCATTCCAGCTTACGCCAGACGAATTTACTGTGCTGAGGGTGACTATAAGAGCCTGAGAGTGTCAGGTAGATATTCTTGCTTTCTTCAGCTAGCAATCTTGAACCAGATAGTGTGCGATCTCTTGGTGCATTTATCGTAAAGATTTACTGATGCGATGCACAAAATTTACAGCAACAGCAGAAAGGGTGGAAAGGTCAGTGGAAGCTATAAATAATCAATGCGTGTATAGAACATCCCCAAAACTATATTAAATCGACAGCAAGCAACAAGAGAATTATGTAACAAGAATGACCATTCATAATGGAATATACGCAATTTCATCAGTTGAACTAAGCTCCGAATATCTGATTTTGCATAATGCTGAAGCCTCCCACAAAGTCTGGCCTAAATCAGACTAAAAGCGTTTAATCCGATCATACCAAGTGATTCTGACCGTTAGTCCAGGGGAATATGTCATGAAAACTGTGGTCCGTAACAGTTTACGTTTAGTTTGTAATTTGCTTATCAGTGGATTTACAAGGTATCGTTAAGACAAAAAAAATTCACCATTTTGTTGCTTTAAAAGTTAGCTAATTACAGCTAATTTAAATTAATGAAATATGCGAAATAAGATCATGTAACTTTCTTTTGCTACTTGCCGTTAATAGGGCATAATATAATATGTCTTTTCAACCTGGAAGCTGTATGTGAAGTTATATTTTGGGTAAAATGCCAAACTGAAGGTGTAAGGCCAAGTTCAAGGTCAAATGAATTATGCATAGGCAAATGTATTGGTTTTCTGGCACTTGCCACCAAAAAAGTTTATCGCATGTCTTTTGCATATGATTTTAGTGATGGGAAGCTGTTTCTAAAGTTACTTTGTAGTAAACGGCTAAACCATAAGACAAAGATCAACTTACTAATGTCAAACTCCCATTAGACTTAAATCAATATATATCAATTGTGTACATTAGCCATTTATCAGTAATAAGACTGCATATGTATGTTCATTACGTAGCCAGACTCCGGTATTGTTCTTTCACATCGTAATTATTTCAAAACAGTTACATTTAACGGGACTGTAAACATTCCATCTACAACTACTGCTCTATGTTTCAGGTACGTTGTGACATTTTGAGTATGCGACAAGACTCGCGATTGCCGAGTGACATCAATTTGTTTCGCAGCGTATGGCTTACAGAGACCATGTAGTTCCCATTTGTTATCCTTCTTAAAGTGTGATCGTGGAGGTCACGTAACCAAACCAAACAATAACAACTGTCAGTTGCCTGATCACGCAGTAGAGCATTTAACATGGTTTTGGATCCTTGTGTGACATTTACAGCTGGTAACAGAAGGACACGCTCTGAAACTGACTTTAAGCTTTGCATTATTTGTCAGGAAGCTAAATCAGAACAACTGGTTGTTAACTGTAAACGAACCAGCATTGAGAAAATCTTTAATTTCATATGGGGCTCAAGACTATCCATCCAAACATCAGAGGGTGAAGGAAGAAACCAATGACACGATAGCGTCCAAGGGAGCCACCTATCATTCATAAAGCTGCAACAAAAAACATGTAGTGACTTAAAAACTCAACGTGCAAAAGACAGATTCGTGGAAGCCAAGAAGCAGATGGATTGTGCCATGTTAGGGAGGCGAAAAGGACGTCCTACAACATCAGCTGCAAGTGCATCATCTTGTGTTTTATCTGAGAATGCAGTACTTGTTACAAGGTCATCTGTACCTCCCTATGATAGAAACATATGCTTCTTTTGCTAGGAATCTGAACCAAGAACCCTATTGCATGAAGAGTCCTCTTGTAACTGAGGTAAAGATCTGCGAAAAGCGACTGAGAATACTGCAAATGACATGTACAAAGTCATAATCAGTGAAGCTACTGATCCTGCGGATGCTAGGGCCATCGATATGAAGTATCTGTGAAACGTTGGGTGAAACATGTCGACAGAGTTTTGAAGAAAGAAGAATCTGCCTCTCAGTCCAATGAAAAAGACAAAGAAAAGATTACTCTGAGGAAGGCATCTGCTGAAGTTATTGTTTCAGACGTAGAATTTTTGTCTGTTAGAATCACTGCTCGAAGGAGATGAAATTTTGAGTGTGCATTCATTAGTGGATGCTAACAGTGAAATCCTAACAGCAAATGCAGTAGTGGAAGCAAATGTCAAGTCAATTGGTTCACACAGGAAATACAAAAGCGGTTCCCAGATGTCAATTTTAGCCAATGAAAAGAAAAAATAGAGAGAGAGAATCACAATAGGTTTTCACAGTATTACTAGAGACTCTGCTATAGATCTGGCCCTTAAGCAGTAGCCGATGGAGGACGCAGACATGCAGACGATTTTGGAGTGTGCAGAGATAGTCAGGGGGTCCATGACACAAGCTCACACTTCCGCTTGGCAGTATACGGGACCTATACAGAACACAGACTTGCATGGCAGTCTCCCTCACGAGATGTACACCCTTCTGCGATAGATCCTACAAGTCCCCTCTTCAACTCTGCAATCAACATAACAAGAGAAGATTGTACATCGGGATGCCGTGGCGATAGCAGAAAACATAATGTCTGCCTGCAAAACGAACCGCCAGCTGACACATGTGCCTAAAATAGGAGACGCCTCGTTTAGAACACTGATGAGTGACCCCATCTGCTAGCAGTTGGCACTGGAAATCACCAGGCAACGAGAAGCAAGTTGTTGGTCAACTTAGTGAGTGGTTTTGGTCTCTCTGTAGACAGCACGAAGAGAGAACTGACTGCTTACCTGGCAGACAGTCATAAAGACGTACGATCAACAAAGATATTGGTTGTGGCGTTAGGGGAGGAAATCTGGTCAAATAAACTTAACATCAGCCATCTGAGAAGCACACACGAGATAGCCGATACTAGATTGATTCTTCATGCCTTGGATGCATCCGGAAGAGCAGAGGAATTGGTATAAGTCACCAGATAATGATGTTCATTTTTTTTCTTTCAATAAGGAGATTCCCTCGACTCTGTAAGCACACTACATTTTGCACTGTAACAGGTAACAAGAGACGTGGCTTTCCTCTGAAACCTATATATGATGCACCCTGATCCTCAGAAGGCAGTTACACCCTGATCTCCACGCCATAACCGGCACTGACCAGACAGAGTTGAATATGGCAAAGGCAAATTGGCCTATTGGAGAGAGTTTCTGAAATCAGACAGTGTGGTATTTAATGCCTTTGCCTCCTTAGGGGTGGAAGACATACCGTCTGTGGAAACTACCGAAGTCCTCGAAAAGGTCATACTCAGACTGTATGACCGACATTCAGACATCTGTAGGGCAGATGCAATGTGATGACATCTGTTCACCCATCACCAAACCAAAGGAGAGAAACTGCCATCAACAACGCTTTTGAACAGAAGATTCTCCGATGCCAATACCAGGCTAAAATTTGGTATTATTACGACGCTGCACACCCAGAGTTGCCTACAGCCTCTAAGTATGGGACTATCGAACCCAGTGGTGGGGGCTTCTCTGTTCCTACGCTAGATCCACCTGCCCCTGAGGCTGTTGTTGAACTGTTATAATGCAGCTGAGAGAAGAGCAATTGCTCGGAGAACTGTTCCTGTCAAGGACAGGACCTGAATTGTACGGAACCATGTTTATGGTCCGCTGATGAAGAAAACTGTAGTATTGCTCAGATACTTTCTCAGACACGTGGCACTGAATCAGATTCTGAAGACGATGATACGATAGGTTAATGTGTCAATAAATTATAGTTTGTCACGTGATGATTCGTTGTTTGTCATAAAAAAAACATGTGATTCGTATGAGACTAAGGTAAATAAGCGAAAGAAGAAAGGCCTAATATAATTATACTAAAAATGCGAAACATCACTATACTGACTGTGATTCCATGTCACAAACTAGGATGAATAAATAGGCAGCGCAAAACTAACACCTTTGCTCTTATAATATCCTTCAGCTGAACCATTGGCCTTCAGTATGACCTTAACCTTAACTGTCAGTTTGATATTATCACTAAATATAACCTCACATTAATTTTTTATATAAAGACATTGAAAAGCCAAGACTTTATTTTCCTACTTTTTTTTTCTGAACACACATCTATGGAAGGTCATGTTCGAATCCCACATAATTTTGACAATGACCATGACCTTTAATCATCATTTTGTCCCTGGACTACAATACACAGCTTTAGAAATGGTTTCATATCCCAAAATAATATTTAAAAAACATATTACATGTCCATGTGAAAAAAATAAAATCTACCGACTTATATTTTGGTAAGGAAATGGCACAGATGTCTTGTGTTTCACAGGAGCTAAATCATTCAAATTCGAGGGGGGAAATGGTGACGTGGCTCATTTTGTTCAAAAGTTCAAGAGCTTTCCCCTGGAGTATGTCACCAAAAATAAACGTGAGCTGCTACGAGAATGACATACGTCTCTAGACTTTGACCTTTCTCTGTGACATAAATATTTAGTTGGCTGTTTTCGTAATCTAAATCCTTTATTCACGCCTTATACCATGAACTTTTCTATAATATTTGGTAGAAATCGGATGGTAATTGTAAGCTGACTTTGCCATGTGATCTTGACATTTCAAACATTTTTGTTAAAAATTGTAGGCCATACCCTTGGATGATATTCAGCTATTCTACCAAGACTGGTCAAGATCAGATCATAAGTGATTTCGTTATAACGTTCGCTCACAGACACGGGTCGAACTTTGATCATGCCCTATGGCCTTAACTTGTGACTGACTACTCTCAAAACTCGCATTTGCCTTGGCCTGAACTATGAAAAAAAGTTTGTTCTAAATGGAATAAAAAGTATGTCTGCTTTGCTAGATCAAAATTTGCCCTCATCGTGTGACCTTGAGCTTTGACGATGTTCTAAAAAAAAGAAAAAGAAAAAAAAAGTCGACTCCATTACTACCCCTTAACCATAACCCTAAATATGATTAAGATAGGACTGTATTGTTTTAGTTATTTGCTCACACACACACACACACACACACACACACACACACACACACACACACACACACACACGTCGAATTAAACATACAGGTACAAAAATACGTCACCCAAATGAGAGAGATAATACAGTTTTACGTTACATTTCAAGTCTTAAAGATAATTCACAGCCATGAATAAAAGCGATTGCAAGAAAGAGATTTTAACTCCCTCGGCAGAAGAACACTGTATATTTTACATTCTTGTTACATCCGGACATTTTAACATGAATGATTCATCACGATAACGAACGACGTTATTTCCTCGTAGAAATCCCATCATCATATTGTTATTGTCAGTATGCTACTAGATCAGCTTTTTCGACAAATACTGAAAATTCAGGTAGAGCCAGTCTAAATAAAACAAGAATTAATCATTTTGCTCCATTTTTCAGCGGGAAGCTTCCAGACCCCTTATACCTCCCCTGACACACATTACGAGTGTGCGGCTGACTCAGAATGTTTCTGAATTCTCCCTCCCCCCTTTTTTCACGATCCATCGTGATGCCAGTTCATGGCATGTTACATGTTACAAACTTACCAACTGTTTCGTTCAGTTTGTAGCTTTTTTTCAGCAATATGTTGGCGAATCATGAGAAAACCCACTTAAATAACATTAACTTTCCTTACGCTTCAGATTTTTTTTTTTTTTAATAATTCAGAGGAGCTCAATTTTTGTGTTCCGATTGGTGCATTATTATTAATTTTATTTTGTACATATGCTACTACTTAAGCAACATAGTGGCAAATTGCAAGAAAATTACTCAAGTATCACGTATTTCTTCCATTTTTACCGGGGGAGTCTTGTACCCATATTATGTACACCTAAAGCCTATGTATATATGTTTATGTAACCAGTACCATTGATGAAATCAGCACACTTCTCTAAACTGCTGACTTAAGCTAAGGTTCCCACGCCCGCTGCTCGCTGTGAGTCAGTATGGGGCTAGACATCTAACAGAGTACAGGTATAGAAGTTCTCTCTGGAATAAACCTCCATTATACGTCACCTCAGATCTTTGGAATAAACCTGAGTGGGGAGCACGGGGCTATTGAAACAATATTCCAAAGATTTTCAAATGTATTGCAGCCTCAATAGTCTCCGAAATTAAACAGTTTTGACACTGTACTCTGCCACACTATGTTTGATATCATTCTCGCTTTATTTGCACGAACGGAAATCATTTTATGGGCATTAATAATATTATGTTTTATTAATAACTATTATCTACCTGTTTATTTACCTACATACATTTATTATAATTAAGTATATTTATTAAGCAATAGTATACTTCTGAATGCAACAAATTCATTGCCATATTTTCCCCGCATTCTAACATCTCCACAAATTTCAGAAGTTCCACCGGCTTCACTATGATTCTGTAATGATTTCTCTCTGTCATGCGGAAACATACAAGTACAGGAGGTGAAAGGCACAGAACAAGCCAATAAGGAATCGGTGCAACGAAACGCTACGAAACTTCTGCTGTATGGTTTATATATATATATATATATATATATATATATATATATATATATATATATATATATATATATATATATATATATATATATATATATATATATATATATTCCTCACCTCCCACAACCGTGCACAGTTCCATTTTCCATTTACATTACTACCCTTCCCGAGCCACCGTTTTAGTATGACTGTGTTTTGTGCAAAATCTGAAAGTTGATTAAAAAAAAGGATATGCGAAATGGAAACGTGTTGCAGGTAAAATTGCAGTCACAACAAAGCCTCTCTCTCTCTCTCTCTCTCTCTCTCTCTCTCTCTCTCTCTCTCTCTCTCTCTCTCTCTCTCTCTTTATCAATAAACAATATTTTCCCCCCATTCTGTATTCGGCGAAAAGTTTCTTTCTGTAGTATGCGTAAGGTCTCGAAAATAGGCAAGTATAGCTTTCTCTTTCTGTCTAGCATTTTTACCTCCGCCAACGAATGTGGAGGTGGTTGTGTATTCATCTATGTTTGTCTGTCTGTCTGTGTGTCCAGACGATATCTCCAAAGGTTCTCAGTGCATTTCAGTGAAATTTGGTGGAAGGGTGGGCCATGCGCCATACAGAATTTTGAGGCGGATCCGGATCCTATATATAAAATCTCCAAAAGTTTTCAATGAATTTCAATAAAATTCTGTGAAACAGTGGGCCATGGGTCAAGGAACAGATTATTAAATTATGGAGGAGGTCGGTGTCCTATGTATTCTACACAATATCTCCACGAATCAGGATACGGATCCTTTATACTGGCAATGATATTGGCGGGGGTATGTGCTCTCTGAGTGCTTTCTGGTTTTTATTACTTTGAGAATATGTACTTAGTTTCTTTTCCTCAATGTTGCATCGTTACACTGAGAATGTATTGAACATTTTTGTATAATATTTTGTTACAAATGTTTTTCTTGAAATGTTACACTAGTTTTGTTAAACAGAATAAAATGTGATTCCTTTGGATACAGTAATCTCGTGTTTCGGTATTTAACCCTGTCTTATATATCATCATATCGGAGATAATTTCTGGTGTCCTGAGACGGTCAGTCAGTTTTTGCAATACATACAGTCACAGTGCTTCTGGAAAAATATTGAATAGACATTTTGTATTCAGACTTTAGTGTTCATTTCCTAAATTAGTTACACGTACACACACACACACACACACACACACACACACACACACACAAACAGATATATATATATATATATATATATATATATATATATATATATATATATATATATATATATATATATATATATATATATATATATATATATATATATATATGTATATATGAGCCTCTGTGGTAAAGTGTGCGTTTTCGTACACTGAAGAACGAGGGTTCGCGCCCCGCCTGGGTATTAAACTTTGGGAGCGTACTTCTGGCCATGTACTGCTTGGCGGACATCAGGGGTGCTGTGGTTGAACCAGTGTCACATACTGTAAAGTATGCTTGGACCCAGTCGGCTTGCGCGGACCGATTACACTTGGTTCACAGACAACACACATATCCAAAGCCACTACAACACTACAATTACACTTACAAGCACTTCTCACCCTACATACAATCTCTGCCAGATAGCCTAAGACACTTGGTGTATCATCCCCACTTCGGAAGGGATAGGCCGGTCCTGCAGTGGACACCCAAACGGCTGATGAGATGATTATATATATATATATATATATATATATATATATATATATATATATATATATATGTGTGTGTGTGTGTGTGTGTGTGTGTGTGTGTGTGTAAAGAAGAAGGAACAAAACGCCAGGAGCCTGCAAATTGTTTCCTCCTAGAAAAACAAAAAAACAAGATAACACAGAGCCAAATTCAAGACCCGTTCATTTCGAGATGCCTAGACACACTGCGTTTGAAAGACTTGAGATCATAGGCAGTAGGATATATGGACAGAAGGAAACTGTTCCACAGTTGAACTGTTGCATAAATGAAGGACTGGGAGTAACAGTTATCTCTTGCATTAGAGAGTTAGACAGAAAAGGAATGAGGGTTTGTTGTTAGACGGATGCTACACGCCCGCCGGAGTGGTGGAAGGATGCAAGCAGACAGTTCAGAGGAGCAGTGACCACTGAAATAGTGACAGAAAAGAGATAAAGATGCAATAGTGCAGTGAAGAGACGGAGGTTGAAGAGACTCAGTAAGGAGGAGAGTTAAAGAGACGAAATGCCTTTAATTCCACCTTGATGATCAAGGCGTGTATCAGGTATTTGCTGTGAGACAGGTGTGTGAAAAGCATTTAGCAGAAGGTAAGCATGAGTTTTGGGCGTTCATTGATTTAGAGAAAGCGTATGTTAGAACTGATAGGGAGGCTTTCTGGACTGTATTGAGATTGTATGAAACTACAGGGTAGGTTGTTAAAAGGAAAGAAAAGGTTTTACGTAAACAGTAGAGCGTGTGTAAGGGTGAGAAATACTGTAAGTGATTGGTTTCCTGTGAGAGTGGGTCTCTGGCAGGGTTGTGTGTTGTCACCTTAGTTGTTTAATATTTATATGGATGGTGTTGTAAGGGATGTGAATGCGAGAGTATTAAGTGGATGTTTGAGTCTGGTGAGTGCTGATGGTAGAAAGCGGCACTTGAATCAGCTGCTGTTAGGGGATGATACTGCACTGGTGTCTGATTCAGAGGAGAGATTGAGATAGTTGGTAGAGGAGTTTGGTGTGTGAAAGGAGGAAATTGAGAATAAACGAGAATAAGAATAAAGTGATGAAGTGTACGAGGTTCGTAGATGGTAAGAAGATGAATGTAGTTCTGAATGGTGAGTTACTTGACGAGGAAGAGTGTTATAAGTATTGAGGGTCACATGTTGCTGTGGATGGAAGAATAGATCTAGAAGTGAAGTTTAAAATGAATGAAGCAGGAAATGTGCTGGAAGGAATGAAAAAGTGTTTAGATGTCGTTGCTTAGAGTGCATGTAAAGAGAAGGCTGTCTGAGGGTGTAAAGGTACCGACTGCGTTATATGGGGCTGAAACATGGAATGTGGGTGTGGCAGAGAGGGAGCATTTGAATGTAGTGGAGATGAGGTGTCCGAGGAGTATGTGAGTGTGACGGGGATGGATCAAGTGAGAAATGATGAAGTGCGAAGGAGAACTGGAGTTATGTGGGAGATGGCTGAACAAATTGAACAGAGAGTGTTGTGATGGTTTGGGCATATGGAGAGAATGGATGAGGAGCGACTGGTGAAAAAGATAACTGGATCAGTCAGATGTGAGAGGTGTAATGCTGAGATGGAGACCAGGAATAGGATGGATGGACAGTGTGAAGAGAATGTTATATGCGAGAGGGATGTCTGTAGAGCAAAGAAGAATGGCTGCGCATGATAGGGATGATTGGAGAGAAATTGTGAATGAATAATTGTGAATGATTAAATTAGAAGAAAAATAAAAGGGCTGAAAAGATATGTTTAATCGAAAAATGGACAACACCATACTCTAATGAGTCCTTTTGCAAAGAATGCCTATTAACTGTAATATATCTAGGAATTCCTTGTATCTGTGAATTCATTTATCGTTACGTTATTACTGAATTTCATTTCATACATCATAATTTATAATAGGTCGTGCGAGTGGAGAAACTAATACTCCATACTCCAATGAGATCTTTTGCAAAAAATACCTGTTAACTCTAATATATCTAGGAATTCCTTGTATCTGTGAATTCATTTATCGTTACGTTATTAATGAATTTCATTTCTTATATATTTAATAACAGGTCGTGCGAGTGGAAAAACCAAAGTGGTACCCCGAGGTAAAATGTTTATAATGAACAGCATTATCTTCATCCCTTTTCCATCGCTTGTTTTGGAATACAGTATTAGGCACTTTATATACTTGAAATATGAGAGAGAGACTTCAATTGTGAGGCAATATTTCACCTACACCACCAGCTTGGCTTTGACACCTTTCTGTGCTGGGAGCTTTATGGGCATGGAAATGCATACACAGGCACACAAACATGTCCTTACATCCAGCACTGAGAAATAAAGAATCGTTCTCGGCCTGTCGCCATAGCCAACCTGTCCGTTGAGGAAAGAGGTAATATTTTGCTTTAGAAGGTTTCCAAGCGTACCTGCAGTTCCTGAAGGCCTTTATATGCCAAATCACGTGACAGAAGAAGGGTGATATAAGACTGCTGAACTTTGGAGATTTCCTCCTTTTTTTTTTTCTTGTTGCTTATACCCTGTATGTTGTATGACCAATCATTCACGTATTGGTTATTTTTTATCAATGCATGATGCCCAACATTTCCAGTTCCATAAGCCTATCCTGAAGTGAAGATAGTGATCTGGAGACTGCAAAAAATATAAAAAGAAGACGTTAGTGACGAAGTTTGCTCCAGGTATAATAATAATCAGCTGAATTTGACCTACCTACAGATGATTCTACACTGATTGGCAAGACACTTGTTTTCCTCTAACGAAATAAATCATGTACTCTGCCGGGTGGTAATCATATAACCAAATAGACGCTTGGTGGTCTTGTGTGTTCAGGTGCTGGAACTGGGTGTGGCCTGTGAGATATTATATCCGAAGGATAACGAGGTTATTGCTAAGATAATGCCACTTAGGTGAGTGACTGGTAACTCGCCTTAAATATTGGATGTAAGTGGCCTAGTTCATGGCTTCTACGCGGCTGATGTGGCAATAAATGGATGGATGACGGCTGAATGGATGTAAATATGGAAAGAAGCTTCGTAAGTGAAAAATTACGACGCCAACGTTTTCTATTTCCCTCCTACGTTGGAAAAAATGCTTTAAGTCATAAGGAATATAGTATATGTGGAATTAGCCCTTTGAATAGAATACCGTCATAGTTATCATACGCTTGGTGCCTCAAGACAATTTTATTTAATCAGGAGACATGTGAATGCTGTATGAGTTAATAAAGGTTACATGATTAACACCACAATTTTAAAAAGAAATATAAATAATAATCTAAAGGTGAATTTAAGGAAGAGTATAGTTATGGTCTTCGACAGAAATGAAGTCATTGGACGTACAGTGATGTTGGAGGATGAGGAAATGGAAAATGTAAGTGCATTTAAGTACTTGGGTAGCAAGGATGGAAGTTGGAGGGTGAAGTGCTTGAAAAGGTACAACAAGGAAGAAAGGTTGCTGGTTCTTTGAAAGCAGTGATAAGAAATGGGAAGTGAGAATGGAAGTAAAAAAGTCGATGTATAACTGAATTGTGATACCAACTCTAACGTATGGAAGTTTTTTTTTTTTTTTTTTTTTTTATGCGAGGAAGAAGGAACCAAAGGCCATGAGCCCGCAGTAACAGTTCCCTCCAAGAGAAAAACAAAATACAATATAGAGCCAAACTCAAGATCCGATCATTTTGAGATGCCTGGACACACTGCGTTTGAAAGACTGGAGATCATAGGCAGCAGGAAATACAGACAGAGGGAGACAGTTCCAGAGCTGACCTGTTGCATAAATGAAAGACTGGGAGTAACGGTTAACTCTTGCATTAGAGAGTTGGACAGAAAAAGGATGAGAGTTTGATGCCAGACGGGTGCTACGCGCCCGTCGTAGAGGTGGAGGAATGCAAGCAGACAGTTCAGAGGAGCAGTGACCATTAAAGTAGCGATAGAAAAGAGATAAAGATGCAACAGTGCGGCGAAGAGACAGAGGTTGAAGGGAGTCAGTAAGAGGAGGAGAGTTAATGAGACGAAAAGCCTTTGACTCCACCCTATTGAGAAGAGCTGTATGTGGGGAGCCACCCCACACATGAGAGTTGTACTCCACACAGGGGCGGATAAAACCCCTATATAGAGTCAACAATTGCGCAGGGGTAAAGAAAGAGCGGAGTCGACAGCACACCCAATCTCTTGGAAGCAGATTTTACAAGAGATGTAATATGATCTTTCCAAGATAAGTCCGAGTAAATGAAACCCCAAGCATGTTCAAGGATGATGCAGGATTAAGCTGAATATTATTAAACATTAGTGGGTATACCTGTGGAAGATTTTGTCAGGTTGATAGGTGTAAGAACTGAGTCTTAGATGCATTAAAGACAACCATATTATTTTTACCCCAGTCAGAGATACGAGCCAAGTCAGACATTAGGTGTGCCATAGCCTCATCCCTTGTTTGTTGAAGTAACTGTTGAGATGGGCGTTGCGGGAACCGAATGGAAAGGTGAAGGGTGGAGTCATCAGCGTATGAGTGGATATGGTTAGATGTACAGCTTAGAAGATCATTGATGAATAAAAGGAAGAGAGTTGGTGATAGGACAGAGCCCTGAGGAACACCACTGTTGATAGATCTAGGAGAAGAACGATGGCCGTCTACAACAGCGGCTATAGAACGACCAGAAAGGAAGCTAGCGATGAAGGCACAGATAGAAGGATAGAAACCGTAGGAGGGCAGTTTGGAAATTAAAGATTTATGCCAGACTCGATCGAAAGCCTTTGAGATGTCAAGTGCAATGGCAAAGCTTTCGCCAAAGTCCCGAAAGGAGGATGACCAGGAGTCTGAAAGGTAGGTGAGAAGATCGCCAGTGGAGCGTCCCTGACGGAACCCATACTGACGATCGGAAAGAAGGTTGTGATAGGAAAGATGCCTTAAAATTTTTCTATTAAGAATTGACTCGAAAACTTTTGAAATACAGGACGTTAAAGCAATTGGACGATAGTTGGAGGGTTGGGAGTGGTCACCCTTCTTTGGGACTGGCTGAATGAGAGCAAACTTCCAGCAAGAAGGAAAGGTACAAGTTGACAGACAAAGACGAAAGAGTTTGCCTAGGCAGGGTGTAAGCACAGAAGCACAGTTCTTGAGAACAACAGGAGGGACCCCATCAGGCCCATATGCCTTGTTAGTACTGAGGCCAGTGATGGCAGAAAATACATCAGCTGAAGAAATTTTAATGTCAGCCATGAGGAAGTCAGAGGGGGGAAGTGATGGAGGAACAGCACCGGAATCGTCTAAGGTAGAATTGGAGGAGAAAGTCTGTGCGAAGAGATCTGCTTTATCAGTAGAAGAAATAGCTACAGAACCATCAGAGTAGAAAAGAGGAGGGAAGGATGATGAGGTAAAGTTGTTAGAAAGATTTTTGGCAAGATGCCAGAAGGGGCGGGAAGAATTCGAGTTGGAGAGTTGAGAGCATTTAGTATGGATGAAATTATTTTTAGTAGAGCGAAGAACAGACTTAGCACGATTCCGGGCAGAAACGTAAAGTTGATGTGATTCAGGGGTGGGTTGGCTCCGGTACCTTTTGTAGGCCCTCTCCTTGTTGCGGACAGCATTAGAACAAGCGTGATTAAACCAAGGCTTTCTTGCGTTAGTCAAAGGATATGAGAAAGGAATGTATGCTTCCATGCCCGAGAGAATAACCTCCGTAATGCGCAAGGCACACTCAGATGGCTCACGGCCATGGAAGCAATAATCATTCCAGGGAAAATCAAAGAAGTACTGCCTGAGGGCCTCCCAGGCCTTATTGGAAAGACACAAGTCAAGGATGAGTGCAATGGAAATAAGTTATTTGACAGAAGCATGTGGAGTTACATGAAAGACAGATTAATAAATGATGAAGTGATAGAAACTTTGTGGTGTGAATGTGATAGAAAGCTTTAGGAGAAAAACATGGAGGTGGTTTGGCCATGTGGTGAGGATCGAGAACGAGAGACTGGCGAGGAGAGTGTATGTGAGTGAGGTGGAGGGGGGAGAAGGAGGGTGAAGCGAAAGATGAGATGAAGGGATGGAGTTGAGAGGTATGTGAGAGAGGGGGATGTGAGCTGGGAGCAGGTCATGGAAATGGAGGGGGACCGGGCGACATGGAGGCGATTTGTTTGTTGCCACCCCTTACTGAATTAAGGCGTCCGGCAATAGACAGATAGACAATTTATTTATTTTTTTGCTGAATATTATCATCAGGAATGAGAGAATGAAATATTAAAAGACTTCATTGCAGTGAAGTGGTTAAGTCTACTTATCTATACTCTTTTTGCCTACACTTGGTCTATAATTGAAATATCTTCAATATCACTGCTGAACTATGCCAATATATTAGCACAAAAATATGATGCCAGTCACGCACGAAAGTTATGGTTAGGGGATAGAGCCACAGCACCATCTTTTACTTTTAGCCACCGAGCTTTGTGAATTAAGCTGCCAAAAAGCGAAAATCTAAGCCAAGTTAACGTGAAAAAACTAGAGCTGTAGGAAGAATAGAATATGTGGTTAACTAGAACTGTAGGAATTAGCGAAGTTGTTAACTCCGCTTAACTAAGGCAGATAATAAGAGGTCTGATAGGCTTGAGGCTTGAGGCAAAAGTTATTTATCAACCCATTGGGCTTTTGTGGGTGCCCCCTCCACCCCCCCTTCTCTCTCTCTCTCTCACACACACACACACACACACACACACACACACACACACACACACACACACACACACACACACACACACACACAAATATTTATGCGCCCTCACACATCGAGCTTCACTCCTCCTGAAACATACATATGAAAGTCTCGGTCTCAACAAAAAAAACTTCTACAGGAATCTACTCTAAGGACACCGTCAAGGGAATATAGATGAGAGGCAATATGGTATGGGTAGGAGCCAGGATTTGTAAGGTATGTGTTGCACACCGGGGGAATTTTTATTAAGTACTTTGGTTGTTTGACCGTCTTCGTTCTTACAATGTTCTGTAACCTCTTTCAGCAATGCTTATGGCCATCTTTAGTCAAACAGGAGGGTTCATTCGGGTATGTTGTGTTTGTTCTAACCTGACGAGGATCCCTGACCTCATTTGACTCAGTTTCTGGCCAACTTTGGTCAGACCGGTTAACGATTTGCTTAGTAACCAAGGAAACTCATTCCTACTTCATGTCTAAGCCTCTCCGAATATCATGCAGTCATTTAAAGTTGTGTGAGTGATTCAGTTTCGTCAGGTGAAAACTGACTTGTTATGCTTGTATGTGGAACGGTAGATAAAGAGACGGGCCCAGGGAATTCGGTTACCTTCCACCCCTTTATTTCAACTGTGGCTTTATCTTTCTGAATAAAGTGTGGAGACGTACTCCATGAAAACAGTAATTTTTTAATATTCCTAGTCGTATGAATATGACTCCGTAATTAAAGTGTGGTTTTAAGATAGCTGAAAAACCATTTATTGCATTATTATTATTATTATTATTATTATTATTGCTCTAGATAATAAATGCTTGATTGTCGCCAACGGGTAAATAAGAGAAAACTTGTACCCTTCCTTTAACCCTTTTTGCTCCAGTGACTTATGACTCCATCCACATATGGTGGAGGAGGCATTAAATGATTATTCTGTCCATCCATGCCTGCGTGAGTCAGCGCTTCTGTAACACTATTGTGGGAGCGATATCTCTTGAACCCACAGACGGATTTCCACCAAACTTTTTTCAGTGATGCAGTATGAGGAGCTAATGAACTGATTAGGTTAGGTAAATCAAGGGGTTAAAGGTCAAGCTCATATGGGGCCGAAATAGTTTATCCTTGTGGTCGTAATCTCCTCAACCTCTCGATGGATTTCGACCGAACATTTGTATGTGATACAGTATGAAGGGACAAAGAACTTTATTGGTCAGCAAGTTCATGGAGGTTGTATGGCGAGTCCGTGCGCGTGGGCATTTTGAGCGACGCATTACGTCGACAGCTCGGGGCCCCGAGTTCTCGGTGTTTAATTTTCTTACCGTAGCTGTCTCCAGGCGATCTTCAACAAAAAAAAAGTAGGAAACCTCTTTTGGTGTTGGAGGTAAAGAAGGTTGTATGGAGAGTCTTTCACAACCTAACTAACGAAGGTTATACGGAGAATCCCTCATAACATAAAATCGTCGGGTCATAGCAAGAATAAATTAAAAACGCCCTCCCCCGTTTAAGTGGGCATACGGGTTCTGTATCATTTCCTTGTGTTTGTGTGACTGTCTCCAAGCCACAAGAAACTTTTGGTATCAGTTCATTCTTGCTTCAAAGGGCCTCTTCTACTGTTGTAGCTTGTCAAGGCTGTACCTAACCCATCCAGTTCAGTGACTCAATCCTAAGCTAAACATAATCGTCATGAGATAGAAAGAATGAAACAAAAAAAGAAAACCACGAGTTCCGTGGGTGTCTGAATCAGGATGACTTGTTTCTGCCTTCTTCTTGCTCTCTCCTGCCGGCGTTATCCAAATCAAGAGAGGTCTGACGTTTGAGGCAAGAGTTGTTGACGTATGTAGGTGAATTTACGTCTCTCTCTCTCTCTCTCTCTCTCTCTCTCTCTCATAATGGCCATATATTCACTCACATCTCTTACCGATAGTGGCACATATTACAAACACGAGCACCTTTACAAATCCATGGGACACTGTCTTTCAGGACACACACACACACACACACACACACACACACACACACACACACACTACTACTACTACTACTGCTACTACAATTACTACTACTACTGCTACTGCACTACTACTACCCGACATCACCCTACCCACTTCCACCCCATCCCCCAAACTGTCCTGCCCTGATGATAAGTTTGTGGTCGCTGATTAGAGAGTCTGGCGAGGGAGTGTGAATTCACTGTCTGGCCCTGGATTTCAGACTTTCAATTTCAACTTTATAATTAACTATTATTTCTCTTGCAGCTGTGAGTTTTGCGGGTGTAGAGGGGTTGGTGGTATGAGGGGAGGGGGGTTATGGAAAGGATTGGAAGGAGGGGGAGGCGAAGGAAGAGTCTGGATGGAAGAAGAGAATGAGAAGCAGGAGGGAGTGAGAAGGAGGGAAGGGAAAGATAAAGTGGAGACAGGGGTTGACATGGAGTACGGAAAGGGAAAAGAGACAGGACTTGGTGGAAAGAGAAGAGAGTGAGGGTTAGAGGGAGGGAATTGAGTCGGAGGACTATTCACCATCACCACCATCGTCATCATTACCACCATCATCGCCATCCTTTCCGTTACAAACTTCACTATCACTCTATTTTCGTCATCGTCATCCCTACGTCTACCACAGTTTCCATCACCATCAATACTGCCATCATAACAATCATCATCAACTTTACCCCATTCCCAATATCAGTGATACTCTCAGGCTTCTATTCTTTCCTTTAACTAGATAGAATTATTGACTGGTGTTTGCCCAAATAAAATGTTACAAATGAAATGAACATGAGACACAACAGTATTTACGCACTCAGGCTCTTATCACTCTCCCTTGTATATATCGTCTGGCATTACCTGGAATAATATGTAAGGGTTGTTGAGACCATATGATAGTCGGATGAACCTGTTCACCACAGTGATAATTGGGAATGCTCTCTTGATTAATAGGGGTCAATGAAGGCTTTACCGCCTCTCCAGTTTGCATAGTCTCTACTTATCTGAAGAAAGTCGCTGGTAGTGGCAAGAATTAATATTCATAAGTAATAGTAGGAAAAAAAATGACTGAGAGAATGCATATAGGTGAGGCTTAAGTGAAGAGTAGGAGGGAGCATGGAGGTATAATAGGATGGAGGGAACTTGAGCGCGTGGTTAATGAGAGAGTGAAGCTAGGCCTGGCAGCTTCCTGCCATCTTAGTCCTGGCAGGAAAAGACGGCCGCAACTGGCCGTGAACTTGTACTTCCCTAAATACTGTCATGATTAAGAATTGATTAATGAAAGGATGAGTAGATACACTGACATTTATTTCAAAAATATATCAAGGTGCACCCTGTACATGAAATAGGCTTAATGAAATACGTTGTCTTAAAGATACTCTACAGGTAGGTTAAGTACTTAGATGGGTTTGATGAAGGATCCATTAACTTCCTAAACAGGTAAGCAAAGACTTCTCACTAAAAATTCTCTTTGCTACCCAAAATAAAGATGGGACATTAAGATGAAATTACACATAAAGTACGGTATATAACAGCTTATAACAATTTTAGAGACGCATATTCCTACTGGCCAGTAAAGGGTATGAGCTTCGTGTATGTTTGCCGACTCTTCATTTTGTTTTTAGATGTCAGATTTGCTGAAAAGAGCTCACCTGCATATGACCACCTTACCTGCAGATACTTTTCAGCGATCGTATTAATTAGTAAGAACATATGATTATTTAAGAGATCAGTTTCTAACATATGCTCAGACAGGCTAGGAAATATTGCTTTGCTAGTGAAATATTCAAGCACCAAAGTATCTAGCCTGAAACAATATATATTAGATAGTGTAGAATATGCGTTATTTATGCCCGTTACTGTACTTTTTCCCTGAAAATTCCTTGGCAAGTCAGACAGACCCTTATTATATCAGCTGAAGGACAAACTAAGCTACCTGTAGATATCAGCATAATTAGGAAATTTATGACGTAGTCATTAGTATCCGTTAAGGCCTTCGTGCAAGCTTCGCACTTCAGAGTTTTTTGCAGCTTAAATACAGCAAAACCGGCTATGTAAGCAACAATTTTGCTGGAACAGAGAGATAAATGGTCAGAACTGGGAATGTAGGTGCACTCATCCTTTGGAGATACATCATCATCTTCATCTGAAACCCAATATTTTTCAGTGGTTGCATCGATAGCCTTTGTGGATGGAGTATCTAACAGACACTACTATTATATATTTGGGACTGTCAGTATGGGCAGTTTCTAATGGTAAACAGTTTGCACGCAGTACATCTCGAATATCATAACCCACTAAATTAATTATATAGGACCAGTGTTTTGCTGAACCTATTTGTACACCCATATTCGGCACAAGAAGCTGGCATGACGACCCAGATCGCAAAACAGTGTTCACCACTGAATGACACATGGTGTACTGGCAGGGTCGTTTCTGCCAGGACAATCATGGCGGGGCGCATGGGATAGTGGCTTCACTTGACCCAGCTCGTGCAGGCTCCTTAAAGATTATTCCTCCATGGGAGGGGGAGACCTAGGATGAGGTGAAGAGATGGAATGGTAAAATATATGGATGAGGGTGGTCTGAGTTCAAGGAAAGGCAACCTGATAACTTGGCATAGGACCACATGGAGGCATTATATTTGCAGCCACTCCCTCCTGGGTTTAGGAGATTGACTCTCGATAGATTAATAACCAGGTAGATAGTGAAGTGGTTGTAGAGCAAATATTTCTACCTTATGAAACTGAGTTTCAGCACAGAACATGCCATGAATGAAATGTTTAATTATCAACGAGTTCGGGAAGGGGGGTCTTCTCAAACATGCTTATGATCTATTCCCTGTCACAACTTATATTTTTTCATACAGAGAAAACGAGACTTGAAGGCTTGGCATTGGCCTCCATATTCCTTCGTGCAAAACAAAAAATTTAGGATTTTTTTAAACTAATAATTTTCAGCAGGAAGAAGTCACATTAGAAAACTCTACAATTGACTGATCCTACCTAGAAATAAATTAATAAATAAATGAATAAATAATTCCGGCAAGCATCTGATCATATGTTGAATCCAGGCCCAGGTTATTAGAAAAACGTTGATTATGGACAGCTGCATCCATTTCATTATTTTCACTGCCTGACTTTTCTCCCAAGTTGCATAAAATAAGTTGGAGATAGGATTTTTAAAACGTCATTGCAGGGAAGGGCTTATTGCGTCCATTAAATGGAAATGCAATGTGAAAAAAAAAATCTACGACAAGGAATTACAAGGTTTCGCCACAAATCCCGTATGTGAAATGCCAAGTTAAATAAAACTGTAATGAGGTATTAACCCTAGACAGGTAATGTGGGGTATCAGAAACCCCAGTCCCCAAAATTTAACTTTTAAAAATAAGAGCATAAGGTCTACAGATCTGGCCGTCTCATTACCTTCCTGCCTAGTGATGCTCTTCATGATGATGGGGTCATAGCTGTACCTGGCTCTGATTTTGCTCTATAGGGCCATTGGGGTATGTCATACCCCAGGTTACCTATAATGTAACCTCAGTTAAGCCCTCTTGTGATTTTTTTTAATTTTAATTTGTTGTCTTTCTCCTTTTGTATACAGAAGGTCCCAACATCGGTCTACTGCAGGCCACCCAAGGAATCATGATATTACTTTTCAGTTTTGCAAGATTTAATTTTAAAATTTGTATACCTAAAATTTAATCATATTTGTATAAACTTTAAAAATATATATATATTTTTTTCAATTAAACTTATTTTTTTCTGGCCCTATTTAAAGATAATGGATTGAATTATTTGTGTATCGAAGCATTTTGAAATATCTCAAATGGAAGTATTTTTGTTTTGTTTTTTTCCTTGGGGTACGTCATACCCCACGTTACCTAATATAGTAACAAAAAAATGGTTACCTATCCACGGTTAAGAGTAAACAGCAGAAGAACAATGGACATGGGACTTAGGTTCCATCACAAATGGCACATGAATTAAATGTCATGATATCAACGAGTTTGTCTCCACACGCACACACACACACACACACACACACACACACACACACACACACACACACACACCACACACACACACACACACACCGAGGCACCGAGAGAGAGCAGACGCATGTCGACACCGTTCTATACCTGGGCAACTTGGCCAGCGGCATTACCTAAATAAGTATCTTTATATGAGTCAAGCTCTGTACAAGGTTAGACTAAATGGTGTTCTAAGATAAAAAAGAGAAGAAGTTTTAAGTAAGACTTGGTCAAACAGAAAGGTAAACATGCAGCGCAAGAATGCGCACAATCAGCTGATCATTGTTTAGTCTACAATCTGACCTAGGAAATGTAAATACTATATGCGTTTTTAGTACTGCAAAATGACCACATACTTTAATAAAGCAAATTTGGAAAAGAAAAGGGATAAAGGTAGAAAGCAGGATGATGATTTCTACCAAGAACTGGTTGAAATGGAGACTCACAACAAACTGGTTGACCGAGTACACAGGTTAGAGACGGCTTTTCAAAATGAGATTGAAGAAATTAAGAAACAGATGCATTTGCAAAAGGAAGAAATAGAAAAATTAGGAAAGGAAGTCAACAAGAAATACACAACCATAAATGAGCTAACAGTTGAAGTGGGTACACTTAGGAGGAAAATTAGTGAAATGGCAAGTACAGTAGTCAACCACGAGAGTATTATGGAAGAGTTAAAAAATGATACAGAGACAATTAGGCAAGTAAGCAGTCTGATAGATCAGAGCAGTGATATTGAGGAGAAGATAACACAGGTGAATGAAGCTGTGCAAAGCTACAAAAATGATGTGGAAACTACTTATACTGAAATGGTGAAAGTAAAGAAAGATTTGGAAACAAGGGCGGAAGAAAAAAGCATTAAAAAGGAAGTGAAAAGAATAATCCAAAACAATCCTAAGTTAGTCAGAGATTCAGTAGATATATAAACAAACCTATAGTAATCACTGGTATAGAAAAGGAAGAAGTAGAAAACAAGATCTCAAGAGACAAAAAGGAGATGGCAAATGTAATGGGCATATTGAATGACGTATCAGAGGAAATCTGTAATAAAGACATAGAGGAACACAAAAGGTTAGGGAAATACGAGAAAAGCAAGTCAAGACCCCTAAAGGTAACCTTCCAGAGTGTAAACACCGTGGAGGAGATACTAAAAAATGCAAAGAATCTTATGGAAAAAGAGGAGTTCAAAAATGTATGGATAAAAAGATGCCTAACACAAGAGGAACCGGAATTACTGAAAGAGAAGAGGGAGGAAGCAAAAACAAAAAATGAGGGAAGATCAGAGGAGGAGAAGAATACATTTTTTTTTTTACAAAGTAATTGGATTGCAGGTACGAAAGTGGTACATAAACAGGAGGGAATAAAAAGAGGAAGGTAGTAGAACCAAATCATGATAAGTATATAAAAAAGATGATTAAGATGATGTACTCAAATGTGGATGGAATGGTATCTAAATTATTAGAGATGAATGATTATGTCCGAGAAAATGAACCACATATAATATGCCTAACTGAAACAAAATTAACACCAAGGATATCGAATGACATCCTAAACTTAGAGGAATATAATATACGGAGAAGAGATAGGAACTTACAAAAATGAGGAGGAATTATAATATTAACTAAGAAAAATCTAAAAGTCAAAGAAATAGAATTAGATATACCCTCACAAGTAGAACTGATTGCAGTAGAGATAAATACATCTGAAGGGAAAGTACTTGTAGCCAATTTGTACAAGGCACCCAGATCAAACACATGGGGGAGAGAAGAATATGAGGACCTGGTGGATCGTACAATTCAGAGTTTAAGAGCATTACTACATAAAATGGAAGAGAAATCGAAAAGAATTATACTAACTGGAGATTTTAATACAAATATAAATTGGAATACTCTAGATATAATAAGCCAAGAAAGCTGTTGGAACCAAAAGCTCCTGGATCTTGTGCAAGAGTTTTTCCTAACGCAACATGTAAGGGAAAGCACCAGAAAAAGAGGACTCGATGTGCCCTCAATGCTAGATCTCATATTTACTTGGCAAGAAAACGATATTGACAATTTAATATATCACCCTCCATTCGGCAAAAGCGACCATGCAGTACTAAATTGCAATTTCAGGATTGCATATGACATAGATAACAGCAATAAAAGTTACAAAAAGAGCCTAAACTATAAAAAGGGAAAGTATCATGACCTAAAGAAGTACTTCTAGAAATTGCTTGGGAAAAGGAGCTTAGAGGACAAGATTTAAATGCTATATACGAAAAATTCTGTGAACTTTATGAAATAGGAGTCCAGTAGTATAATCCACAGCACAAAGAAGCAGAAAGAAAATAAAGAAATTGTTCAATACAGAGTGTAAAAAATAAAAAGAAAAAAGAGATTTGTTGTGGAACAGATACAGAAGACACAATAGTGAAAGGGCATATAATAATTACAAACAGGCAAGAAACGATTATACAAGAATGAGGAAGGAAGCCCAAAAACAGTTTGAGGAGGACATCATAAATAAAAGTAGTGATCAACGAAAGCTATTTTACAGCTACATCAGAAGCAAAACCAAAGTAAAAGATAAAATACAATCCATTACGGACGATGGAATCACCTATACACAACAGAAGGATATTTGTGAATCAATAAACAAGAATTTCCAATCAGTTTTTACAGAGGAAAAAATTTTGAGAGAGATTATGTGGAACATGCATGACCACACATACTACCAGATATACAAAAATCAGAAAAAGAAATACAGGAGGAGCTAAGCAAATTAGACGAAGGAAAAGCAAATGGTCCTGATGAAATTTCATGTTGGGTGCTACGTAAATGTGCATAGGCGTTAAGTAAACCATTATTTTTGATTTTCAAGAAATCCTTGAGTCAAGCTAAACTACCTGATATTTGGAAGAAAGCAAACATTGTTCCCTTATTCAAGAAAGGGAATAGACAAAATCCACTTAACTACCGACCATTATCACTAACCAGTGTTGTAAGCTAGGTATTAGAAAAGCTTATAAGAAAAGCTTGGGTAAATCACCTAGAAGAACACAATATGATAACAGAAAGACAGTTTGGTTTCAGAAAAGGAAAATCATGTGTTACTAATCTGTTGAGCTACTATGACAGAGTAACAGACACATTACAGGAAGAAGAAGGATAGGTGGACAGTATCTATTTAGATTTCAAGAAAGCATTTGACACAGTACCATACCAAAGACTTTTATGGAAACTCTACCATCAAGGAGGAATTCGAGGCGAACTGTATTGTTGGATGCAAGATTTTCTCGTGAAAAGAGAAATGAGAACAGTACTAAGGGGAAATTACTCATCATGGAAAGAAGTGACTAGTGGAGTACCACAAGGCTCAGTGCTGGCACCAATCATGTTTTTAGTGTATATAAATGATATAGACAGTAACACTGGAAATGAAAGTTATCTAAATATGTTTGCAGATGATGCAAAAATACAAAGGAGAATTACTAACACAGACTCTTGTAAAGAGCTACAAGAAGAATTAAATAAACTTCATGAATGGAGTAATACATGGCAAATGGAATTCAATGTGGACAAGTGTCATGTAATCAAGTTTGGTAAAAGTGGAAAAAGACCTGATTGGGATTATACATTAGGAAATAAAACCCTACACACATCAGAAAGAGAGAAGGACCTAGGTGTGATTGTCAATAACAGACTATCTCCGGCTGACCACATCAGTGAGAAGGTACGGAACATGTATACACTACTTGCCAATATGAGAATAGCGTTTACATACATAAATGAAGACATGCTAAGAAAGGTAATAACATCATTCATCAGACCAACCCTGGAGTATGCATCAGTACTCTGGAGTCCTCATCTCAAAAAACACATAGACAGGATTGAAAAAGTTCAAAGGGCCGCTAGAAGATGGGTACCAAGCTTAAGGGATCTACGCTACGAAGAAAGACTAAATAAACTGAATCTACCAACATCACAGGAGAGAAGGAAAAGAGGTGACATGATTATGCTATATAAATGCATATCAGGGAAGGAGAAAATAGACATAAATGATTACTTAACGTATGGGGAAGCATCAGCAAGAGGACACTGTAAAAAACTGCATAATAAGAGAGGTGATAAAGACGTAAGGAAATTTAGTGACCCAAATAGAGCAATTGATCAGTGGAATGCACTACCGAATGAAATAGTATGTGCCAAAACAATTAACAAATTTAAGGATATGTACGATAAATATGGTTTAAGACACGGGACAGTACGAGCTTGACTCATTCTTGTAAAGATACAATTATGTAAGAACACACACACACACACACACACACACACACACACACACACACACACACACACACACACACAAGTAAAAAATAACAATTTCAAGCTATATACACTCGCACTGTCTCTATGTACTGAGAGTTTCTTTGTATTAACCTAGTCGTATTCAGTTCATAATTTTGCAATGTTCATTCTTGCTACCTCCAGACAACGTTAATTAGTTTCTGAGAACCTTTTTTTCTTTTTTCTTTTTAGCAATCGGTAATGACAGCACCCTCTTGCCTCGAGAAGTGTACTAAATAAAATTGTATGAAGGTACCAAAAATAAACTGAAAAAGTTCTTCGCCTGACTCAATAGGTTAAATATCCACGCGGTGATGTCTCTGTTATTATGTTCATGATGTCTCCAGATGACTTTAGTCAGCAGCTTAGGAAATTTTTTTATAAGTGGTACGGCTATATTACAGCCTTCATCTACCTCTTGACCATAAAAGTGGGGTCTCCTAGCTTGAAAAATACTGGAAGGAGGTACCAAGACTAATCTACTGTAGAAAAAAAAAGCCTTCGTAGTATAAATTTAAAAAAAAAATGAAATATTCTACAGTAATCAGTTGCTATATGTAATCGCAAAAAAAAATCATCATTAGCACCATCATCATCATCATCATCATCATCATCCTGAAAGCAGGAAAGGGAAAAACATAATACAGGGAGAAAAAGTTCCTGATTAAAACGCCATCAGCAGGCCAGTCCATAAGGACCATCATTCTCATTTTCGAGTCCATATACAGGGTGGTCCTTATACTGCTACCCCTTGATAATTTGTGAGTGTTGCTGGGACGGTTTTATAGGCGTCATCAATATCTACCCTGCATAAACCAGAAAGAAAATATTCTCACTGACACATTTATGGAAAGCACGGTAATTATGGTGCCGCTAAAGAGCGATGCCTTCTCGTGGCAGCATCGATATAACATTGCCTGGACATACAAATTCCTTCAACTGTCTCCCTATCCCCTGTTAGGAGGACTGTGGTTTGCAGGAGAACGGCATCTTCAACCCTCCGTCCACCATATTGACATTCAGATGAGCCTGGTGCCACATCATCATCACCAACAGCTACTGCAACCAAAAACTACAGCAAAAACAATGATAACTTTTCCCTGTTTGCGCTATATTAACACACATAAATAATCACCATCGCACCCACACAGGCAGACTAAGCAATATCCGCATTACACGAGAATTAATAAGGATGAGCAAGACTTGGATCACCTCATACATTCCGAGTCTATAGCGGTGTATAAATAGTTTGACACAACTCTTCCAGCCCGAAGACATTTATGTTCTTTTATTCGTTCTGTACCCAGACGATTTTGTTCATATTAGCAGAGACTTTTCCCACTGGAAGAGGTTAGCTTTCAATTACCTCTACATTAACAGGGACCTCTTCTCTAACTAAAACTGTTTTGAGGTGGCAAAAATAAACTATACAAAAACGTTATTAATAAAGTGGGAAAATTTCTAGGAAACTCAGTTGCAAGGTTCCACCACAAAACGTCACATGAATAAAATCCATGCTGTCAGGGAGACAACACATAAAAACAGACTTCCATGACCGTTTATTGATCTCATATATAACTTGACTCAAAGTGTGATTTCTTTGTCCAAAACTGTTCAGCACAAGAACGTCTCTTAAATCTTTTTCTTGACATCTAACAGTATTATTGTATTCTGCTTGAATATACTTTTCTAGCAAGATTGGTACACATAGCTTCCATTTACCCCTTCTGTAACCGGAGGCTCTCCAATGAAATCAAGATGTGGCAGGAAAAAGTTGTAAATTTACGTCATGTAAGTGAAGGGAGCAAGGTATGAAGCATTCCACGGTAGTCATTCCAACTGCCCGACTTCATCACAAAAACTCCCATGAACTCTTTTATCTTCAACTATGAAGGTGTCCATGGCCAGCAGATGGACCGAGAAAGGACTTTATAAAACAATCCATTGGCCGCGATATAAAAACTGAGATATTCTCTGATAAATAACAAACACTTCTTCCCGTACAAAGACACAAACAGCCCAAAGAAAGAAAAGTTATGATGACATTTTATTGTACACAGTAGGGGTTGGTGCTTTAGAGGGAGGCCAGAACTGCAAGGAAGGGTACCGATAAAACCAGGCTGCTCCATCGACTGGATGCACCCACGTGCGAAGACGCTAGGGGGTTATATGTTTAGTCCCGCTTGTTTGTCGTTCTGTCTATTTTTCTGTATGTTATCACGATTATGGAATGCTACTAGGTCGGACTGCAGCCAATTTGTCCTACATATTGAGGACCATTAGAAGAGCGGGCGAAAAATGTAATTATGCAAAGGGTCAAATAAACTTTAATACTTTTGACCCAGTTTTGCCTAAACTTGTACAAAGCATTGAGAAACAGAAAAGGGTGAAGTGATTCAACTCCTTGAACCATCGGCTGCGTGGAAAAGTCAAAGAGCAAGGGCAGGGGTTCAGCACTTTATAATTTTGATGCGATTTTAATCGAACTTGATAAATGAGTTCAAGGTAGGTTACCCTAGGATGCAATTTTCTGTTTTCAGAGTAACAGGTCAAGGTCGGTGGATATGGTCACCTTAAAGGCCTTCATCCAATTTAAACCAAACTTCGTGATTGGGTTACGAGTCAGGCAAGAATGAAGTAATTCGGTTTGGGGAGCAATCGGTCAAAGGTCAAGGGCACAGGGAAGGATCGTATGTTCAGTCTTCAGCCCCCAGCACACGATTTTCCCTTACAGATTAGGTTATTGAAATACACACACACACACACACACACATATATATATATATATATATATATATATATATATATATATATATATATATATATATATATATATATATATATATATATGGAGAGGTATATAAGAGAGGGGTGTGTGAGTTGGGAGCAGGGCAGTGAAATGGCGGGGGACAGGGCGACTTGGAGGCGATTTGTTTGTGGCCACCCCAAACGGGATTGAGGCGTCTGGCAATAGATAGATAGATAGATCATCATCATCAGCCATTGAGTGTCCACTGGAGGACCTGCCTATCCCTACCGAAGCAGGGATGATACAGCCAATGTATCTCTACTCAGTGGCTTAGGCTGTCTGGTAGAGACTGTATGTAGGGTGAGAAGTGCTCGTGAGTGTGATAGTAATGTTGGAGTGGCTTTGGATGTGTGTGTAGTCTGTGAACCAAGTGTAATCGGCCCGCCTTAAGCCGACTGGGTGCGAGCATACTAGTATGCGAGACTGGTTCAACTACAGCACCCCTTATGTCTGCAAAGCAGCAAGTGGCTTGGTGAATGCTTTCCCAAAGTTTATACAACTCTGGTGGGAAGTGGGCCCTCATCCACCAGCGCGCGAGACGCACACTCTACCACTGACTATATATATATATATATATATATATATATATATATATATATATATATATATATATATATATATATATATATAGATACATATAAATAATCTGCAATATTATGGTTCCATTACAGTCTTCAATGTTATGTGATAGTTGTTATTACGTTTTCCTGTTGGTTTCAAATGGATGGTTTGAGGAGCTGAGAGGAACCTTCTTCCTTTGGTACCCTTACCTTCATCTCATAGTATTTGATATGATAACCACAGCCTCATCTTTGTAGGAAACATCCACTAAAGGACCGATAGGTATGTTGCTGTTTGCTTTAATTGAATTCCGATTATCAGCCAGCACCAGTCGTGTCCGAACACGTTATTTATCAACTTCAACAATGGTGACGTTCACATTATAAGCAATACATCAAAAGCTAGGAAGGTTTCTGTGCTCTAGAGTCTTAATTGGCCCTACTGCACACTGGGATTCACTAGGGTGCCTGTTCTTTATTCACTTGTCTTGGTCTTTTCTGGCCTCACTGAATTTACTGTAAACTTGCTTTTACACTCTTAGTGCCGGTGTCACTGTTCACTATAAGTTCACTGTCTTCTTGTGCACACTTGGTTTCACAAGGAGAAGGGAAAGTCCAGGGCTCACAACTCTCGGCCTGGGGTGGGCAGAGGCCCTGTGGGAGTCCGTTCGTCCCGTGACCACGGGACCACTCTCAGGGGCATCGTCTCTCTACTGGAGCTCGGGCTGTGGGTAGTGAAAGGCCCCTCGCTGTCGGGGCTGGGTACTGGGGTCTGGCCCTGGGGACTGGGGCCAAACAGGCGTTGGAGGTGCTCACTCAAGCACCTGGTGGAGTACGGGTGTCGCCTTCACTGGGGTGGGGAGTGGGCCCACCTAGGGGTCCAGGAAACGTCCTTGGAGGGGCGCCAGCTGCAGTCTTCTGCTGGGGGTGCTGCCATCAGGGCTGGGCTGTGGCGTCGCTCTTGGCCAGAGTCTGTCAGGTAGGTGTCCTCTTCCTCCAGATGGAGGGAGAACAACCCTGGGGACAGTACAGGGCTCCACCAATCCTCCAAGTGGTGGTCCTCCTCCTGGAGGTTGCCTCGGTCTGGGTGGACAGGCAGGTAACCTGTGCTCCTGCCAGAGGGCAGAACTGAGCACAGCTCACCGTTTCGTTGCAGAGTCACAGGGGGCGAGAGACTTTGGTGACTCTCCCCAGCACAGCTATTAGCTGTCACTGGGTTCCCTTGGGCAACAGATTTAGGGTGGCTACAAGCTGTCCCTTCGCTGTCGGTGCGGCTATGGGCCATCGCCGGGGCCCGACTCCCTAATGGGCACTCAGGCGAGGTGTGGCTATAGGCCTGTGCCTGCTTGCCGTTACGGCTATTGGCCATCACTGAGGTCCCCCAAGGAGGGAGCCATGCAGGGGAGGAGCGGCTACAGGCCGTCTCCTCCCTACGGGCGTGGCTATAGGCCGTCGCCGGTGGCCTGCCCTCCAAGGCAACTACAGAAGGAGAGGGGACGTACCTGTCTCTCCCCAGCGTGGCTATAGGCCTTCACTGGTTTCTGTAGGGGGTGTGAGCAGCACTAGGCAGAGCAGCTATAGGCATTCTCCTAATTGATGGCCAGGCTATAGGCCGTGACCTTTTTTGTGGGCAGCTATAGGCCGTCTCTGGTGCCCGGCTATAGGCCGTGGCCCTTTCTTCTTGATGAGCAGCTATAGGTCTTCTCTGGTGCCTGGCTATAAGCCATACCTTTAAAAACTGAGTGGCTATCAGCCGTCCCAGGTGCCCGGCTATAGGCCGTGGCTGAGGTGCTGCTTGGAACTGTTAGGCCAGTACCACCCTGATCCTGTCAGTGGTCAGCTCACCTGGAAGGTAGTGGACTTTGACTAAGGTGCTGGCGGCAGGCGAGTTCCAGGCAATAGGGGTGCTCGACCCGGGTGATCTTATGGCCCTGTTGCTCGGGCACAATCCGTGTGCCGTCCAGCCCTCCGTGTCCTCCTCCTGGGGGTGTGGTGCCTGCTTGTGTTGTCACCGCTGGCATTTTACCACCGTCATTGGGGAAAAAGTCATGACCCCATGACCGCAGGTGGTAGGTGCTGGTGGTGAGGGCCAGTGTAAGATGTTGCAGGAAAGTAGTCCAGTTGGAGTTGTGTTGATTTTCGTTGAGTTGTGGGTCAAAGGTCAGGAAAAGTGCGGAGGGCTCGTGGGCTGTGAGGAGGAGTTTTAAGAGGTGGTGAGGACCTCGGACACAGTGCTTCCTGCCGAGGGTAGGTACCCAGGCGGCGCGGCGTAGCCTCATGTTGGGAGGTGTTGAGTTGTGCAGAGGATCAAGCTGAATCCTGGACACTGAGGCTAGGGTGGTGGTTTTATGCCAGGGTAATGCGCCGTCGATTGTGGTGTATCAGGCGGCAGGGCGTCAGAGGCGGCCAGACGACTGGTGGTGGTTTCCCAGGTGGGCATGGGTGTCTAGGTGAATGCAGCCTCGCAGTGCCATGGCTGTATGGGGCGTTGGGGTGGGGTGGGTGGTGTTGGGTGGTGGTGTTTGAGGTGTGGGCTTGGTGGTGGTGGGGGAATGTGGGGCAATGACGGGGGGAGTTGACGTGGGGGTGGAGATAGCAGGTGGTGGTGTGTGGGGTTGTGCGGGTGCCCTGATGCTGGAAGTGGGTGGTGGTGGTGAGGTGGTGGGTGAGGTGGTGTTAGTCATGCGAGGTGAAGGAGCTGGGGGTGAGGGGGCAGGGGACTGGCTGGGGAGACGAATTTGCTGTGGTGGGGCATCGGCGGGTGTGGTGGTGAAAGATGTGGAGGGTGAAGGAGCTGGAGGTGGGAGGCTGGCTGGGGGAAAGGATTTGTGGTGGTGGTGAGGTGATGGGTGTGGTGGCGTGAGGTGTGGGTGGTGAGGAGGGAGTGCGGTCTTTTAGTGCCATCCCGGTGTTTGGTGATGGGGTAGCTTGGGTGGTGGCAGGGTTCTGTGCTTGTGGTGTGGGGTGGGCAGTGGGTGCGAAATGAGGGGATGCTATTGGTGTGGGTGTGGTAGCAGGTGGAGTGCGGTGCTGGAACCATGGAGGCTTGCGCCAGGGTGGTTGTATTGGCGGCAGTGGTGGGGTGGCAGGAGCTGAGGTGTGGGGTGTGGCGGATGGTGTGTAGCATCAGAGGTGAGGTGAGGTGGCGTGAGGTGTGGATGGTGAAGGAACCGGTGGTGAGGGGAAAGTGCAGCCTTGTGGTGTCGTCCGGATGTTTGGTGATGGAGTGGCGCAGGTAGTGGCAGAGGGCTGTGCTCATGATTTAGTGGCTGGGGGTGGATTTGGAGCCCCCGGGTTGGGTGGTTGTATTGGCAGCGGCAGTGGTGGGGTGGCAGGAGCTGAGGTGTGGGGTGTGGCAGGAGGTGAGGCATCCATGAGATCACTGGGGATGAGTTTGGGGTCTGTGGGGGTGGTGAGGTTGAGGGTAGGGTAGGGGAAGTGACCGAGGAAAAGGAGGTGGGTGAGGGTGAGGGTGAGGGGGAGGAGGGTGTGACAGAACAGGTGTAAGGGTTAGTTGTGTTGGCGGGGAAGATGAGTGGTGGCGAAGAGTGTTGGGTGGGAAGCAGTAAGCAGGAGGAGATGATTTTAGGAAGTAGGTTAGGGGAGGATATGGTATGGGTTCTGGGGGTTCTGTTAAGGGGAAGACAGGCCTTGTGTTGAGGGAGAACAGGACAGGAGGAGGCGGTGGTAGTGGAGAAAGTGGTGGGTGGGGGAGTGAGAAGATGAGGAGTAGGAGAGGTGGGAAGGTTAGGAATATGGGAGGGTGAGGGGGTCCGTGGGGATGGTGAGGTTGAGGCTGGGGTAGGGGAGGTGACCAGTGAAAAGGAGGTGGGTGAGGGTGAGGGGGAGATGGGTGTGATAGAGCAGATGTAAGGGTTAGTTATGCTGGTGGGGAAAGTGAGAAGTGGTGAAGTGTGCTGAGTGGGAGGCAGTAAGCAGGAGGAGATGGTTTTAGGAAGTAGGGTAGAGAAAAGGAAGCAAAAAAGAGAAGAGATTGTTAGAGGAGAGCGAAATGAACATGATGTTTCCCCCTGTCGTAGACTGTGGGAGGGATGTGAGGTGGCCCTCATCAGTATGGTTAAGTACAGGGGCAGTGGGGGGCATCTTCTGTGTCTTTTTTGTCGGGTTTTGTTTTCCACAGGCTCCGGGCAATCGGCGTATGGTGGGGTGGCTTGTAGGGACCCTTGGGTCGTTCTGCTGCCCCGGGCAGCTTTTAACTGCTCATGGATGTCATGAATAGGGCAGTCATGGCTACACACAGAAAATTCCCACAGGTTAATTGCGATGATGTTCGTGGGAAACTGATTGATTGAGCCGATGTGTTGAGGGGTGGAGTGGATGGCTAGAAGGTGCCTCGTTAATTGGATATCGTTTTCCAGGTCTCCCTTTGGGTCATGTATTGTAAAATGTTCTTTGATGAAACTGGGGAAGATCCTGATGAGTGTGTTAAACATAAGCTGTTTCCAGGTTTCGTCATTTGCTCCTGGGTAAGCAGCGGTGACGAGTCACCTGACCTGGATCAGAGTATTGTCCAGGTTGCCGTTATATGCTAAACTATCCAATTGGGATATTGTCACTACCCTTCCTAGCGAGGGTGTGATGGCTTAAAGTCCACCCATGATAGCCCGGGACAACTTTTGGCCACGGCTTTGCCCAGTAGTGGCAAAATTATTCAGACTATGCATACGTACTTCTCCATTCCCTAATTCGTGGAAAGAAGCCAATATCCACCCAATTCCAAAGAAAGGAAGTTCCTCTGACCCCTCTGATTACAGACCAATAACTGTCACATCTTCTCTTGGTAAGGTTTTTGAAACTGTAATTAATAAGCACATAGTTAAACATCTTGAATCCAACAACTTAATTAGCGATAGACAATATGGTTTTCACCAAGAAAGATCCACCATTGACATACTCAATCTCCTAACTCATACCATCCATCAATCAGTTGACCTACATGGTGAAACTCATGCAGAAGCCCTGGATATTTCTAATGCTTTCGACAGAGTGTGGCACTGTTCCCTGTTGTCCAAACTCCCTTGCTATGGACTAAACTCTTTTGTTCCTTTGATTTCCTCATATCTCAGCAATAGAAAAATAAGAGTAAAAGTAGATAATGTATGTTCCACTTTCCACTCAGTTAACGCCGGCATGCCACAGGGATCAGTTCTGGCACCAACCCTGTTCCTCATTCATATTAATGATCTCTTATCTGTCACCCACAATCCCATCCATTCATATGCAGATGACTCAACACTTCATAGTTCATTCACACTCAGACATCCATTTCCAAAGTCCCATATCTCTCTCACTTCAGTACAGCCATCTCTTTAAATCAAGACTTATCCACGATTAGTGAATAGGGACAAAACAACCTTGTCTCATTTAATGCTAGTAAAACAAAATATATACAATTCACTAATAGGCAGGTATTGCCAGAATCGTATATTACCTTCAATGCTACAAATATTCCCATTGAAATTCTCGGCTTCTCGCTTAACAATGCCCTCAGCTGGACCTCTCATGTCAGATCACTTCCTAAAACCGCCTCAAAGAAACTTGGATTATTGTACAGAGTCCGAAACTTCTTCACTGATGAGCAGTTAGTTATAATTTATAAGAGTCATGTGCGCTCTTAGCTTGAATACTGCTCACCGTTGTGGAGAGGATGTGGAGAGGTTGCATTAAAACAAGTAGACAAAATTCAGAACAAAGCTGTTAGAATTATTAATAACCTTGCTATTACTAATAAACTACCTCCCTTACAAGTAAGAAGGAATGTTGCCTATTTTGCGTTATTTTACAGATATTTCTACGGCAAATGCTCAGACGAAGTTGCGTCCATGGTGCCACCTCTCTATGCCTTCCCTCGTGCTACACGGGCAGCTGGCAGTGCTCATGACTGGAATGTCATTGAGCCATACTGCAGAACTTCTGCCTATCAGAATTCTTTCATTTCCCGAACTGCATCTCTCTGGAACTCGCTTCCCCAGAGATGTTTCCCTCCAGACTTCAACCTACTGCTGTTCAAGTCTAACATTTATAGATATTTTATGAACAGCAGACACCAGTAATCTTGTGCATGGATTTTTTTTTTTTTTTTTTTATTTGTTTTTCCTTCCTCTGTTCCATTATTTAAAAAAAAAAAAAAAATGTGACAGCTGTTTTCTGCCTGTCATTTTCAAACCCGATATCCAGCAATGGCTTGATTATTGCTAGATATGTGTGGATGTCGTACTGTTCTGGGTCGAATTTGGGCAATTATACATTTGGTTTCGTTGCCATTTTAACGATTTCCCTGCTGGTCCTCTCTGTATATGCCCAGGTCAAGAACCACCACTGTCCACCCGTGTTATGCTAGGTGTTTAAAGATGGCTTCCCATCCGTAGAACGCCTAGAGTGCCACTGGGTTCTCTTTCTAGATCAGAGCCTAGACAAACAAGAGAGGGCCAGGGCATAAAAACAAAGGGCAACAACGTTACACGTATATTGCAAATTCAACTGATGTGAAACGAGTACACAATCTGATACAATTTCATAGGCAAAAATCAATAAATAGGCTGGCATTAATGGGTCTAATATCACACAGGATACTGTATACACAGGAGTCTAAGTCTGGTTCAAGAAGGCAAAGGCACTATTACACTGTTCATGGTGGTGAGGCACTGAGGTGTTCACTGCTCTGACACTGAGTTTAAAACCTGAATACTGGGGAGGGTGTTACTGACTTGCAAAAGGCACAGGAATAGTTACAAGTGTCGTCACAAGGGGGCAAGGGTAATATCACTACTGGTAATATTCACTGTCTATGTTTCTGTGCTCTAGAGTCTTACTTGGCCCCACTGCACACTGGGATTCATTAGGGTGCCTGTTCTTCTTTATTCACTTGTCTCGGTCTTTTCTGGCCTTACTGTATTTAAGACCTAGTCACACTGCAGGTACGACTTGTCACAAACCTGAAAATCACGAAACGAGTCCCCGACCATGGAGGTCTCCGAGCAGTCATGCCGCCGATCGGCTACCGGTGGTCGTCCAATTATCGTCCAGCATCCGTCCAGTGGGCGGCCGAACGGCAACCATGGCCAGGTACACACAGCTCAAGACACCGATGGGTGGCTGGCCGGTCGTTGGCAGGCTTCCGACAAACGGCAGCTGGTCCGCGTCCTGTTGCAGTTTAGACCGCAACAACTAGACCGACACCAGCCATGGATTAGCCAGCGGCTGGTCTCAGGCCAGCCCACCACCAGTCGCTCGACCAATTGCCGGCTGGATGGCAGCCTGACTTCAACCACCACCCCGTACAGGAGGCTTGTGAACGGTGGCCATCAGTCCAGTTGTCGCCTTGATGGAGTGCGGATGGCCACTGCACAGAGCAGGCAGTGACCGGCCTCCATCTGGATGGCAACCACTGCTTAAAAATCAGGTGTCGCCAACCAGTCGCAGTCCGTAGGCCGGCCAGACGCAGTCCAGCCACCTACCGGGCGGCTTCCATGCCACAACATCGGTGGTCGCGGGGAGGTTTTTTGTGCAGCACGAAAAACCTCGGGACATTTTGGTCGCCATGGTGGCCTGCTGCTAGACCGAGACATATGAAGAGCGGTTGTAAACCTCATCATAACCACCCACAACTTGCAGGTCACGGGTGGTTTGCGATAAGTCGTACCTGCAGTGTGACTGAGGCCTAACTGTAAACTCACTTTTACACTCTTAATGGCGATGTCACTGTTCACTATAAGTTCACTGTCTTTTCGTGCACACTTGGTTTCACAGGGGGAAGGGAAAGTCCAGGGCTCAGAACTTTCTGCCCGGGGTGGGTCGGAGGCCCTGTGGGAGTCCCTTCGTCCCGCGGCCACTGAACCGCTCTCAGGGACGTCGTCTCTCTGGTTGGTGTGCTTGGAAAACAGTGAAAAATAAGGCTTGTGTAATGGCCATATATGATTATGATGAGTTGTTAAAATTTGGGAGGAGGGCGATGCAAAGGAGATGTTAAGGAAACAAGGAAAAAGACAATGAGGAAGCAGTGGGGAGAGGAAAACAGAGGGGAGAGAACGAGAAAAGAAAAGGGAGAAGGAAGAGACTACGACGAAAGAGAAAGGGGAGAAGGGATGAGGAAGAAGAGTGGAACACGAAAGGGAAGCAATGAAAGGGGGGAAAGGAAGGAAAAATTCGTATGAACGACGGAAGAATAGAGAGAGAGATGCAGTAAAAGGGCAGAGGGAGGAAATATGAGTATACAAAATGTAAGTTGAAAGAAGGAAAGAAGTGAGAAAAGTATGAAGGAAGAAAAAAAGGGAGGAAGAAAATGGGAGGACGAATGGAAGTGCATGAAAAAGACAGGAGGGGAGGGTGAGAAGTGAGGAGGAGGAAGAGGAGGAGCAGAAGGAGGAAAGGAGAAGATGAATGGTTGAGGAGCAGGAATGACAGGGAAGATGAGAAGAAAGAAGAGGCAGCAAGGAATGAGTGGGACAGGAAGAGGAAGCCGGGTAGGGGAAAGGAAAGAGACAGGCAGTGAAGGAGGAAGTAAAGGGAGAAAGAAAAGGAGAAAGAAAAAGAGGGAGAACCTTATAAATGAAACAGAATGTGGGAAGAAAGAAACAAGTCATATAAGAAAAGCAGGGAGGAAGGAGCGGAGAGAAGATGAGAGAGGGATGATACAAGATTGAGAGGTGAGGGAAGTAAGAAGGAAATTGTTCGAGAGATAACGAAAAAGAAGAGCGAGGAGGACAGATACAAAGAGAGAGAGAGAGAGAGAGAGAGAGAGCGAGAAAGAGAGAGATGGGGGGGTCGTAGAGTTAAGAAAGGTATATCGGAAGAGGAGTAGAGGGTAAGATGGAGGAATGAAAGTAAGAGAATAAAGGTGAGGAGATGGAAGGGAGAAGAATGACAAGAGTAAACGAGGTATGAGGAGAGGGGAAGAGGTGTTTATGAATGAGGCTGTGGTGTCCTCGGAGGAGGGGAGAAGGATGAGGGGTGGACGGAAAAGAAGATAAGTAAGAGAGATGAAGAGAAAAATGGGATGGATGAGAGGAAAGAAGAAAAGCAGCATATAAGTAAAGGAGATCTGTAGGTCTTCAGAAGATTTATGTAGGTGAGGTGGAAGAGAAGCGAAGATTAAAAATAAAGGCAAAAAAGAGCGCCAAGAAAGAGGATGTGAGGTGAAAAAAGGAAATATAAAAGTTAGGGAGAGGAAGAGCCAAGGCCGAGGGAGCGATGAAATGGAATGAACAAGAATGAATGGAAAGAGGAAAGGTATGAAGAGAGAAGGGAGACTAATGTTGAAGGAAGCTGAAGAAGAAAAGAGGGGAGGGGGAGGAGGTATATGAGGGAAGGGGGCTGAAGCGAGCTGTGAGGGGGCAGAGATAAGGAGGAGGGAATTGGCCGTAGAGTGGAAGTGAGAAAAAGATTGAGAACATATGGGAATATACAGGACAGTACTGTGTGATGACAATGGAAAATGATTAGAAGTCGAATGTTGGAATACATAGTAAGTGGAGGGAAGAAGAGGGGAAGGAAGGAGGAGAAGGGTGAAAGGGAGGATATGAAAGTGGGAAGGGAATTACGAGGTGGATGAGAGGGTATAAAGACGTGACAAGAAAGTCCAGAGAAAGGTCGCAATAGATGGGATATGAATGGCAGGATGCGAGAACGAAGGAGAAAGAGAAAGAGAGAGAAGGAATGATAAGAGTGAGAGGGAGCTATGGGTTTAAACATGATGTGCATGAACTCCAGTGACAGGGAACTAAGAACTAGAAGGGCATTCACAGAGCGCTAACCTCATCCAATGTCGGATCCGGACCCGGTTCCTACTCCAAATTTTAAGAATTCTTTCTTGACCCACGGCCCACTCTTCCACAAAATTTCGTTGAAATTCATTGGGAAGTTTTGGAGATAGTGTGCAGTAGATCCGGATCCACATCCGGGGCCGGATCCTCTTCCAGACTTAATCATTTCTTTCTTGACCATGGATAATCCTTCCACAAAATTCCATTAAAAATCAATGAGAACTTTTGGAGATCTGGTGTGAACAAACAAACAAAAAATTCCGGATCACAACCCAGTCCAATCGATTGTTCATTGGGCCATACCCTACCCCATAAAAAAAAAAAAAAAAAAAAAAAGCAAATTCCGTTCTTAACTTTTTGAGTAATCCTGAAAGCAGACAGACGGACAGACAAACCAACCAACACAGGCAAAAACATATACCTCCAGGCGGACGTAAACTAGAAAGCGCTCAGAGCTCATACCTCCGCCAATGTCATTGTCATTAAAAAGGATCCGTATCCGGATCCGTGGATATAGGATCCGGAACCACATCCGGATCAGCCCTTAGATTTAGCCTTTTTTTTGGGGGGGGGGTCCATGGCGCACCTTTCCACAAAATTTCTTTGAAATTCATTGAGACCTTTTGAAGATATTGTCTTTGGACCATCGCCCACCATTCCACAAAATTTTATCAAAAACCGTCCATAACTTTTTGAGCAATCTTACTAACAGACAGACAGATAAACCAACAAACCAACACGGGGTGAAACATAACCTCTTTGGCGGAGGTAATAAGAGGTTGTGAGATAAAAGAGGGAACGGGATGGTTAGGATAAGGAAGGGTGTAGAGGTTAAGAGTAAGGAGACTTCGTGACGGAGTGAGGAAGGGTTATGGGATGTGATTGGGATTTGAGGGAAGGGTAAGCGTGGCCACGTGAGGAGGGATGGAAGAAAATATAAACGGTAGGGAATGAAACATAAATACCTGAATGAAAGGAAGGAAAAGGAAGGTGAAAGGAGCAGAGAATGGGGAACATCAGTGAACCTATGAGGGGTGGGAAGTTAAGAAAGAGTCAGTGTGAAAAGGGATAAACGAGAGGAAGAAAGATGAGAGGAAAATTCCAAGGCTGAGAATTAGAGACAACGGGAAGTGAAAGGGGGATAATCAAGCATGAAGGAGGTTATGTGGGGGTAATGGGAGTTGACTGGGGTTGGGGTCATGTGAGAAGTGAGGTGGGGTTAGAGTGAGGCAGAGTGGGGACTGATGAGAGAGCGTGTCTTCCTCGCGGCTTGCCATGAAAATGACCCGCCATTCACCATATTTGTGGAGGCATTTTCTACCTGGTGATGTAGGAGAGGAGGGGGACTGTGGGAAGGAGAAGTGAGCAGTGTGGGAGGGAGGAAGTGAGCATTGTGGGAAGAAAAAGGAAAACTGTGGAGGGGGAGGAGGAATGTGGTTGACGGATGGGATACTGTGGGAGGGAGTTGGGGGGGGGAGAGTGTGAGAGGGATGCATGAGAGATTGCTGAAAGGGAAGAGAGTGGGAGACAAGAGAGACTGAGAGAGGGCATGTGAGAGATTATGGAAATGGGAGAGAGTGGGGGGGGGGTTAGAATGGAAAAGGGTCAATGAGTGATTGTGAGATGGATATAAGAGTATGAGGGATTGTGGGAGAAGCTAGGGAGTAAGAGAGGTGGCAGGGAGTGTGAAAAGAGTACAAGAGAGACTGTGAAGGAGTAGAAGACAGAGGAGAAATGTGAAGGAATGAGCGGGACGCGGGAGTATGGGAAATGGCGCATGAGAGATGATAGGATAGGAAGAAGGGACTGAGGAAGGGGGTTCATGAGAGGTTATGAGAGGGGGAAAAGGGAGTGTGCGAGGGGCTGCATGAGATATTGAGGGAGAAGAAGAAGGGAATGGTGATGGAGTGGGAATACAAAAGAGTATAAAAAAGGCAATCGGCAACCGATTTCATGATCTTTCGGAGCTGCATGTTAAAGAGCAGGATATGATTGTGGTATCTAAGTCGAAGATAATGGCAGTAAAGCAAAAAGAGTTCACCGGCACACCACTCCCTCAAGCCGACAAAAGTGAGAATAATCACCCTGCAGTATCAATGAACTGTTGTGGAAATTTTATAGGCAAGAATGACCGGACTACATTCTTCAGCACCTTATTCTCTAGGGGAAAAGGGATATTCAGCTGCACGGATACTGTTCTCCATGAACTGGAAGGGGGAAACATTTGTTCAGATTTGTTATTCACCTATGAACATATTTTGTTGAGTATTAGAAGTGAGTAATTTATCACAGCGAATTTTAAATGTTGTGACAATCGATGTCAACCACTTTCCTATGCATTTATTCCAAATACTTATAGCCCTATCGAAGAAAAAAAAAAAAAAAGCCTTTTATTTATTGGATGTTTTCCAATAATTGTATAACTGTTTTTATTTACATTTATACTTGGATCAGATCCTCTCTTAGTCAAAGTTTTTACTAGATAAACAGATTTAGCTTACATTAACCTGTGATCGTATGGTTCTTACTCTTGTCTGTGTAAAATTTGTATCGCTTTTTGCTGTACGCTCTCCAATTTCTCTATCTTTATTGTGACTTGGCGACCAAAAGTGAACATAGCTCTCCGAGGTGAGGATAATATCCTCTTATTTCAGTTCATCTGTTGTGTCTGTGAATCTAATTTGAAATTTTCCATACTGCTTCTCGGAACTCGTTCTATTATCAAATCATCTGCGATGATTACTCCCAATCTTTTGTCATTTACATTCTCGAGTTGAGCGTTATTTATAGTATAGTGTAACTTGATATATTTGCCTTTCATTTAGAACTGACCGTACATCAGTAATAAAAACCATTAGCCGTGATTGAGCCTAACTGAGCAGTTTATCAAGGTCTCTCTGAATTACTCACTTTAGTTCAAGGGTAGGCATAGTCTCTGATATCCTTCTTCCCCCCCTCCCCCTCCCCAGGCTGGAAGCAAGATATAGCCAAAGTTTCACACCGAAAGAAGATCTGTTGCCTAGCGTTAAGGTTAGGTATACGAAAGCCTCGAATTACAAAAAAAGAATAATAATTTCAGTGTGAAACCCGAATTTCTTTTCTTTTATTTTTTTCCCTACAAGGATAGGAATCCAGAAGAAAGACTGTCCTCCACTACAAATCCCCAGAGGTTTGAGTAAATCATGCAGATTTGTTTGGGTTGGTTGTGTGCTCTGAGTGTTGGGTGTGTGAGTGGTTGCAAGTGATGTCGATTTTTCTCGGCAACAGGAGGCGAGGAGGCAAATTTTCGAAATGTGCTGAAAATGGGCACTCTTTTCTTGGCATGTTTAAGTTGGATTAAGTCAAGATACGTCAAGTTTAACGAGGTTAGGTTAGATTGAGTTAAGTGAAGTTATGTTAGGATGGGTTTACTAGGTAAGGCTAGATTGTTAGGTTCGTTAGGTTAGGTTGTTAAGTTGTTTAGGGTAGGTTAGGTAAGGACTAATTAGGTCAGGTTAAGTTACATAGGTTGTTACGTTTGCTTACGTAATCCAGTGGATTGAGAAATGATCTTTCTTCTACTGTAGTCTATCTATCTATCTATCATTGTATCTATTTATAGCTAGACACCATAATCCCGTAATAGGTGGTAGTTTGACTATTAGTTGTTTTACGGGAAGGGGCACTAACCCTCAGCCAACCCACTTGTTGACATGTAGGGAACGCTTATGGTATAATTTGGGTAATTTTTTCCTTTTCCAAGAAGACATAGGTAGGGTTACGACTGATTAGGTTAGGCAAAGTTAAAGTTAGGTTAATTTAAATTTTCTAGGCAGGGTAGGTAGGAAGGGTGGGTAGGTGAATGGATGGACATTGTGAGCAGGATGGGCAGGCTGAGGTGGAGCGATGTCGGAGTAGGCAGGTAGGGTGGATGAGGAAAAACAGGTTAATTGGGAACAGGTCCATGGAGGAAATAGGTTAATGGCTGTCGTAGGTCCATAGAGGAATAAGTCCTGGAGGAAATTAGCCGAAGTAGAAACGTATGCCCAGTGAATCAAAATAGGTCCTTGGGAAAAAAAGATCTGTGTAGGGATTCGGTGTCTCCTTGTGTATTGACAATAGGTCCATGATGGGAAAATATACCCATAAATGAAAATAGGCCCATGGTGAAAAAGGGTCAAGGGAGAGAATGGGTCCAAGGGAAAACAGATACATGGAGGGAAAATGAGTCACAGAAGTGCTATGAGTCCTTGAGTAAAATAAGTCCAAGGGGGAAACATGATCCCCGAAAGTGAAACAGACGCTTAGTGGAAAATACACCCAAGGGGGGGCAATGAGGGAAATGGATCAATGGGGAAACCGGGCTCATGAGGTAAAATACGTCCATAGGAAAAGTAGGTCCATTAGAACACTGTCATAAGCTAAATAGGTCCATGGTAAAAACAGGTCCATGCAGGGAAATGCATCCCTGGGGAAAATAGATCCTTCAGAAGAACAGGTCCATAGAGATATTACATCCATCGGAAAATACGTCCATGGTAGAAAACTGGTCGATGGGAAAATTAGGTCCATGGGAAAAATAGGTTAATGGAAAAAATAGATCCATGGGAAAAATAGGTCCATGGGGATATTACGTACATGGAGAAGAATAGATCAGTGGCAAAAAAAATAGTCCATAAGGATATTACGCCCAAGAGGAAAAAATGGGTACATGGAGAAAAACACCATAATGGAAATAAATGGTCCATGAGGAAAAATTGGTCAATGGAGAAAATGATTAATGTGATAACACGTCCCTGGGGTAATATAGGTTCTTAGGGATTGACTAGAAAATGCAGCCAGAGATAGCCTCGTGTACTATTAATATGTTAAAGACGTTTTACATTAGAATGGTCCCGAACATGAGCCTGTTAATGGAGATAGTATTACCAATCTCAGCGCCCAATATTCACTCCCAACGGTATCAAAGTACTTGGTATCTAATGGTGAAATACATTACTAAAGTTGTGCCGATCATTAGGAATCATGGAGACAGGACTGGCACTCGTTGAACACTTGTTTTATTCCCAAGCTGAAAATAATCGACTGGCGTTGGGTAGAATCTAACATACTATAACCTTGTGTGTGTGTGTGTGTGTGTGTGTGTGTGTGTGTGTGTGTGTGTGTGTGTGTTTATGCGAGGAAGAAGGAACCAAAGGCCAGGAGCCCGCAGTAACAGTTCCCTCCAAGAGAAAAACAAAATACAATAGAGAGCCAAATTCAAGATCCGATCATTTTGAGATGCCTGGACACACTGCGTTTGAAAGACTGGAGATCATAGGCAGCAGGAAATACAGACAGAGGGAGACAGTTCCAGAGTTGACCTGTTGCATAAATGAAAGACTGGGAGTAACGGTTAACTCTTGCATTGGAGAGTTGGACAGAAAAGGGATGAGAGTTTGCTGCCAGACGGGTGCTACGCGCCCGTCGTAGAGGTCAAGGAATGCAAGCAGACAGTTCAGAGGAGCAGTGACCATTAAAGTAGCGATAGAAAAGAGATAAAGATGCAACAGTGCGGCGAAGAGACAGAGGTTGAAGGGAGTCAGTAAGAGGAGGAGAGTTAATGAGACGAAAAGCCTTTGACTCCACCCTATTGAGAAGAGCTGTATGTGGGGAGCCTCCCCACACATGAGAGTTGTACTCCACACAGGGGCGGATAAAACCCATGTATAGAGCTAACAATTGTGCAGGGGTAAAGAAAGAGCGGAGTCGGCTTAGCACACCCAATCTCTTGGAAGCAGATTTTACAAGAGATGTAATATGATCTTTCCAAGATAAGTCCCGAGTAAATGAAACCCCAAGCATGTTCAAGGATGATGCAGGATTAAGCTGAATATTATTAAACATTAGTGGGTATACCTGTGGAAGATTTTGTTGGGTTGATAGGTATAAGAACTGAGTCTTAGATGCATTAAAAACAACCATATTATTTTTACCCCAGTCAGAGATACGAGCCAAGTCAGACATTAGGTGTGCCATAGCCTCATCCCTTGTTTCTTGAAGTAACTGTTGAGATGGGCGTTGCGGGAACCGAATGGAAAGGTGAAGGGTGGAGTCATCAGCGTATGAGTGGATAGGGATAGATGTACAGCTTAGAAGATCATTGATGAATAAAAGGAAGAGAGTTGGTGATAGGATAGAGCCCTGAGGAACACCACTGTTGATAGATCTAGGAGAAGAACGATGGCCGTCTACAACAGCGGCTATAGAACGACCAGAAAGGAAACTAGCGATGAAGGCACAGATGGAAGGATAGAAACAGTAGGAGGGCAGTTTGGAAATTAAAGATTTATGCCAGACTCGATCGAAAGCCTTTGAGATGTCAAGTGCAATGGCAAAGCTTTCGCCAAAGTCCCGAAAGGAGGATGACCAGGAGTCTGAAAGGTAGGTGAGAAGATCGCCAGTCGAGTGACCCTGACGGAACCCGTACTGACGATCGGAAAGAAGGTTGTGATAGGAAAGATACCTTAAAATTTTTCTATTGAGAACTGACTCAAAAACTTTTGAAATACAGGACGTTAAAGCAATTGGACGATAGTTGGAGGGTTGGGAGTGGTCACCCTTCTTTGGGACTGGCTGAATGAGAGCAAACTTCCAGCAAGAAGGAAAGGTACACGTTGACAGACAAAGGCGAAAGAGTTTGCCTAGGCAGGGTGTAAGCGCAGAAGCACAGTTCTTGAGAACAACAGGAGGGACCCCATCAGGCCCATATGCCTTGTTAGTACTGAGGCCAGTGATGGCAGAAAATACATCAACTGAAGAAATTTTAATGTCAGCCATGAGGAAGTCAGAGGGGGGAAGTGATGGAGGAACAGCACCGGAATCGTCTAAGGTGGAATTGGAGGAGAAAGTCTGTGCGAAGAGATCTGCATTATCAGTAGAAGAAATAGCTACAGAACCATCAGAGTAGAAAAGAGGAGGGAAGGATGATGAGGCGAAGTTGTTAGAAAGATTTTTGGCAAGGTGCCAGAAGGAGCGGGAAGAATTCGAGTTGGAGAGTTGAGAGCATTTAGTATGGATGAAATTATTTTTAGTAGAGCGAAGAACAGATTTAGCACGATTCCGGGCAGAAACGTAAAGATGATGTGATTCAGGGGTGGGTTGCCTCCGGTACCTTTTGTAGGCCCTCTCCTTGTTGTGGACAGCATTAGAACAAGCGTGATTAAACCAAGGCTTTCTTGCGTTAGTCAAAGGATATGAGAAAGGAATGTATGCTTCCATGCCCGAGAGAATAACCTCCGTAATGCGCAAGGCACACTCAAATGGCTCCCGGCCATCGAAGCAATAATAATTCCAGGGAAAATCAAAGAAGTACTGCCTGAGGGCCTCCCAGTCCGCGGCTCCAAAATGCCACAGACGACGGTTCCCTGGAGGGTCCAAAGGCCGTACCGGAGTGATAGGACAGGTTAAGGTAATAAGGTTGTGATCGGAGGAGCCCAACGGAGTGTGTGCGTATTAACGGAAATTTTTAGATTCACCACCCCAATATGATGCTGGAAATTAGTCACCACCAATGTAACTCCTAGAATTTTAGAGACTAAAAGAAATAGGTTACCGTGATCTTATTTGAGGATTTATGGGAAATGTGGTAGCGTGATCTAATTTGAGAGTGCATGAGCAATTAGATATTAGCAAACCTTGCGGGCCACTCAATCTCGTCTCTACCACTCCTAGGAGGATAGCAAAACTCGAACTCGAAATAACTTAACCTAAGATTTACTAAGCATTAAGAACAGAGACACAAATTACTCTTCAAGCTCTGAATTATACCAAACAAAATATGATGAGGATCTATATATCAATAGCTATATGAATCTTCTCAGACTAAATATTCAAATAATACTGTTACACTTTCCAGAAATATGAAGCTTCATGAACTAAGTTATTGCTCATTAATCAGTATTTACAGTATAACTCCAGAAATGTGTGTCTTTACAAATTAGATTAATATTCCAAGAATACTGATACACATGGATATAGTCCCTTGGTCTCTGACAGACTCGTCGGGAAGGAACCTAAAGGTTATCACCAAAGAATATTCTCTAAGACTGAATGCACAATATCTGAAAGATCTTATATAAACTAAACACAGTAATCAATAGGGTCAGTAATCACATGGACCGTAATCAAATGGACAAATGGACCAGCCAATACTCACTTTGATTCCATGAACAAGGGGGGGGGGTGATATAATGTGTTAGATGTTAGGCCACGGCTAGAACGCTCGAATCCTTGGAATCCGAGCAACGGCCCTCCATAAATCTCGTCCGCAACGATGAAAAGGAGCGACGGTCTCATTATTCAGCACAAGAAGGATCAGGGGAAAATATCACTATTTTAACTCACGAGCGTATATGATGACTTAATACACGAGGGAGAAAAAGAGGGGGGGGGGGAGTTGAGAGCTGGGGCACCAACCTGCAACGATGAAAGGGAGCGACGGACTCGTTGTTCTGGCTTTTTTTTATTTATTTTTTTTCCCCGGCCTATCGACCATTGGGCCCAAAGCCCTTGGTAATTAAGACCATATATATATATATATATATATATATATATATATATATATATATATATATATATATATATATATATATATACACACACACACACACATGCACACACACTTCCATGCATATATACAGACACTTTCAAGCACACGTACATATATATATATATATATATATTTTTGTATATATATATATATATATATATATATATATATATATATATATATATATATATATATATATATATATTTTACCTTACATTATTCATAACAAAAATACCTAATCTAAAGACCCTAAAATTAATCGCCTAACAGACAAATCGCTAACCTATACTAAATTTTAAGAGACAAATAACTAGACCTACATCTAATGGTATAAATGCCTCGACCAAGAGAACACCATCGACTGCAGATATATAATGCCTTTCTACATTACATACCTGCACTCATTACCTGCTGACTGTCAGTCGAGGCACAACCTAATATAGGAGACATCAATATATGAAAGAGAACCAGACGAGTCAGGAACATTTCCATAAACGTCAGCTGTCGGTCCTAATTAGAATAACTTAAACAATATGATATAATATATTTACATAATATGTACAAAAAGTGAAGGATCTCGCCCAGCAGACCACCATCGACTGCAAGTGCCCAATACCTTTCTATATTGCACACTTGCACTCATCAGCTGGTGACTGTCAGGCGAGGAACCAGGTTTAAGGTAGGGGACATCAATATTAGAAATAGATCAGTGGGAAGAAGGAACTATTTCAAATATGTCAACCGTCAACCCTAATTAATAGTAAAATATATACATATTTACAGTCGATAAAAACTATATCCATACAGTAAAAAAGTCACATCACTCTGATCAGTCCGGTCTCTCTCAAGAAAGCCATCAATTTATTAGTCATAACAATGTCCCCATCATCCAGGATGGTGGAAAGGCTGAAAGGGATGTCTGCTGCGCTGTAATTTATAAGTGACGTGCGTTCATGAATAAATCGCCAACAGAGCAGGGTAATATGACTGATAGATAACACCGCATCACAGATGTCACAGTGCGGTGGGAATCGTCTTTCCATATAAGGTTTCATGTGCATTAGGATGGTGGCATTAAGCCACAAACGAGCCAACACTTTTTCTTCCAGGCGACTGGGATGGTTGGCAGTGTCCCAGTCGCCCAGGTACGGCTTGCATGTTGGTCCACTGACCTTGCCACAGAGATTTATTTATCTATTTCCGAGAGAGAGAATCGATCGTAGATCACGAGGAACATCCCATGTCTCTTCGAGCTCTACAGCCGACTTTACAAGTTAGTCAGCCTGCTCATTACCATAAATATGACAATGACCAGGCACCCAGATCAGCGTGAATGACATGTTGCATGAATGTAGTTTATTAACAATGCGGCCCTGAATCTCATTAGAATCCGTAGTGCAAGAAGCAATCGCCTGAAGGGCTGATTTTGGATCTGAAAATATGACAAATGAGTCATGCCTAGAATTGAGAGCATAGTCTATGGCTTTGTCAATAGCAAAAAGTTCGGAGTTAAACACGGATGTATGAGTCAGCAACCGATACCTGAGGGCACATTCGGTCGACCATACATTTGCACCCACACATTCACTTGACTTGGAACCGTTGGTGTACAATTGGTGGGACCCCAAGTGACGCATGATGATGTTATGAAACAAGTGGTGGACCTCCGCCTCCGGCGCCTTGGCCTTTGGTGCTGGGAGCCATGATACATCAATGGTAAAGCTGGGTGGCTCCCAAGACACAATATTTTTTTACACCAACTTGTCACAGTCCCTGAAGTCCACACCAAGCTCCTGAGTCAGTTAGTGGAGGCGAACGGCAAGTGGCCGATGCACCCCCCGCAGAAGGTGGTGGTATTGACGCAGGGGGGTACAGGCCACATTGCTGATAGTACTTCTCCTTGATGTTCATATGCTGTATGATAAGGCCAGGTGGTCACGGCAAATACGGAGGGGAGGCACATTCGCCTCCACTTCCATACGATCTACAAGGGTACACCGGACGGCTCCAACATACATTAGCAAATATTTATTCTACAACACATCCAATCGTTTCAGCATGACATCAGATGCCAAGCCATACTCCTGTGCGCCATAGTCTAGCTTTGAATGAATAAGGGACTTATACACCATTAATAAAGATTTTCTGTCGGCACCCCACGTAATACCCGCTAGGTACTTGAGGACATTTACCGGTTTATCACAATGAGCATTCAAATTATTAACATGAAATTTGAAGTTCAAATGACGATCAAAATGTATTCCCAAAAACTTTACAGAATTTTGAAAAGGTACTGCCTGATTATCCAAAGTTAAGCACAAATTAGGTACATTACTAGTCGTGAAAACTACAGCGGCACACTTTGGGACGGAAAATTTAAATCCCCACTGCAAGGCCCATTGGTGGACGGAATCAAGGGCTGCTTGAATCTGCCCAGCCGAAAATTGTGCATTATGGGAAGACTGCCATATTGCACAATCATCAGCATAGAGCGAGTATTTAAGATTCCTCGGGATGGGAGCTGATGATCATAATGCTTAATAAAGTAGGACTAAGCACACTTCCCTACGGCACCCCATTTTCCTGGATAAATATATCCTATGTTACATTACGGGGCAATTTGACAGAGAAAGTCCTGTCCCTTAAAAAATTTGAAATAAAAATAGGCAAATTTCCTCTTAACCCCTTAACCGTGGGGTGTCACTTGCATGACGCTCGGGCACAATGGATCATACCGCGGGGCATCACTTTTGTGATTCTGTGTTATTTTGAATTCTCCCGGGCTTACAAGTGGTGGCTTGTATCATCTATCATTACTGCCAACGTCGAACACTAGTCAGCACTCCAAATCTCATCTGTACTCCCATCCTTTATTGACAATTTAGCTATTTTCCTCCATTCCTGACTCCCCTCCATACCTCCCCTCCATTACCCTCTCCTCTCGCTTGCCCGGCCACGCTGCGCCGAGCAAATCTTCCCCAAAATTTTCCACTGATTTCATCCTTTGAAATCAGCCCTATGCCCTATTCTTATACAAAATAATATATACCAAAAAGAAATATGGTAAGTGATAGTGCTATACACCTGGAATTGGCTAATTATCACCTGACAACACCTCACGTGCACTCGTTCGCTAATTTCCCAAGGTAATTTCCCCTTTGAAATATGCCGTATAATCTATTCTCGTAATAAAAATATATATAAGAAAGGAAGGGAGAAGCCTAAGTGATATTTACATTCACCTGGAACTACCTATTTTTTTTATTTCTTAGCATGTAAGTTAGCAGCTGTCACCCTGTTGTCATTGTCAACCCTTGCCTGCCCATGTACTCCACGTCATTCAGTTCCTTGTCGTCCTCTGAGGTCAAACAATGTCGCACTCGCGCTCTGCCATTTCCGCCACTTCTGGGCCCATTGCAAAGGGCCCTGTGACCTCAACCCCTAGAAAAACTCGTGGGGGATGCAGGAAAGGACTAAGTGACTCAGCAGTGGAACGTGAACTTGCTGAATTATCAATGATGATGGATAGTGACTTTGATCTTTCGGGTGAATCGTGTGATGAGCCAGGGGAGGAAATCGTGACAGAAAATCCTAGTACGAGTGCTTCAGTGTCTCAGGTTATTCCTAGCTCCAAAGGAAAGGAGCCCTTAGTGCTGCAAGGGAAGGAATTTGGGAAGGGAGTGAAAAGGCAGTGGGTTAGCCCTGGAACAATGGCCCCACATGACCCAGCCCGCCATGAGTCCCGAGGTGAATCACCTCCCCACTCCCCTAGCCCCACTTCACTAATTTCTTCCTCATCTTCAGCAGAATTTTCTCCTGAGTCTTCGTCATCGGAGTCGCTACCAGCACCAACAGTGAAGGCAGGCCGTAGGGGAAGAGGTAAATCCCTGACACATAAAAGTAGAGTAGCAAGTAGAGTACAGGCTGCTAGTGCTACTCGGCAACCTAGGGTCAGTGCGAGTGACCTTGAAACAGCCCAGTCTGCCTCACAGCCACACTCCACCCTCACCAACCCTACACCGCCACGATAGGGAATCCTGGACACCTTCACGTGGATGGAAGGTTCCAATTTCATCCCTGAACATCTTAATTTTGATGAGAGTTTCTCAGGGATACAGCCTGCCTTCATTCTTGACGAGGATGCTGAGTGTGTGGACTTCCTTTTGGCCTTCCTCGATGACGAAGTCATGCAGCACATATGTGATGAGACAAACAGGTACGAATCACAACATCCTGCAAGTGGTGCAAGTGCAGCGAAGATGCAACAGTGGACCGTGCTGTGAGTGCAGGATCTGTATGTGTTCTTTGCCCTCATGCTTCTCATGCCACACTCAAAGAAGCATGAGTTGGAAGAATACTGGTTCATGGACCCCTTACTACCCTCACCCACCTTCAATAAGTACATGGCCAGAGATCACTTCCGGAACATCATGGGAAACCTGCACTTCGCCAACAACGATGTACCTTCCCAAACCGACCCACTCTGGAAGATCCAGGAGATTCTGAGCAGAATGAAGGATAAGTTTATGTCATTATTCCACCCCTTTCAGAAGGTTGTCATAGATGAATCCTTGATTTTGTTCAGAGGACGTCTTAGGTTTGTACAATACATTCCAAGCAAACGCCATCGCTTTGGAATCAAGTTCTTTGTACTGTGCGACTGTAAGACAGGGTACATCCTTGACTTCGTCATCTATTCAGCCAGCACTGTCGATCTAGACAAAACACAACCCTTTGGCTTCTCAGGCAGTGTAGTGAAAGTGCTGCTTGAAAGGTATTTTGGTGGGAATCATGTGCTGTATACTGACAATTATTATACAGCACCAAAACTTGCTAAATATCTTTCAGAGCATGGGATCGGCTCCTGTGGCACTGTGAAGAGTAATCGTTCCCACTTCCTCAAATTCCCAGAGGCAGGAAACTCGCAGCGAGGAGACGTGCACCTATGCAAGTCTGAGAATATGCTGGCAATAAGGTGGCATGACAAGAGGGTCGTGCACATGCTCACAACCGTACACAAGGGGGAAATGAAACACAGTGGGAAGGTCGACCGTAGGACAGGCGAACCTGTGAGGAAACCTGATGCTGTCATAGACTATAATATCAACATGCGGCTGGTGGACAAGTCCGACATGATGATTGGAGAAATCGACTGTCTCAGGAAGAACACTAGGTGGTACAGGAAAGTTTTTCTGCATCTCATAGACATGACGATGCTGAACGCCTTCATCCTGTACAAGATGAAGGTAAAGCCACCCAAGTCCTTCTCCCTGAGGTTGTTCGCCAGGACGTATGTTCAGCAGCTGCTTGAAAGATATGGTAGGGTGACAGCAGCAGGTCCAAGGCAGCATGCAGAAAGACTTCCCGACGGACTTGAGCAGAGGGCGTACATGGATCGGCACAGACTGGTGCAAATGCCTGCCACAATCAAGAGGAAGGCTGCGATCCGTAGGTGCCAGGTGTGTGCACATACCACCCGATGCACACCTGAGCACAAATGCACCTCTTGGCAGTGAGCTGAGTGCCAGGTTCCCTTCTGCATTACCTGCTTCTTTGATTACCACAGCCTGAAGCAGTTCTAAAAGTGCAAGTGGAAAATGTAAATAATGTGTAAATAATGTGTAAATAGCAAGTGAAACCAATGGATGAAAATATGATGGAACAATGTAATATAGTTTTATAAGTTACTGCAAGTGACAGTGCATTACATAGTGTAAGTAAAATAGAAGTGTAAATATTGAAAATACAATAGAAAATGTAAATAGAAATGTAAATAATTAGTAATATAAGAATATGGGTACAAATACTTGAAGTTATGACAGTGATAGCGAAACTGTGGCTCTCTACATATTTTACTGAAAGAGAAATTTATTGCCTACAGTGACAATAAACTACTATTACTGAAGGAAACTTATCGATAAAGACTGAAGACATATTTAAGTGTTATATATTAATAAGAATAAAAAGTGTGAGTGCAAGGGACAGCATAGTGGAATGATGAGGTGAAACGAGCTGTGGAACAAAAGAAGAAGGCATATACTGTAGTCAATGGTTAGCGAGTAGAGGTAGGGGAGATGAGAGAGAGAAGAGAGAGGTATATGTGAGCAGGAGAAGGGAGGTTAAGAGACTGATGAAGGAGAGTAAGAAGAAAGTGGATGAAGAGTTTGGGAGGAATCTGGGTGTGAAATGGAGGGAGAGTAAGAAATTGTTTTGGAAGGAGGTAAAGAAAGTAAGGCAGTGTGAAAGGGAAAATAGTAGGGGAGTGAAAGATAGGAATAATAGATTGTTGGTGGAAAAGACAGAGAAATTAAGGAGATGGAAGGAGCACTTTGAGGATTTGTTGAATGTAGAGAGTGAGAGCAGTGTGAGTATCTGTGGTTGGGCAATGGCTGGGAGAAGAAGAGATGAGAGGAGGGAGGAAGAGATCAGTAGGCGGAAGTAGTGGAAGCGATGAAAAAGATTAAGTTGGGAAAGGCCCCAGGAATTGATGTGTGGTTACATGCTTAGGTTGGGGGGTGAGATTGTTGCGGAGTGGATATGGAAGTTGTGTAGATTGGCTTGGGAAGAGGGAAGGATTCCAGAGGACTGGAAATCAGGTACAATTGTTCCTTTATACAAAGGAAAAGGGGAGAGAGAAGTATGTGGTAACCATAGGGGTATTTGCCTTCTTAGTGTGACTGGTAAAATATATGGTAGAATATTCAGTGATAGGGTTAGGCATATGAAAGAGGAGCTAGTTGGAGAAGAACAAGGGGGATTTAGGAAGTGAAAAGGGTGTGTAGATCAGATATTTGTTCTAAGCTGTTTAGTGGAGAAGTGTCTAGAGAAGGGAAGGAAAGTGTATGCTGCCTTCATGGACTTGGAGAAAGCTTATGACAGAATAGATAGGCAAGGTATGTGGGAGGTATTAAGAATATATGGAGTAGAGGGGAAATTGCTGAGTGCTGTGAAGAGTATGTACGAGGGAGCTAGGGCTATGGTGTGAGTGGATGGTGAGCTGAGTGAGTTCTTTGATCTCAATGTGGGACTGAAACAGGGTTGTGTGATGTCTCCATGGCTGTTTAGTATAGACATGGATGGGGTTATAAAGGAGGTGCAAGGTAGGGCAGTGGATGTGGGGGTGGCTCTAATGAATGAGGGTGAGATTTGGAAGATTCTGGTGTTGCTGTTTGCTGATGATACAGTATTGTTGAGTGAAGATGAATGGGAGTTGCAAGGTCTGGTGAATGAATTTGGGACAGTGTGTAGGAGGAGGAAGCTGAAAGTTAATGTAAACAAAAGTAAAGTGATGGTGTTTGAGAGGAATGAAGTCACAGAGTGTGCAGTGAGGTTGGATGGTGAGGATATGGAGAATGTTAGTGCATTCAAGTACTTGGGTAGTGTGATGAGTAATGATGGAACTTTGGGGGATGAAGTGCGTGAAAGGGTACAACATGGAAGGAAGGTTGTCGGTACACTGAAAGCAGTGATGAGAAATAGGGAGGTGAGTATGGAAGTTAAGAAATCACTGCATGATAGTATTGTGATCCCTACCCTGACGTATGGAAGCGAGGCGTGGACCTTGCAAGAGGGGAACAAGTCAAGAGTGAGAGCAGTGGAAATGAGTTACTTGAGAGGAGCATGTGGACTGACGTGGAGGGACAGGTTGACGAATGAAGAAGTGAAGGAACGTTGTGGGGTGGATGTGGATGTGGTTGAGAAGATTAGGAGAAATACACTGAGGTGGTTTGGACAAGTGAAGAGAATGGAGAATGAAAGACTGACTAAGAGGGTGTATGTAGGTGGGGTGGAGGGAGCGAGAGGGAGGGGTAGACCGAGGATGAGGTGGAGGGATGGAATTGAGAGGTATATGATGGATGGGGGGTGAGTTGGGGGGAGGGTAGTCAAATGGTGGGTGACAGAGCGACTTGGAGGCGTTTTGTCTGCGGCCACCCTTTGCAGGATTAGGGTGTCAGGCTATAGATAGATAGATAGTTTTTATGAATAATAAATGACAGAACACCAGCGGTGAACGATCGCAAGTGGGAAGGTCATACACTCGTAATTTTCATTGCTTTCACAGTTTTTTTTTTTTTGAGTATGGATTCCAAACTATTTGAAAATCATAGAATAGTGTTTCCAGTGATAATATCAGGCTGTGATAATCATATTACTGGGTGTTGGGAAGTGTAAAGTGAAGACTTCGTTACCCAACTTCAGAGGTCTCCACAAGTCCTACGGTACTCGACGAAGGCTCAAAAAACATCCCAGGAGAAAGCTGAAGGTATGTGCCATATGCATATTTAATTGTAATATCCTAGGAATAATAACTGATTTTTGGCAAATATTTTAGAGAGTCTGTCAGAGCACGAATATGTCCACGGGACACGCAAGTCAAAGCAAAACATACCCGCGGTTTAGGGGTTAAACCATAAGCATAGAGCCTCATTAGCATACCGTGTCGTCACGTCATGTCATAGGCCTTATGGATGTCCAAGAAAACGCCTATCATGAATTTTTTATTGGCAAATGCCTCTGAAATACAATGCTCCAAATTTATTAAATATCTAGTGAACTTCTGTATTTACGGAAGCCACATTGTTGATCAAATAACAAATTCTTCGACTCTAAAACAAAAAGAAGCCTATTGTTTACCACTCGTTCCATGACCTTACACAGACAAGAAGTCAACACAATAAGATGAAATGAAGTGGGATTCATAAGACGACCAGCCACTTTGGGTATCAGTATGACGTGTGCAAAGTGCCATGAGTTTGGGAATGTTCGAGACACCTAAATCTCATTGTACTATGCTAACATCTTAATCAGGTTGTCCTGATTAAGATGCTGGATCATACTGTATATGATGGTGTCTGGTCCAGGGCTGGTGTCTTTACAGGATTTAAGGGCAAGGAGCAGTTCATCTAGCTTAAACTCTTGGTTGTAAGGGGAGTCTACGTCTTCTGTGGCAAAGTCTATTATCTGTAGCTCAGCCATGTGTTTATGGTGTTGAAAACACGGGTCGTAATTGGCTGAGCTATTTACACGAGAAAAACTCCTGGCGACGATGTTAGCAACGTCCACGGGCTCGTCATTGATGGTGTTGTTCACCTGCAGGGTGGTTACAGGGATATATGGGCCTTTATTATTTAATATTCTTATAGTGGACCAGACTTTACTTAATGGTGTAGTACGAGTCACCGTGGACACAAAGGACCGCCAGGAGTCATGTTTGGCCCTTCTTATTCGCCTCGTCTCAGCCCGTCCCTGTTCGTATGCAATAAAATTTTCCTTGGTGGGCTGACTATCAACAATGCTGTATCTCCTATTGCTTTTCCTTAATGCTTGTCGGCAATCCGGCGTCCACCAATGTGCTCTGTGCTTCACATGAACTGTAGAAGTATTGGGAAGGGCAGCCTCAGCTGCACGTAATATGGATTGGGTTAAAGTTTCGACCTTAACATCTATGGTCTCCCCAGATATATCTAAATTGGCGATCCTTGAGAAGGATCCCCAATCTGCTTTCTTATAGTTAAATTTTGGAGGTGGAGGATCCGAAATGATGTTGCGTGTATAAGAAAGACAGATGGGTAAATGATCACTTCCCAAGGAGTTGTCCTAAGGGTCCCAAGAGAAATCTTGATGTATACCAGGGGAGGCCAGATATGAGTCAATGGCTGAAAAGATACCAGTACGATCACCTACATGAGTCACTCTACCATTATTCAGAAGACAGGTTGGACTGTAGTATTAGGTCGGCTACTTGCTCCCCACGACCATCGATCCTCAAGCTACCCCATTGATAGTGATGGGCGTTAAAGTCGCCCAACTCTAACTTATTTCCAGGCAGATGTTCAAATAATGAATTTAAAGCATCACTGTCAATGAGGCCATGTGGAGGACAGTACAGAGAACAAATAGACAGATACGTTTTATTGTATTATCTCTGCATGCGACAGCTTCCAGAGTAGAATTTAGAATCACTTCCGTTTGTGAGTGTGATTTATGTGTGTATAAGGCGACTCCGTGACCTTCATATCTTCTATACGAATGGTAGCATTGGAACTGTATCAGGATAATCCTCCAGGCGCATCTCTTGTAATCAAACAATGTGTGGCCTGTGTATTGACAGCAAGATTGCTATATTTTTAAACTTATTCCCAACACCTTTACAATTCCACTGTAATATAATGAATGTGGCGGTTTAAGATTTACAAGGGTGGCCAGTATGATTTGTTTTTTTTTGCCACCCGCCAGCAGGCGAGCGACTGCCGGAGGACCTATCCCGGTGCTTGTTGACGGAAATCTCCGTCTTTTCATCAATAACTAGGCTCCCAGACTCCCCTGAGGAAGAGCTAACCTTTCTCTCCCTCGCTGGAGTAGGAACCGGAAGAACATGAGAACAAGACTGTTTCATGAGGGTGGTCATGTTACTCTTAGTAGGCTTCTCAGACTTCTCTTTAGGCCGTACTGATGGAGAGGCAGCAGCAGCCTGAGAATTTGTGGAAGCCTTACGGATGTCAGTGAGACAGTTGGAGTGGACAGGAAGCCGAGATGGAGAGGTACTGTGAGTGGCAGGAGGGAGAAGGACAAGGTCAGTTTGTATTTCGACAGAGCACATCACAGGACGGGACATTACCGCCAAAGCATAGGACCTATTCGGCGTGGGAGTTGCATGCAACTCCTTCACCTTTTTCCTAGCTTTGTAGAAGGAAAAACCCTCAGTTGCCTTCACCGTGCAGAACTCCTTCTCCTCCTTCCACTTGGCACAATCCCTAGAGGAAGTGGAGTGTGTACCCTTGCAGTGAAAGCAACATACCGTCTCGGATGTGCAATGTTCCGCATCATGACCCTGGCTTGCACACTTGCCGCACACTGACTGGGGAGCCTGACAAGTTTTGGCACCATGCCCATATAGCTGGCATTTCAAGCAATGCAAAGGGTTAGGGATGTATGGCCGAACGTGAATGATTTCGTAACCAAGGAAGAGAAGCTTTGCCAAATGTCAAGATAATAGTTGCTGTCTTTGTCGTTGTGCCTTCCGAGTAACAAGAAATGAATTTAGCATCAATTACATCTTGCTGCGCCAATTCACTTACGATCTTATCCTCTCTCATTACCATGAGATCCCTGCAAGTGACAACACCCTTGCAGGAATTCATTGAGACTGGGATTTTCGATTCGACATCGTAACAGTGGAATTTACGCAGTTTCAGCAAATCTTTCACCTGTGCCGAGTTTACATTTTTGACCAGATCTCCCTTAGCAAGTTTTTTAACTTGTTCCACCTCTCCTGCACAGTGGTCAATCACCTGCTTGATAAGGAAGGGATTGAGACTGGTCTGGGGAGTGGAACCGAGAGCACGAATTGTCACGTAGGTTGCATTCCCTACAGGAACGTCAAGTGGGCCTTAAGTCTGGCGTCCGTCAGTCTGGGGGCGGTCAGTCACGTTAAAACTATTGTCATCAGGACCAACTCCTACCCTGAAGGGGAGGGGAGGCTGCAGGGGCATCCGCCATAGTAACCACTTCCCCCTCACGGGAGAAGTGGGATGAAAGAGAAAAACAAGCAAGGGACAGAGCACCCGGGGAAGACACATCTAGTATGAGATTACCCTCTCAACCACTCTCGGGAGGACGCGCCTGTGTGTAACTCACACCCCAGAGCGATCAGTGGGGGCTCACTCCAGAGACGAGTAAGCAAAGGCAATCTCAGGAAACAGATAGAGACACTTACTGTATCTCTAAAGGGCAGGGAGGAAAATTAGGACTAGCTAACCTAACTTTTATTATTGCTATGTACAAAACTAATGCCGGTGAGGCAGCCCTAGAACGCTAGAGGAGAGATCAGCGTCTGCGCTCTTCACGACCATTCATCAAAGTCCCTTGTTCTGGCTCTGCTCCCTCTTCTTTTATACTAAACCAGACAGTGTTCGGGAAATTGCTAAAACTTTAAATGATTACTTTGTAATATTTTGTCCCTACTACAGTAGCTCTCCAAAGAAAACGAGACACGTTTGCACTCAACATACGTAGAAAAATGACATGATGTTAAAAATTTTTGTAATATGCGTACAAGAACTTTAATCATAATGAAGCCACAGTAATTAGGAATTTGAACTGTTTTATTATCTATGTCGGTTATTATGCCTACGTGACTGTAACCCCGACTCAATAACATGGATTTCGCGCTTCACAAATGACAGTCTTCAATATTCTTCTCAATTCACCACTACATAGTTCAAAAGAGGAGATCTGTTAACTTCAGCAGGTAAATCTCTAGATCAGAACATAAAGGAAGACACTCGCAATTTTTTATCTCTGCAAAAATTTCCACGGTTATGCGTCTTTGTTGAAACGGCTGATTCATTATGTATAAACACTAGTCATATTCACATCAAAACTCGACTTAGCACTATCACTAGCAGAATCATGTTCAGATTATGAATATCAACTAAGAATAGACTTAAATACAAAACTTAACGGTTAAGTCATGTGCTATACTTACAGTACTTAAGCTTAAGATTACACTTACAACTGGCTTATACTAACTTACACTAATACTTAAAATTATGGCACTACATGTGTAGCACAGCCCAAACTGAAAAAAAAAAAAAAATGAAGCCTACCTGGATAGTTGGAAGTTTTTTCAGTGAGATGGCGATTAACATTTTTTGAAGGGGTGTTTCGGACCTAAAAAATTTACTTACTGGTGTTACAATATGCGCATGTGGAAGAAGTGGCGGGGCATTTCCGTGCTTTTGAAGAGAGAGAGAGAGAGAGAGAGAGAGAGAGAGAGAGAGAGAGAGAGAGAGAGAGAGAGAGAGAGAGAGAGTTGTATACCACACTCCGATGTCTATTACTTCATTGATGTTATGAACACACGATATTAATCAGCAGAAAATGATTGCAGTTGTGGTACTGCTTGTGCTTGTTGTATCTGTGTTGATGATGGCGGTGGTGGTGGTGGTGGTGGTTGTGTTAGCTGTGGTGGTGGTGGTGGTGTTTGTGAGTTGTAATGATGATGATGATAGTGGTAGATGTTATCGTGATGGTGATGGTGATAGTGATAGCTGTGGTGGTGGTGATGGTGGTAGTTGTGCTGGTGGTGATGGTGGTAGTTGTCTCTGGTGGTGATGGTGGTAGATGTGCTGGTGGTGATGGTGGTAGTTGTGCTGGTGGTGATGGTGGTAGTTGTGCTGGTGGTGATGGTGGTAGTTGTGCTGCTGGTGGTCGTAGTGGTGCGAGCTGTTCAGAAATGGCTCTCTTGGGCAAGTGCTTTACTCAAAATGAAGCGTGGTGTGAAGTTGGCCCTTGTATAGGGGAGACCGGGTCTAGCTGTTACATGTCCAAGTTGTTACGCCCTCAGTATCTCCATAATTAGTCTATAGATGAGGGAGTGGTCGTCGCCATGTTATGCAGCTTCTAGAGGCTGAAGTGACAACTTGAAGGCGTTGCTTGAGTAAGAGCTAAGGGGAAAAAAATACTGTAGACAATATAACTCAAAAAAATTTTCCATGTTCAATGTTATTTTGATATATCTATGTCACCTGCTGATGCAGCTGAGTCACCTGGTGTGTGGAACCATATATTTACAAAGGCCACGAAATTTGAGAAAGTTTATGGTGGTGGCGTCATTTTGATAAATATAAAATGGCCAAGTGTACAGAACACCAGTGATGGGTTTTGTTGTTATGGATTAGTTGTTACAGTATCAATTTAACCCATTCGAGAACAGCTGTACTAAATTTTCCCAATATTTTCGGCTGATCACTTCAGCTATGCCTGGAATTATCTATGGAAAACAGACTCTCATGGAGGCAGGAGTCAAATGAATTATGGATAATAATCACATAAAAATGTTGCAGATCAGTACAGTGTAATGTAAAAGTAACATACTGGTTAATGAACGGTGTTGGTAAAGGTAACCTTTATGTAGATCTAGGTGGTATCTGTGTTCATTTGTCAGTTTATCTGTCAGTCAATCTATCTACCTAATACATCTATCTGTCTCTCTGACTGTCTCAGACTATCTATTTATTCTTTCATCTATTTATCTATATCAATGAATCAGTCTGTCTATATACATCAAGCTATTTATATCCATCTCTCTGTCTCTGTCTATCTATAAATAGTGAAAATGGAACAAGTGAGTGATTCAGTGAGTGCTGGTGACGGTGATGGAGTAACTGAATGATACCAGTTGCACAACTGAATGATTCATTTCCTGACAGAGGTTGTGATGAGTGACTGAATGCATGATAATGATATAATTTAATTTTACTTACACTACATCCAATATGCCACTACGCCTGTATTCACATGTTAATGACAACAGAATAATTATGGACATATTTGGGTTCTATAACATGCATATCAATTTACTCCGGGGTTCGTAACAAGTTGACCCGTATCTGGGGTAATTTGTGACGAATGACATGCCATCATAAAACTCTAAATAACCATATGACAAAATGTTTCCGTTTATTTTGTCTATAATTATGATAAAAGGGCATATTTTCCTGTTTCCAGACAAAAAAACATCATTATTTTGTACCATTAACCTATGATCCAGCGAGGAAAAAAAAAATGTCACAGCTAGACCCGGTCTCCCCTAATAATAGAGTTGTGCCGACCACAGGCGTTCATCCTTTCACTGCTTATGACGCCCTTGGTTATTTTATTCAGGGCATCATCAGACGGTTTTGTTCCGATACTGGAAGTTATAGCATTAAAAAGGTGAACTGCATTCCGATTACCTTTTCGTTTATACAATTATTGCTATCGTCAGACGGTTTTATTCAGCTTAGGATAGGCTTATAATACTAAAAGGGTTAGATATAGCCGTAGTAAATTATTGCAATACCACATTTGAATGAAACTGTTGAATAAAATCGTTCGGTAGTAGCTTAATGAAAATTAAAATTATGCCATCGGAAAGGTGTTAAAATATATCCTCTCTTAATTTTGACTGCAAGAATTTCCCTCGGCTAATTAAAAAAAAAAAAATCGACTGGTACTTGCGAGCATATAAGACATTAGCAGAAATTATTACTATCTCATCCCTGTGAAGCACCTTGTATTCTGTTATCATTACACTCAGTCGACATAAACCCACTAGTGCCCAGGGCTCCTGCGTTAGGGATTGTGTTGTCTTAAAGCTCACAGGTTCCTACCCCGGGGTTCCCCCATTTATTAACTTTCGAAAATGCGCAGTTCCGTCCTATATTGAGGACAGTGGGCGCAGATGGGTTAATTTAACATTGGAGAGACTCGTACAGTGCGAGTTAGATATTACCTGCACAAAGTCTTTCACTAGTCGGAGCAGGCAGGGATGTCAATCAATTTCCTATGTCTGCCCTACTCTCTTCCTATTACTTCCATCTTTTCTGTCTCCTTTTATTATTATTCTCTCCGATTCAGGTGACTCTGCACTGTGTGAGAAGTCTAATGGTTTCCTTTAACACAGGGAACAAATATCAATGTTGGGTAGTAGCCATATTACCAGATAACGGTGTGATATGGAGCCTTCTGTGGTGCCCTTGTTAACTGGGTGGAGACGCAAATGTGGCATCCATTTGGGAAGCAAACATCCCTACTCTTTCCCCATGTCTCGCTGTGGCGAGACGTTTTCTGCCGCAAGGGAGAATCGGTTCAGTGCCTGGGACGGCCCCGCAAGGGCAATAACTTGCCTGTGGTTTATGGGACATTTGGCCAGATTTACCAGGTTACTTAACAGAAGCAGTTAATATCATAGGTTTGCCCGGATCTGAAGAAAAGAAAAATCGTCTGATGATGGCCATACTAAGATCAGGACAATTATCCATTGCATTTAGGTGGCTAATTAGTTTTTAAACAACACTGGAAGGTATAATTCTTTCACCTTAACGTGGTCAAGATATTGGTGTTTTATCAGAAAATTTTACATATAACAGTGATAGAAAAAGGCAATAATGCAGCTCTGCAACGTTTCCATGCCACTGCTACATGACTTCTATCATACTTTGGTGCTAGTCTATTGTTGTAATTGAATATTCAAGATGGGGAGTAAGTAATTTTATGCGAAGTTAGTGTAGAGTAAGTCCGGCATACTTTATTTCATGACTAGAGAAAACAGAGCACAGATAATTCCAAGACTGTATGCCGTTTGCCTGCGAGAGAAAAAGGGAGAACCGAATTTTTTACTCGTTTTGCAAGAGATGCAGCGATTTGCAATATATATTGCAGGTCGCTGAACTCTGATATCAAAGTTAGAGTGAAGTGTTATCCATTTTTCGCACTGAATTCTCTCTCTCTCTCTCTCTCTCTCTCTCTCTCTCTCTCTCTCTCTCTCTCTCAGCATGGTGCAACAACGTAAGCTGAATGAGATTTCGTCATACTTCATCCTTAGCGGCATATTTTGCATATTTCATCTTACATTTCCAAAGAATACTTTATCTTTTTATTCACTATTGTCACAGTTTGGTACCCTAACATACAGGCGAATACTGGTGTAATGTGCAGAGTATCTTAGGAAAGGAGGTCAGAAGCTACTTAGGATGCCACCCATATTATAGTAATGCTTTGATACGTGGATTTTTAATTAAATCTCAGCTCACTAAAATTGTCTGGATGTATCTGGAATGATACCCTGGGATATGTTACCATGAGAGATATAATATAAATTGGTCTGACACTGGCAGGCTTAATTAAATCGTCTCATGCTATCTGGAGTAATACTGTATACAAGAGAAGAAGCAAGTTCATATTGATACCCTGGCTGTCACACTCACTATCTGCCTAGTAAAATTGCCTAGTGTTAGCTCCAATAACGCACTATAAAAGAACCAGGAATAAAGGGTTACAATCGAACTTAGAGTGACTTGTTTGGTAGTTGCTGGAGGCGAGGAATATGAAATGTCTTGCATTTCAACAGACACAGTGCAAAAAAGCGTTAAAGGACATTGAACTCAATATATATGAGGATGATATTGTCGTCGGTCAAGGAGGCTCCCAAACCCTTCTTCTTTACCACTTTATCTCTGCATGTGACACATTAATAATCTTGCCTGCGATACAGATATTAACTGTTTGTTTATTAAAGTTCAGATAACATGTATGAGAATATAGTGGCACAGAACTGTACATCAGATGAAACCCTAGTGAAGAGGTGACAGAAATTCTTCCGAAGCGACAAGAATATAATAATTAATATCGTAGTTAGACTATGCATTCCTGTTTTACGAAGACATGCCTCGTAAGATGTCGGGAGTATGTGAAGGGTGAATGCTAAAGTTCTCTCTCTCTCTCTCTCTCTCTCTCTTCCTTGAATGAAAATTTCTATTTAACGCGGTATTACTTAGCTTTTTGTTCTTGTTACTGCCAACCAGTTTTATTCAGCTTGGGAGAGACTCTTCGTTCTGAAATGGTAAGATTCATCCTTCATTAAGTTACTCAGTTTTAGGAGATCGTCAGAAGCTGAGTAATATCATATACTTGTCCAAATGAATAAACAAAAAACTATGTCACCTGCCTGTAGTGACTGAATCGTTGACGAGTCCATGCCAACCAATCTACAAACCAAATTTTCGCAGAGTGTGCAAGTATTACCTGTGCCGTGGAAAAGAATGTAAAAACTCGCCTAATCTTAATTTGTATATAATACTACTTGAATACGTTTTCCTTTACGATTGCAGCTACCGAATACTTCACAGCCGAACTAGAATGAGCATGAATGTGAAAAAATAATAATAATAAATCAATCAAAAGCATAATGATTGAGAATAGTTAGCTGTGGCGGAGACTTCTTTTTCGTAAAAATAAAACTTACACACACACACATACACACGCACACACACACACACATATATATATATATATATATATATATATATATATATATATATATATATATATATATATATATATATATATATACTGTATGTAGTCTGTTATTGTCCTCTGTTCAATCAGTCACCACCATATCACTCTCATTCGCCATCGTGTCCATTTCTTACTTTATGGAAACCTCATCAATCTACCTACAACACCCAAGCTGACAGAATGTACACTTGCGGACATAATTATCCATCATTTCATAACGATAAAGCGATAGTGGACAATGACTGTTGAAACTCAGTGATGCATTATTTTTAGAGCCGAACAGACTTAAAAGAATACTGTGTAAGGGTTTCATTATTGATCCACAAAAAAATGAATTAAATTACTACCACATTCATAATGCTCCTGACCTACTTCACCAGCCACCATTTCCCGGCCATTCCATTTCACTGCTCTTTGTTCGCCGTATTTTTTAGTGTCCTTCAATCAAATCTTTAGCAGCAGTCTCCTTTTCACCGTGAATACTACCTTTCATACAATGCCCTTCTTAACAGAGTGTAGAATATCAGACGGTAGCATCGTTTCGCTATATGCAGGGTTAATTGTGAAAGCTTACAGAGTAGTCTGAGAAATTCAGTGGATCGTGAAGATCGCATTTTGTTCACTGTGTCATTACTTCTAGTAAAGTGGATGGACATTTGTGGCCGCAATGTAACTATTTCCGGCTTGCCCTAACCCTCACCATCATCCCAGCCCATCCTTTTTACTGCTCACTGTCCACTAAAAACAGCCGACCTCACTGGAGACATATTGTAAATCAAGAAGTAGGGATAGTTTTTGGCGCTTTGACATTTATTGACCTAAATACGTGGTATGATCAGGCTGAAGAAACCTAACGGCACTTGAGAATCTACTAATAAAGAAAAGATTAATAAAGGCCATATCTAACCTTCAAATTCGGAATATCTTACGCTTGATAGTATCGTCTGGAAGCAGTGAGACTACAAAATGTGCAGCATCGGCCTGCAGAGGGTAAAAAGTAACCATGTGAGGGTAATTGGGTGCTGTACTACTAGGTGTGTCCATGGTTGGTGTATGCTGTGAAAGAGCCTAGATAAGCGACAGATAACTACAAAGTATTCCTAAGAGAACACTACTGACTAGGTCATGACATCTAGGGGAAAAAGAAACGGGTACAGTAGGGAAATAGGAGTGAGTAAAGTGGGGAGGAGGGGAAGGACTTGTATGAGGGAGAGGTTGGATGTGGGGAGGAGGGAGGATGAAGGAAGAAAGGATAGAGTGCAAAACGAGAAGATAAGGTGAAGAGATAGAATGGGTGAGGAATCGGTAGGATGAGGGAGGGAGGTGTGGGTGGTTGAGATGAAGTAGGACAGGGAAACAGTATGTTGTAAGGATATGTATATTGGAAGGAAATCGTCCTTTATTACGTAGTTTCAGTGTCACTATTATCGTCCATATCGTCGTCATTACTGCACGCAATGATCTGTCTGTTTTTCTGTCTCGCACTATCTCTTAAAATCTGTCAGATGATCTCTGCCAAGCTGCAGGAAGACATAAAATATCTGACTAGCAGGAATATATACCTATATCCGGGTGTATAATCTCAAACACAGTTTTAGTATAAGAGTTAACCCTTTCCAACAGTGACGTCATAACTAATTCATTCTTGTTAGTGCCTGATGATTTAATTCTCTCAGACAAGGAGAGTAAGTTTTCACTCCTGTATGTTGGATTGTTAGTTTGTTTGTCTGTTAGCATGATTACTCAAAAACTAAATTAGACATTCGGACCAAATTTCTTGGGTATATAGCCCATGTCCCAGGGAACAAAATTGATTAACTTTTGGGACCGATGAGGATCGTATTACTGATTCTGGATTCGAAAAGCACTTTTTGCGAATCCCTAATCAGTGATGAGAAACACTAACCCATTATGAAGTGAGGTTTGGAATTACACTACCCTTGTCGGAGAGATGCGCTCCATTGAGTGCCCCTCTAGTTCAATCATGGGGAATCCTCTTGCAGTTAAGGGATGAGGAATGATCTCCATGAAACTCCTCAGCTGTATCCCAAATTCAAAATAAAACTGTCTTGTGGTAGCAAGAATAAGCTGGAATTTACTTCATCAGACTAAAATGGTTAATGGAGATTGGTTCAAACAATGTGAGCCAGAGACGATCCCTTCTAAGCGGAATTAAATAATGTGGATGTACCAAAATAAATTATAACATATAAAATAATCTAGCTATAAGTATTAAAAACACATTATCTAGGAACCTTTTACTGTAAGTTCATAAGTACCGAACAATAACTTATCCAAAGAAAGTCATATTTGCAAAGGATGTGGGTCTAAGGTCAAGGTCACGGGAATTACAAGAAATTTACTCGTGGTTTCCTCCTTTCTGTACATTTATCTCTGGTTTCCTTTTTGCTTGCTCTATGGTTCCCAAACTATCAATACCAATGTTCCATAAGGTTTGTTCCTTTTGTCAACTCTTTTTCTCCTAATCACCATCGATCTTTTGACCCGCAAAACAGTTTACATCCAATCCTATCCAGTCTTAGGTTGATGACTCCACCCTTCGGTTTTCCATCTGCTCCTCACAGCGTCCATTACAGCAATCATGACAGTAATCACAAGGTAAGGGTTTGTCACTTCTAACTTCTGACTTGTTTCTTATTTCTGGTTAAGGCAAAAGATGTCTCACTGCTTTCAGTACCGGGAGAGTTCAAATCCTCCATCTCTAAACACGACACACTTCCCTACATCCCTTTCCCTTTAATTTCAGCAACACGCAGTTCAGTCCTTCATCTGTCGATGTCTCTTATCATACGTCAAAAGGGTAACATCACATTATATATCTTACCAATACAACGTTGCAGAGGACCGTTGTGTTGAAATGATTCCTTGTTTCCTTTATCCCAATTCAGTTACCTACTTTATGCAGGGTCTTATTCGCTCTCACGTATATGCTGTCTCACCACAATATTCAGCACTTCTGTGCTGGGTTAAGATTCTCATGCACTAAAATCACCTCCCGACACAGGCTCCACTCAGCGTTCACTCTCATTTCGTCTGTGTTAGGTCTTCATCAACCTTTCCAGTCGGTATTGCTCTGGTCACGTTCTAATAGTCGTAAGTATCCCATTAAGGCGGATACCCAGCAACACACGCCAACCCATTTCTTTCCCAGGTGCCTAAGCAGGAATCAGTAGTTTCAGTCTTTCATGTGTATAACTGATCCACTATGGAATTGTCTTTCTCAGTTTGTCCTTCCCCAAATCTATGATTTCCATTCTATTAAATACAGGATCTTACAATTGAGTTCTTTATTATTCGGCGCTAAATTATTAAAGCCAAGAGTGAGGTTGGTCCATGTTTACGGATCGATCAAGCTGTCATGATCACCGTCATCACTAATGCTACTTTCACCATAAGCACTATCATTTATCATTATACAGTCGTCATCAGCATTGCCCTTCTCATCATAATCATCATTTTCGGTATCATCGTCATCATCATCATTATTCTAATAATCTTCATTCACAAACTAGGCTATCATCATCATCATCATCGTTATCGTAACTGCCTTCACCCATAAAAAAGGCCATAGGACAGAGATTTACATAATCATGACGGTTGGGAGGGGTGGGAGCAGAGGAGAGGGAGTAAGATTAAGATGTATAGTGCTTGTAAGATTTCTATTTTAGATTTCTTAGGTTCGTTTTTACCTTAAATGATGACAACGATGTTGTTGTTGTTGTTGTTGATGATGATGATGATGATGATGATGATGATGATGATGATGATAATAATAATAATAATAATAATAATAATAATAATAATAATAATAGTAATAATAATAATAATAATAATAATAATAATAATAATAATTTCTTCTTCTTCTTCTTCATCTCATCATCATCAACATCATCACCGTATAGTACTTAGCAGACTACAGCTTAATCCTTCAGTTTAAAAGTCATCGGAAGATTGCCAGAATGTTAGACAGAAAATGTTCTTAGGGAACAATATGATGATAACGATGAAGATGATGCTGATGATGACCATGGCAGTGATTATCATGGCGAAATGTTATTGATGGTGATAATGATGATAATGATGAATGATAGTACTGACGATAATTTTGGCGATGACGATGACAAAGACGATGGTAACAATAATGGTGACGACGAGTACGAAGGCATTAAAATTCAGGTCGTCCATCAAGAGTACCTTTAGAGCTCTCTCGTGGGAAATTATTAAGAAAATGTGTCTCCTAATGACTCCTTTTGCCAGAGACGACACCCCTGAGACGTTCAATGTCGCTGCTTCACTCATTCTCTCACCCACGTATTTGCCATTTCGTTCTAACCCCAGAGGATTAGGTTCTTGCTACACCCAGACAATTTCAGTTTTGCTTCTGCTAGACGATTTTTCTCTTGACACCGTCGAGATGTTCCCAACTGCTGCTTCATTAAGTCTTTCGTACATGTTTTTGTCATTTTATTCCCGCTGCCCAAAGGCGATTTCATTCTTGCATAGTATGCCAGACAACTTTTCTCTTGACTCTGGTGACTTTCTCAATCGGTGCTTCATTCAATCCTTCATCCATGTCTATCTATCCACCTATTGTCAGACGCCTTAATCCTGTAAGGAGAGGCCACAAGCAAATCGCCTCCATGTCGCCCTGTCTCCTACCATTTCACTGCCCTCCCCCCAGCTCAACTCCCCCCATCTCATATACATCTCCAATCTATCCCTCCATCTCACCCTCGGCCTCTTCCTCCCTCATCCCCCCTCCATCTCTTTCACATTCCCTCTATTCGTTAGTCTCTCGGTCTCCATTCTCTCCACATGGCTAAATAGCCTCAGCGCACTTCTCCTAACGCTTTCTATCACATCCACATCTGCTCCGCAACAGTCCTTCAATACCTCATTTGTCAGTCTGTCTATCCATGTAACACCACGTGCTCCTCTCAAGTAACTCATTTCCACTGCTCTCAATTTTGGCTTGTGTTCTTCAAACAAGGTCCAAGTTTCACTTCATCTAAGTATTTTGCCATTTTACTGCCGCAGCTGACAGACGATTATATTCTTCCTATTCTTTGACCATTTAATTCTTCCCTTAGTCAAACGATTTAATTCTTGCTTCAGTTAAACGATTTCATTCTTGCTTCAATCAAACTATTGCATTCTTGCTTCTGTCGAACGACTTGATACTGGCTTCAATCGAACGATTTCATTGTTACATCAGTCGAACAGTTTTTGCTGTAATGGCCTTTGTAAGCTAAATAAATCGTCTGACATTAGCTAGAGGAAACTGAAAGGTCTAAGTTATCGGCCTAATATACCATCGTGCTATTTTCCTTCTTCATTTCATTTATTTTACATGTTTATTTATTTGCATGTATGTGGTGGCTTTCTCCCAGGTAAATAAAATCGTTTGATGTTAGCTGGAATGAATATTATTATAGTCTGAGCTTTAACACATTTATTCCCACGATAAATTTTCATATCTTGCTCCGACGTATAGTTATGTTTTTCACTTCCAATCTCAACCCGACTGTATTCACCACAAGATTGAAATTTGCAACTAAATGAATTAGATATGACTTCCACTAACCCCTGCTCTTTCCAGCATCCTTTTTTGTTGAAGAAAATCCTCCGGTGATTCCATAAGTATATCAACTTAGCCTAATCCTAGTGAAGGAATTCGGTTACGAGCTCAAATCTCTCTCTCTCTCTCTCTCTCTCTCTCTCTCTCTCTCTCTCTCTCTCTCTCTTTCTCAATTGTTTGTTCATTTGATTATAGCTGCCTTAATTCAGAAAACGGTAATTAAACGCTGAGTAAAGCAAGGGCAAACAAGCCTGAACGAGATCTAGAGAAAATGAGGATTAAAGACTGTGCAGACAAACCTCACGAGTTTTGAACCATTTGATTTAGTATTTCATTCAGCAAAGGCAAACCTGTCAAGTTACTTTTTGCTATAAAATAAAGAGAAGTCATATGAAATTTGTGAAATTTCGAGTCCTCTTTTGGATGGAGAGTTTTCCCATGCTTTTTTCAATGCTTCGGTGTGATAATGTTCACTGTACCTAGTCTTTCAGGTAAAAAAAAAAAAAAGTCTATTTTAAGCTTAAAATATTCGTCCGAACATTACAAATTTATATTTGAAAATACGTTACTGGGATAAAGGTTTTATGAAAAATATATGAAAGCCTAAAATATTTCTAATAATGAACTGTACACAATACTTTTATATAAGCAGCAGTGATTAACTCTCATACTATGGTGATTCACAGCTGTATAAGAATTCACGGCATTAACTGGAATAGAACAGAAAAGTTATCCTGATGATAAGCTTCATGGTACAAGTAATTGTGCTTCCAGTCTTCTCTGCTCCTTCTTAACTGACTTATATCATCTTGTGTTAACTGGAGTGAATTAGTAGAGACGTCTCAACTATGAGAGAGTTAAGATTATTTATTAATAATAAACCAGGTGTTCCCAGTCCCATTTTCTCGTTGTCCTGTTTTCCGACTCTACCTTGACCAACTTCCCAACAAAATTAGTGTTTCCACAATTGAAGGCCAGTTTTCAGTGAGGCAGTGTACGCTGATCTCACCGAAGTGCAATTAACCTTTTACTATAGCAACATATTGGGTTCGCGCAACTCACTGCCTATAGTTAATTTTATTATCTGAGCGAACGAAATTGGACGGAGGTTATATACCCACTCATCTCTGTTTCCATGTGTACAAGATATCTCAAAAAAGTTATTATCAGATTTCAGTAAAACCTGGTGGGTGGCTGGGCAATGGGTCATGAAAGAGATGATTAGATTTTTTTAGGAGGATCAAGATTCGGATTCTGAAATAAATCATCAGTTTTATTTCCCTTGGTGACGGTAACTGATCTGAAAGTTTGTATAACAGGGCAGACTAAGAACTGGGCATCCATCCGCTGTCACTGACGCCTTTCCATATTTCATCTGCAGCAACATTAGAATAAGAGAGAGAGAGAGAGAGAAAGAGAGAGAGAGAGAGAGAGAGAGAGAGAGAGAGAGAGAGAGAGAGAGAGAGAGAGAGAGAGAGAGAGTGGAATATCCTCTTACCGGTTAGAATCAAAACTATCTCCATCGACCCTTTTGACCACTGGAGTTTCCCACAGGTCAAGAAAATGGTCAGGTGTGGCTTCAGCCTAGATAAAATAACAAGCGCGTCTGTAGTGCGCGAAATGGTTAAAATATTCCTCAGTTTTACTAAATGGCGTTGTAACATATCTTATGGGTTTAATGCTACCTTCCCAGTGAAAAAAATAAAAGGAGGGGGAGGGAGATTCGTAGTGTCTTTTCTTGGACAGTATATTCTGCACTTTACACTTTAACATCCTATTGTACTCTATGTGTTATTACAAAACATGCCAAAAAATAAAACAACATTTATAGTATTCAAAGCAACATAAAAAATGCAAAATAAATCCCTAAAGAGGAGGTGCTACGAAGCTTACTATGCTGCTCAAAATACGACCCCTAAGATGAAAGAAATGTGCGTCTCCGACAAGGGTCTGTGGATGGAGTGCACAGTACTGTAAAAGTTTCCCTGGAGACGATACAATAAAGCACTGATGACAGACCACCAGGATTATGACAGTGGCCAACTTTAACCACATATTGTGATTGGTGTCGGTGCAGCTAACAAACACACACACACACACACACACACACACACACACACACACACACACACGAAGAAGTTTACTCGTATTTCTTAAACTGGATATAATACTCAGCCAACACTCGACGATTTTACTGTTCAAGAGAGAATCTATCTCATATCATTAAAGAGTATCTCGCGTTTGCCATAATGAAATCGAAGATACGCACACGTGCTGAAGGAACTACTGAGAAAGTGACCCGGGTCGCAAAACACTAGACAAATGACAGCAATTCAAGCTTTTTTATTGTTTTTGTTGTTCATTTTGTTAGAGAAAGTTTTGAAATAAGCCTTCACTGCATTCAAGGTATTGATCTAACAGTACCCATGTTCACAGTGTGTACTCTCATGACTCATTCCAACCCCCACCCCACCATACTGTATTTTCAGCTCATTCCACATGTATCTGTTGCCCCCACCTTCATTTGTTTACTCCCATAATAATTTCATTCTTGGAATAAGTTTTAAATAAACCTTCAGTGCACTGAATCCACTAATCTTACAAAACTCATTCGTACAGCATTAACTGCCCAGTCCCTTGCCCCATCACTAACAAATTCCAGTCCATCCCACCAATGTTTTGCACTCTATGTCCATTTCTTTGTCCCTCCCTCCATTTGACAGATTCATATAAAAAAGCAGATAAAGCGGAGGCAAACGTTCTTCTTCCGAAAGTTATTACAAATAATGACAGCGAAGGCTTATATCCTACTCGGCTAATTCTTTGGTTCCTATTATTCATTGTCAGCTGAATGAAATCGTCTGGCGGTAACTGAAACAGAACACTATAGTTGTCCTAACAGAATCCTTGTGGTGGCAGTAGGCTATCGAGTGTCTCATGCTGGTGTGACTCATTTTCGCCGGAATAAAATCCGCTGACATCTACTGGAACAGACTCCTAGAGTTGCCCTAACCCTGAGTGGGCTAAGGAAGTTCCTAGCACTTTTTTCCCTTAATGATTTATTTATCGGTGTGCATGTCTGTATTATGTTGTACAGTAGGCAATATCATCTGTGTCCATTTGGTACTGGCATAGATTAAACAAACGTCATTAAAGTGGATGTTAACGTCCATAATAAGAAACACACTTGGAAGTATGAGATGTAGTACTATCTCGTTACCCTTTGAACCCAATAACGTTTTCAACTGCTTAATTTTTGCTACATCCTGACCGTACTCATCTTATGGAAACTCTTTTGTACTGAAGGCGTAAGTCAAATCTGTACCTAATCTTACGTGGATTAGTCCTCTTAAACCGATTAGAATTATCTGGAAGTAGAAAGAATAAATTAGTATGTGTTATCAACATGAAATGATCAGGGTGACAAGATCACGCCACTATGAATAAGAAGTCGTTAAAATAAGCAAGAACATCGGAAATGCTATTTTTTCTTTGTCATCCCGTCATCTATGATGAATTTAACCTAATCCAAGCATGTCGTCATATAATGGTCGTCTTAGTCATGAAGTCGTCGCCTTGTGCATTCACCCAATTAGATGTGCAATCGACTACTTTAAGTCACTGGGTACAATTGTATCAAACAGAAGAAAAACATTGCTTATCATGTAATTTGCAAATTATGCAAACTCTTCTCTCATGGAGACAGAATACCAACCTGTTAAAGGGAAAAGTAGCAGAAAGCAAATCGTTGATGGTGGTCTCCCGGTAAATCACAAATCCAGTTCTCACTGTTAATCTATCTTTCCACATCCCCCCCCCCCAATCCTTCTTTCTTATTTTAAAAAATCACTCTTCTACTTCCTCTTAATTCTTTATCTTTTTTCTCCCTCTTCCCTCGGCCTCTTATCCTCATCCTTCTGTACCTTGTCTTCCCTCTACTCTCTTTCCTTCTGTTTTTCTTCTTCATTTCCTTCATCCATTTCCTCTCACCAAAACTATGGACAAACTAGTGAAGCATCTACACAAAAATAATCCCATCAGAGATTCACATCATGGATTACAAAAGAATAGTCCCTATCTTTCCAGTCTCATTGACCTTATTTGCCAGTGTAATTCATCACGCCTTACAGACATCATTCAGTAAAAGTCCTCATGAAATGGCCCTTCCGCCCTTCTGAAAACTTAAATTTACCTTGTCGGTGGACATGCACCAAGATGGAGAGAAAACTGTTTTACAAATCATTGGAAAAAAAAAAAAATACGGGAAGGAGCCAGGCTGGATGAATGTTGTAAGGAGAATTCCGCAAGGTTAATTTTCGGGTCCCGTTCTGTTTTTACCTTATATTTACCTTTGGATATGATACTGAAATTGATAACAGAGTGGATACACCCGAAAACACACAGACAATTCCGAGAAATCATGAATAGGTTTACCTGTTCATTTGGGATGTGGGAAATGGATTTTAATTAGGAAAATTGGGGATCCTAACTATAAGATGTAAGCATAAAAAGATAACTTCAGTAGGAATAATGCATAACTTGAGAATGTAACCAATGACAAAACCTGAAGGAGTAATCCTAACAAATAATTTAAAATCAGTTCTAGTGTGCACAGAGTCAATAAATAAAGGAAACAAAGAGGTTTGATATAAGCAGTGTATTCAAATTCAAATTGGGGATGTTCATTCTCACCTCTTTTGTACAGTTCATTAGTACGGTATATCTTGAGTATTGTGTTCAGTTTTGGTCACCATACTTCAAAAATGACTCAGCTGACGAACAAATCATACAAGGAACGTTTAGAAGTGTTACATATTAATAACCTGACAAATAGTAAACTTGAAGGGCATTTTTTTTAAGGTTTCAAACCGTTAACGATATGATAATAAGGCCGTTGGTAAGTACTTTTCGTTAGATCAGGTGAATGAAACTACAGGTACTGATCACAAGAATATTGGCAACATTTGTGGTTAAATGTAGCAAAGCATTTCTTCTTTAACAGAGTTGCAAACATATGGAATAAACTGCATATAAATGCAGCAGACTGGGATAAAGAAGATTTTAAGAATCGCTAGGATAAGATTTGTCTAGCTTCTAGTCCCAGGCACACCTCATTCATAACAGAATAACAACCAAATGTGTCTGATAAATCACAGCCATCTCTAATCTAGACCACAGAGTACACAGCAACAGCACAACTGCTTTAAATAATTAATTACATTTTTGTTACTGATTAAGTTTATGTAAAACAGAGTTTTCCATCCACACTCTTATGCTAAATTTGCATGACAGATTATTTATACTATCTGATGATCATTCTCGCTTTTTCCTAGTAGTTCGGCTGGGGAATTTGATAGAGAGATGGAGTATCCTCCTGCCTTATGACCTTTTTCTCTCACTCGTAGACTAGTTGCCTTCGTTATAGCCTAAACTGCAAAAAAAAGTATCGAGGGGGTTGATAGGTACTTTGCTGCTTGCTTTCCTTTTTAATCGTAATTCTTCTTTGTTCTCTCTTACCTCACTCCCTCTTTCACATCCTCTTCCATTTCCCTCCCCCTTCCTCATAGCTCCCATCCTTCTCATCCTCTACTGTTCAGTTTTCCTTCTACCCTCTTCCGTCTCTTTCACCTCCTACCTCCCTTTCCTTATGTCCTCCCTTTCTTCCTCCTCGCTCTTCTCCTTTGCCTTAATTTCACCCCTCCGCTTTCTTCCTTCTCTCATCCATCCCACCTCAACCCTATTTATTCCGTCCTTAATATCATTAACTTCAGTTCTTCCCCCCTTTCTCTCCTCCCTTATGTCTCTCCTTCCCTCTTTTGCCCAGTAAACCTTGCTCAGTTGGCCCGTAAACCCCACTTGAGACACTTGCTTTGTAAACCCCGCTTGAGACACTTGCCATTATTTTAAGTCCCGGTTAAGACGCTTGCCCCATAATCTTTGCCTGAGGCGGAGAGAGCGGTTGTCGGCGTCCTCACCACCTACCAGTTTTTATAAGATTTGATTGTATTTGAGTAAATATTCCGTGTGCAAATAGTACATCTGTGTACAAGTGTCTGGACATATTATCTTTGTTAAAATGTGCAAATTCAGCATGCGTGTCAGAGTTTTTGTGTGTATTAAGTGTGAAAGTGTTGTCCTCTCCTCTTCTTTACACCTGGCGTCGTAAAGGGTGAATGAGGTCAATAGTTAATGATCTCGTGGAACTTACATTGTCTTAATATCTTCGACAGGTTGAGTGTTAAGCGTACGTTATTTCACCAGTAAGAACTGTTTGTAGCCTACCTTGTATAAACACTTGAAACTGGGTGGAACTTCGTTTTGTTCTGATTTCTTGTGTTTAAGATGACTTTGGTACTTGAATGGAATTTATTTTATTTTATTGATAGCAAGGTAACAAAGAAATCAATATTAAACACACTACAACTTTTCTTGTACTTTTTTCATGTTGTAACTGCCTATTATATATTAGTACTGCTCTAATTTGCATGTATTATTATTACTATGTGTGTATTGTGGTTGCTTTCCGTGTCCTTTTCCTTAGGCGAAAAAAAAAAAAATCTATTTAATCTTTCCATGTCTTAACAAACTTTGCATTCTTCGCAACAAAAGTATGCAATATTCATAATACATCTTCTTGCAGGGAGCCACAGTAATTCAACTACAATTCAATAACGGTACAGTAATAAGCTCATCTGTTACCTGCAAAAGCATACCGTACCGTAATTGGAAAAAAAAATGCGTTGAGATATTGATAAGCTAACTTGCTTCATAATCCTTTTTAGATACTTATATCTAACAGTAACTTTATCTTAGATAGAGGCGGGAGGCGGTGGTTCAATCGGCAGAGAGGTGGCCTGCAGTCCTACCAGACCCAGGTTCAAATCCCCGCTGGGGCAGGGAACAGTTTAAGGATTTGAATTTCATATAATCAGACTTTACTGATCTACCAGAAGACCGGCCGACATGTAAAATAACCCCCGCTAATGCCAATGCACCAGTCCTGTATGAGACAGCCCTAGCATGTATTCAATCTGGACGGTGAGTGTTAGCGCCGAAGTGGTGACATGCAGAAAGGTGTATGGTATGTAGAAGGACTACTGGGCCTTGAAAGCAGGTTGTGAAGCCTATGCCCAGAGTCGGACGCATTAAAAAAAATATATATATTATTTTCAAAATTTTCAGAAGTTTTCTCAGAAATCCTCTAACTTCAAAATGCTCCAGAACATAATGAGCACAGCCTGTTCTGGTCGTTTTACTAGATCCATTTTTACTGACCACTCTTTTCTTTTCAGGATGTGCAAATCCTGCCATGAATATGAGGAAAAGCTGTCCAATGCTACCAACAAAATTAACATCCATACTCACATAGTTAATTTGTTAGAGAAGTTTGTTGCAGCTTCATCGGGAACAGTGTATAATGGAGGGAAGCCACACTTTTCACTCAAGGAACGGTGTTGTCCAAGGTGACATTGACATTGTTCCCCATCATGCTGCAGAAACTAATCAACTCCCATTTGAATAGGAGAATTTATAACCAGAGCAAAACGGTGAAAGGCTGACAGGGATGCAACACATCTTACGGGTCACCATTTCCAATAAATTTAAAATTTTATCAGATGCTGAAGAAGAGGCTCATGAGGCTAAACTGCTGGGAGACTTGATCATCTGTGGACACACTGTGGAGTTTTGTGGCAGAACGCCAACTAAAACTGAGCAGATACAAAATAACTCACACTGGCAGACGAAAAAGATGTCTCTCCAAACGGTTTCGGCAACAACCATCGCCCTCTTCAGAGTATCTACAGACTAAGAGTGGTACATACAGTTACTGAGAAGCTCCTTATATGCAAGGTAACCACCTTTTTTTTTCCTCCAACCGCACTGGATGTGACCTCACCTGACACTCCCTCTACTCTGTCCAACACCTGATTGAGAGATTAGGGGCAGCAATGACCTGGCCACTAATCCTATCATTACTGGATCTGATTTATACATTGCTTCACTATAGTTAAAATTATAATATCTCTCTGTACACACGATACAGCTTCTACTATCCTACGTTTCTTGTAATTACTACATTTGTACAAAATTATGCCAGAATTCCAGTCGATTCTGTTGTCCCTTTTCTGAAGAGTGAACATACACTGCGATATTAATATTGCCTGTCTTACATGCATACTTGTCTTCATTAATGCGAGTGTTCAAATACCTTTCAGTTTCACCAATATAAACAAAGTCATAGTCTCTACATGGAATTTTATACACCCCTGCAGTTTCATTACTAATAGCTTTATTCTGTATTAACATTGATCTTAAAGTGGAAATACACCTAAATGCAATGTTTCCATACATGTCATGACTCACATACTTCGCCAAGCTAAGATTTGACACATTTATGCAACAGGTCAGCTCTGGAACTGTCTCCCTCTGTCTGTATTTCCTGCTGCCTATGATCTCCAGTCTTTCAAACGTAGTGTGTCCAAGCATCTCAAAATGATCGGATCTTGAATTTGGCTCTCTATTGTATTTTGTTTTTCTCTTGGAGGGAACTGTTACTGCGGGCTCATGGCCTTTAGTTCCTTCTTCCTTGCATTAAAAAAAAATGTATATATAGTTTATTTTGTTGACTTTGTGATGCTGGTCTAGGTACAAAAAAGTTTTTTTGGACTTTAAAATATGCTTGTCATATAAAACAACTGGGATATTTTAGATCAGCCGGATGGATAATTGGCTTACAGGATGTGAACAGAGAGTCACAATAAATGGTAAACAAGCAGATGTTAAAAGGGGAGAGCTACAGGGCACATTACTGGATCCTATTCTGCTTTTAATATATACACATATACGCAAATGATATTCACGATGGTTTACTTTGTAAAATATTCAGAGTAACTGATGATACTAGAGCTGTGAATAGAGCAGACGCATATTTAGAGAGGCAGGAAATTCAGGGTGACCTCAATCGCCTATCTGATTGGGCCAATGGCAGATGGAATTTAAAATTAATACAGGCAAAATGCTAAACACTGGAAATCGAAGTGATGAAGCCATTTACACTATGAACAATTATCTAGGTAATGTCAGTCATGAAAAAAGGCTTAGGATTTATAGTAACCATCGATCTTAAACCAAGCAAACAGTGTAGAAAGGCTGTTAATAAAACCAGTACACTAATCGGATTCGTTAGTAACACATTCGAATATAAATCAGAAAATATCATCCTCGCCTTGTCTCTCTGATTTGTCCACACTTACTGTAGAGTATTGTGTCCTGTTGTGGTCACATTATTCCAAGAATGATATAGAGAAATTTGAAAGACAACAATTAAAACTGACATAAATGATACCTGTATTAAGAAATAAAACATACGAGGAGCGTATACAAACTGAACGTTTTTACCCTAACTAAACGCAGGTTACAAGGAATTTACTTCGTGTTCAAAATATTCAATGGACACGATGATGTGGTAGTCGATAAATATTTCGCCGTTGATTACTCAAACTACAAGTAATGACCATAAAATTATCGGTAACCCAGTTTCAGTCGCAGAAGAATCAGCATTTCTTCTCTCATAGAGTTGTAAATATATGGAGCAAATTGCCCTTCAGTGTAGTAGATAGCGGTACATTTAAAAATCGCTTGATTAAGTATGCCTTCTAACCCCCAGCTAAGTATGTTCACTCACGAATAACACACTCTACAATCTCTCTCTCTCTCTCTCTCTCTCTCTCTCTCTCTCTCTCTCTCTCTATTATCATCATCATCAGCTGTTTGAGTATCCACTGCAGGACCCAACTATCCCAATCGAAGTGGGGACGATACAGCCAATGTATATCTACCAAGTGGCTTAGGCTGTCCGGTAGAGACTGTATGTAGGGTGTGAAGTGCTTGTAAGTGTAATTATTGTTGTGTTGGAGTGGCTTTGGATGTGTGTGTAGTCTGTGAACCAAGTGTAATCGGCCCGCGAAAGCCAACTGGGTGCAAGCATACTTTATAGGATGCGACACTGGTTCAACCACAGCACCCCTTATGTCTGCCAAGCAGTACGTGGCCAGGAGAACGCTCCCAAAGTTTATTACCCTGGCAGGGCACGAACCCTCGCTCTCCCGTGTGCGAAAACGCACACTTTACCACTGTACCACAGAGGCTCCATATTTATATAGATAGATAGATAGATGGACAGATAGTTATAAGAGGTGTGGAAATGCAGAAGTGTAAGCAGAAAGAAATTTGATGGTGTGAAGGACGTTGGTGGTAGATTATTAACCCATGGGGATGAAGTAGGGACCAGAGGGAAAGAATATTTTGAAAGCCTGAAGAATGGGAATAGAGAGAGCAGAGTGGCTGTAAACATGAATGGTTTTGGGGGGTTGCAGAGAAGGAATACAGTGCCAGGAGACATGACACTCGCACAGGTGAAGAGTTCTGTGAAGTGGCTGAAAAATGGGAAAGCAGCTGGGGTTGACGAGGTGTATGCAGTGATGATTAAGTGGAGAGAGTGGAATGAAGTGTTTGTTGGAGATATGTAAGAGGCATGGATGAGTGAAACTGTGCCAGCAAGGTGGAAAAAGGCTGTGATTGTACCACTGTACAAAAATATAGGTGAGCGAAGTGAATGCAAGAATTACCGTGGCATAAGTTTACTGAGTGTGGAAGGGAAGGTATATGGAAGAATTATTATAGGGAAAATAAGAAAGATATCAGAAGTCCTAGTGAGTGATGAACAGGGTGACTTTAGGAGAGGCAGAGGATGTGTGGATCAAATATTTGCAGTGAGACAGATAACAGAGAAGGCTTGTGAGAAGGACCATAAGGTGTTTATGGCATTCATGGATCTGGAAAAAGCATACGACAATGTGGAAAGAGAAGGATTGTGGAAAGATTTGCTCATGTACGGTGTAGATGGCAAGCTGCTAGGTGCTGTCAAGATTTTTTATGATGGTAATGAAGCATGTGTAAGGGTTAATGGGCATCTAAGTGAATGGTTCACGATCGGTGCGGGTGTGAAACAAGGTTGTGTGATGTCCCCATGGTTGTTCAATATATTTATGGATGGGGTGATAAGAGAAGTAAAACCACGAGTAATGGAGAGGGGGATGGCGTTGGTAATGAATGGTGATTGATGGAATATCTCAAATTTGTTGTATGCTGATGATGCAGTGCTGCTTGCAAATACCGGACAAGAACTTGATAGGCTAGTGCAGAGTTTTGCTGATGTCTGTGAGCGTCGTGCCTTGAGAGTATTTGTAGAAAAGAGTAAACTGATGGCTATTGAGAGAGAAGGTGATTCCCAGTGCGATGTTATAGTGAATGGAGAGAGAATGGAATTGGTAAGAGAATTCAAATACCTGGGTACATTTACAGAAAAAGAGAGGAAAATGTGCAAAAGAAGTTGAAAGTAGAGTGACACTGGGAAGAAAAGTAGCTGGTGCAATGAAGGACTTGTTAAGAAACAGAGGCTTGAGTGTTGCAGCCTCACGAGGATTACATGAAGGATTGTTGCTGCCAACTTTAACATATGAATATGAAACTATGGTGTGGCATGAAAATGAAAAGTCAAGAGCAAGAGCAGTACAGATGGGACTGCTGAGGAATGTATGTGGTGTAAGGAGGGTGGATAGGGTATGAAATAATGTGATTCGTGAAAGATGTGGAGTGAGGAAGTCTGTGAACACCAGAATCGAAGAGAGTGTACTGAGATGGTATGGTCATGTGGAGAGAATTTATAACAATAGAATGGTGAAAAAGGTATGTCTGAGCGAATATGAAGGAGGGAGGAGGCAAGGTAGGCCAAGAAGAAGGTGGAGAGATATGGTGGATGAGTGTGCGAGGAAGAGAGGTTTGGAAGTCGGTGAAGTTACGGAACTGACAAAAGATCGAGCAGGCTGGATGAATGTTGTGAGGCGAAGTGCATGATCAGAGATTTGGCACCCCTTTTTAACGTAGCAGCATCCGGATTGACTATCGGATACGTTTATGTGAAGCTACAAAATGTGGTGCACGTTTTTGGCGTATCCAGTAGAGCCAGGATTCCTGGGGCTTGAATGACAAATGATTGGAAGCGTGGCCCATTGGACTGGGCAAATTTGGGCTGTCTGGGCATTGGTACTACTCACCCTGCCCTAGGGTGGGAAAGGAGGTCCAGATGATGATGATGATGATGATGGTGGTGATGATGATGATGATAATGATGATGATGATGTGTATATGTATATTTATTTATTTTTTTATTTATCAATGTTGGGAGTATCTTTAAGAGACTGGAAAAGATCAGCTTGGGTGAGAGAGCAGACTAAAGTCAAAGATATTACAGAACTTATAAAAGAACTGAAATGGTGGTGGGCTGGCCATGTAGCAAGAATAAGTGATAACCGATGGAGCAAGAGGCTGATTGTTTGGACACCAAGATATTGTAAACATAGCAGAAAAAGGCCAGACAGGAGGTGGAGAGATGAGGTAGAGAAATTTATAGGGAAAGCATAGCAAAGATTGGCTCTGCCAAGGAATTCGTGGAGAAGGTTTGGGAAGGCCTTTGTTCAGCAGTGGACTAGAAATGGTTGATGATGATGATGATGATGATGGTTATATATATATATATATATATATATATATATATATATATTAATACATATATATATCATCATCATCATCATTATCATCATCAGCCATAACTAGTCCACTGTTGAACAAAGGCCTCCCCTAACCTTTTCCACGAATTCCTTGACTGAGCCAATCTTTGCCACGTTTTCCCTGCAAATTTCTCTCTCATCTCTCAATCTCCTGTCTGGCCTTTTTCTGCTATGCTTACATTTTCTTGGTGTCCAGTCAGTCAGTCTCTTGCTCCATCGGTTATCCCTTATTCTTGCTATATGGCCAGCCCACCTCCCTTTCTGTTCTTTTATAACTTCTATAATATCTTTGACTTTAGTCTGCTCTCTCATCAAAGTTGATCTTTTCCTGCCTCTTAAAGATATTCCCAACATTAACCTTTCCATTGCTCTCTGAGAACGGATTATCCCGCCGCGTCCCGGAGACGTGAATTCACGTCCTCACATGATGTGCACTCATATCCCGGAGACATGAATTAACACGGCAACATTGCAAGGTCCCTAATTTGCATAATTTTCAATTTTCGCGAGTGATTTCGCAAGTGATTTTTGACATGTATACATGGGACACCTTCCTCTATTCCTCTACAAGATGCCAAGCAGGACCAATGCCTTACACCGCATAACCTCTCCCTCCCCCCCTGCACGCCATTGTCTCGGCAATTCACCTGTTACCAGTGACCTGGCCAATAAAGACATTCAGGGCCAGAGTGATTCCCCAATCGATGACAATGTGGAGGACAAAGTTTACATAGCATTAGAGGAAGAAACAGTCAGATGTGATGATCAGGTAATGTGGGAAAAAAAGGTCATGAATGGCGATGAGTTAGTGAGTGAAACAATGCTTATAATGCCTATATTACTGTTTGAAAACCAATATACTCATGTACTACATATAAATTCGTACCAAGTAAATAAACAAATACTGTTTATGAGTGGATAATATAGTTACCCTCCGATATAACTCGTTTTCTTTGGTGCCAGCCTGTAAGAAAACCCAGTCAGGTAAGGAGGTACTCGTTCCTAGATCGAGTATTTTAAACCTCAGGTGAGCTATTTCTCTATGAATTTTCGATGTTTCTCACCAAAAGTGGATTTTTGAGCCAAAAAAAAAAAAAAGGTCCAAAAATGTCGGGACTGGGGCGTACCACTGCCCAGAAAACGTTGGGATGGGGCGGGTTAATACGTTTTCCATCGATTTTGTTAGTTTCCAGGTCTCACAACCATACGTCATAGCTGGAATTATACATTCGTTATATACTTTTCGTTTCATACAAACTGGCAAGCTACTCATCCAATTGTAATGCATTTTTTTTTTTTCCGCTATCATCATCTTTCATTAATTTTAGTATTTGTCCCAAGTAGTTGTACTCCTCAACTTCTTCAAGAATTTCATCGCTTATTCTGATGATGCCCTTTGGTGTTTGTGGATTAACCCGTCAAGTCCCGAGCTATTTCGCACCTCCGACACCCCCCAAACCGGAGGTAATTTTGAAAAAAAAAAAAAAAAAATTGGCTAAAACCTCCCCTTTTGGTGAGAAACATTGAAATTTCATAGAGAAATCGCTCACCTGAGGTTTAAAATACTCGATCCTGGTAGAAGTACCTCCTTACCTGACTGGGTTTTCTAACAGGCTGGCACCAAAGAAAACCAGTTCTATGGGAGGGTAACTATTTCACACAACTCATAAACGGTATTTATTTATTTACTTGGTACGAATTTATAAGTAGTACAAGAGTATATTGGTTTTCAAACTGTAATATTGGCATTATAAGCATTGTTTCACTCACTAACTCATCACCATACCTGACCTTCTTTTGCCACATTATCTGATCATCATTTCTGACTGTTTCTTCCTCTAATGCTATGTAAACTTTGTCCTCCACATTGTCATCGATTTGGGAATCACTCTGGCCCTGAATGTCTTTATAGGCCAGGTCACTGGTAACATCCCTGCTAATTTACCTTCCTTTCTTCTCTGTTCCTTTTCTATCCCTTCCTCCTCTCCCCCTTCTCCTCCATTACTGCTACTGTATCCTTCCCCCCCACATTAATGCTCCTCTCCTCCTCCACCTTCTCTTCCCTTCCTACTTTACCTCCTTCTTCCTATGCTCCTCCCCAGCCATCTCTCCCTTCATACCCGCTTCACTTTCCAACTCTCCTACCCAGCCCATCCATCCATCCTCCCTTCTTGCCTCTCCATCCCTTCCCTGTCCTTTCCTACCGTTCTCTTCTCTCCACTATTTAAACACACTTTCCATTCTCTGTCCTCTTTTCTCCCACTCAGTTTCCTTCCTCTTCTTCTTGCTATCATCACCCCCCCCCCACCTCCACTTTCCTTTCTTCCTCTAGCACCTAAGGAGTACAAAGGAAAGCAAACAGCAATAGACCTTATGGTCCTTTCGAGGCTGTTTGGTACAGAGTAGACTATGACTACAAGATCTAATTCTACATGCTGAAGGATAAGGATAGTAAAACAAGAAGGCTCCCCCCGCCTCCAAACCCTCCAGCCAAAACTGGCAAGAAAAAGTGAGAAAAACCACCATACAGCATGGAAAAACTGACATGGAAATTTCATAGGAAAGACTCAAAAGGAAAAGCTACATTCTGTAATACATTATCTATAAGCTACCAGTATGAATAACCTGAAAGAGAAAGTAGTAAAGTACAATGAGTAATCTAATAAATAAATAACTAATGCATGTCACTGTACGGGTACGCTGAGTTGACGGGGCGTCTGCGGACACAGTCTGGAAATTGCACAGTGCACAGTGTGGATATTCAGGGGTGGTGTGGCAGCCTTGCCTGGCGCTATTAAGGTAGGCAGCAGTCAATCAGGCCCCAGCTCCATTCATTCCACTGAGACTAGGAACTTTCCCATGCGGGACAAGCAAACAAGTCGCCTCCTGAAGCAGTGACCTCTGATACATTGAAAAGATCCCGATGGTGGCCACATAGCTAACAGGGACCCTCAGTGATCCACAGCCCATCACAGGTCAAAAGTATGAGTAGTGACCGTTAACTCAGGGCTATCTGTGCATATACTATATTTGCATTTAATAAATTGATCCTGGCTCTAAAAAACTAAAATAAAATAAAACAGAAAATCATACACAAGTGTTTAATTCAGGAGTAAACGTATTAAGCTGGGGGTTTGATGGCAAATACTTATCCAGGCGACCTTTAAAGGTTTGTACTGTATTACAATCTATTACACTGGAAGGCAATTTATCCCATATATTTACAACTCTGTTGAAGAAGAAATGCTTAGGTTCATGCGACTGGAATCGTTTGCCAATTATTTTATGCCCATTGCCTCTAGTGAAGTTCGAGTAATTAACTGTGAAGTATTTATCGACAGCCATGTTATCATGTCCTTTGAATATCTTGAATACTTGAATTAAATCTTCTCGTATCCTCAGTTTTGTTAGGGTAAAGAGATTCAGGGCTTCTAAACGTTCCTCATACAGTTTATTTCTCAATCTAGGTATCATCTTTGTCATCCTTCGCTGCACACTTTCAAGCTTTTCCATATCCTTTTTATAATACAGTGACCAAAGCTGAACGCAATACTCCAAATGCGGGCGTACTAAGGAATTATACAAAGTAAGGATGATATTATCGGATTTATATTCAAATGCTCTGCCTATGAACCCAATCAATTTGTTGGCTTTTTTCACAGCTTCTGTACATTGTTTCAAATCATTTATTATAACTCCTAAGTCTTTTTCATGGTTTACCCTATCAAGCTGGACATTATTCATGCTGTAACTTGCTCTTACATTTTTACTGCCAATGTTTAACACTTTGCATTTATTAATATTGAAATCCATTTGCCAGACTTGGGCCCAATTAAACAGTTGATCAAGATCTCTCTGAATTGCCTGTCTTTGCAGTGCTGTATCTGCTCTGTTACCTATTTTAGTATCATCAGCAAATTTTGAAATCTTACAACACAATCCTTCATCAATTTCATTCACATACATTAACAAAAGAATAGGACCTAACACTGAACCCTGCGGCACTCCACTTGTAACGTTTATCCAGACTGACTCTTTTCCATTTATTACAACTCTTTGCTTTCATCCGGTAAGCCAATCTTCTACCCATCCGAGAACACTGCCACTGAAACCATGTGTCTTTAGCTTCTGAAGGAATCTTTTGTGTGGAACTTTGTCAAAAGCCAAAATCGAGGTAGACCACATCAACAGATTTACATACATGTTCAGTATATCATTGAAAAAGTCCAGCAGATTCGTGAAGCAAGAGAGATTATTACGAAACCCATGTTGCGAATCTTTTATGAGATTGTTTGTTTCTAAGTGTTTTACAAACTTGTCTCTGATAATAGTTTCAAGCAATTTGCAAACCACTGATGTTAAACTAATTGGGCGGTAGTTTTCTGGTTGGGCTCTGTTGCCCTTTTTGAATATTGGGGTTATGTTAGCAAGCTTCCATTCATGTTGCACCTTACTGCTCTTAAGTGATGAGTTACAAAGTTCAGCTAAAGGCTTTGATATTTCATTCTGTAGTTCTTTCAATACATGTGGTGATATTCTGTCCGGTCCTGGTGCTTTATTCTCTTTTAATCTGTTTATTGCAAGCAGTACATCGCGATCGTTGACTGTAATGTCAGTGATTATGTTGCCCTCTTCTATAGGAATGGGGGAAACAGTAGGAATTGTATGTATATTTTCTGTTGTAAGTACTGACGCGAAGAAAGTATTAAGAATTTTCGCCATCACAGTTTCATCATCAGTGTGCTCTCCGTTATCTGTGACTAAGGGACCGATTGATGGGGTTATTACCTTTTTGCTTCTTGTGTAACTGAAAAATTCTTTGGGATTTGATTTACTGATACTTGCAATATGTGTCTCAAGGTTTTTCATACTGCATTTAATTAATTTTTTGGCATTTCGTCGAAGGGCATCGTATTCATTTTTATCACTTTGACTCTTTGTGGTATTATAATTCTTATTTGCAAGATTTTTTGCTTCTAAACAGCATTTAATGTTGGAGTTCCACCATTTGGGTTTAGAATTTTTGACGGGCCTTCTGTTGTGCATAGGAATACATAATTTGATGGCACTGTTGAGAGTTTCTGTAAAGTAACTCCACGCGTCATTGATATCTAAAGTTTCGACAATGGGATGCCAGTCAACTGCACCTGCAATTGCCTTTAATTTCTTAAAATTTTCTCTCTTAAAGTCGAGTACTTTCTCTCAACTGGCCTTGACACTGTCTTTACTGAATTTAATATTAAATGTAACTATGTGATGATCACTTGCACTAAATTCTTCTCCTACAATAACATTACTCACTACATTTTCTGATGTAGCTAAGACAAGATCTAGGATGTTAGCTCCACGTGTTAGATAATTTACAAATTGATACAAAGAACATTCTTGCAAATTTGTATATAGGTCTGACCCTGTGTGTGAGGATAGGGCTTCTCCCTATCTTGGAACTGGTAAATTAAAGTCAGCAAATATTACAGTGTTTTGCATTCAAGATAGTTCGGCAATTTGATTGTAGATTTCATTATCAATGTTGAGTGGCTGACCAGGTGGACGATAAATTAACCCAAGAGTGATTTTATGACAATATCCATTTCTAAGCTGAATATAAATATTGACGATGTTTTCAATATATGACTTGATAATTTCGACTGGATGAAATCCTGATTTAACATATAACAACACGCCACCCCCTGCTCGATTCTTCCTTTCACAACTGAAAATGTGATAGCCTGGTAAATTAAACTCAGCTTCAAAATCTCTCTGCTCAGTATTTAGCCACGATTCTGTTACTCCAATTACATCATAATCTTCAGTAAAGGCAGGGGCCTCTAAATCAGAAAATTTATTATGTAGAATACGAGCATTTGCAAGGATTGCTTTAATGTGCTTTCCTTTCTGATGTGGGGAGCTTCCATTATTTATTGATTTATCAGATCGTATGACATCTACGTTTGCCTCCCGTGATGCTTGTTTTTTCTCCAGAAAAAACTTATGGCATCATTAAGCAAACGACCGAGACGGGCAGAACCAACGGCATTCAAGTGTAGTTCATCGTTCGTAAACAGCGTACACTGCTCGTAAAATTGGTTCCACGTGTCGATGAACTGAACTCCTTCCTGTACGCAAAGGTGACTTGACTGTTATTAATACTAAATGCTCTGCTGAAGAAGGCATTCCCTGCATTAATCCTTTGTAGTATGCCTGGAATTAAAATATGGTCAGTTTTCTCCTTGTAGCATCGGATCATCTTCCTGTACTTCTCCATCAGCTCCTCTGATTGGGTTCGCATAACGTCGTTGGTACCTGTACGAGTGATAACATGGCTGTCATTTTCCGCATTCTCAAAAACGTCATCCACAGCCTGTTACGTCATCTACTCCTTCACCTGGAATACAAAAACGTTTTCGTTTAGAGGGTGCCCGGCCGCAAAATTCCACCAACTGACCACGGATGATGGAGTCCCCCACAACCCGTGCCTCATGGGGCTCTTCCTCTACTTCTGTGAGAATCTGAAACTTGTATGTTGTTACTGGAATGATGCTTCTTTTCTTTACAAGCCTTGCATCATTCTGCACTGGCTGGAACTCATTGTGTACGGTGGGGGGAGAAGTAACTACAGCAGGAGGAGGATGGTCAACCTGGACTGCAGTTGGCCTAGCAGTGACATTGTCCTCTGCAGTGTGTCCGACATTACTTGCAATGAATTCCTCCAGCACATCTACTTTTCGGGTCAGACTTTTAATTTTGTTCGTAACCTCTGTCAGCTTGTCTTCCAGGCTCTGACGTAGTTTGCACATCATGCAAACAAAGGTGCGGTCCGTATAAAAGGATCTGGTGAAACTACCGGAGCAGGTTACGCAAATGATGTTCCGCGGCATTCTGAAATGCAAGGTAACTGCGAGGATTAATCAGAAAAAAAGAATCTGGTAATACTGATTAGTACCTGGAAGAGATATTGGAACAAGAATAAGTTATATACAAAACCTGCTAGAACAGTGACAATTTATACACTGGTTACAGGTTTTACTGGTGGGGTCTTGTTGCTGTTTAGAACTGTATAGGAATAGCTACCTTACTGGTTAGTAATACACCTGTTACAAAGAATGGAAAGCTAACCGTTACCTGGAATAAAGAACTAAAATTACACTACCTGAAATAGAACAACAATGAAGTCACAACAGAGTTTTACAATACACAAACCTGAAAAGTTACAACATATGAAAATACTATTATATCTTACCTATAAGGGTAACTGTAAACCTGGGACATAAACTGTTTTCGCTGGCGAAAACAAACTAACAAACAAAAACTAAGGGAATAGTGCTCACTCACACACTGTGCACCGGGGAATGCTTAACACTAAATACACCAAGTATACTGTACCAGACTGCAGTTGTTTACATCTACCAACGCAACGGCGCCAACCACAGTCACAACTGATTGCCACAAACTGCTTAAATCGTCACAAAATCGTTCCCACACTACTGTTAATAAACAATAATTACACTGAACTGCTGTATCACCAGAAAATAAAGCTCAGTTCTTATAAAGACAAGTCAAAACATTACAAAATTCCACTCAGCCTACATCAGCTCGAACAAAGAAATCAAAACAAAACAAAAGTTCCACTCAGTTCCGAATGGTTATAAACTGTTCTTACTGGTGAAACAACATACAGTTAACACTCACCCAATTGTAGCTCTAATTTACACCGGGTAATACTAATCACTTCCACAAGAACAATAACCACCCACCGCAGTCACCCTATTTGGCGCCAGACGTAGATAAAGAAACATACAACCAGACAGAGCATTTCACACTTAAAACACAGCAAAAAAAGCTCTAGCATACATTGGACTTTCACACCTTTCACTGGAATAATACATCCAAGACACTTGTAAACACAGATGCATTATTTGCACACGGAATAACCACTCAAATTCACTCAAATCGTGTAAAAACTGGTGAGTGAGAGCGGGTACGTCTTTCTGCAGCGGGAACAACTCTCACCCCATATCCAACCCTATTCCTTCTTCCAATCCCACTCTTCCTTCAACCGTAGTCCTCAGCTTCCCCCTCGATTGCCAACTCTCTCTTCCATTCAGGCCTTCCCCTCTACTTCCTCTTCACCTCTCTGTGTGTGACGTAGACCCGAAAATGTAAGAGTACCATCAGGATCTCAGGCTGTTTTTAAAAACTCCACAATACTACTGGATGCTTTATTGAGGGAGAGTTGTGTTACCTCCCCGAAGTCTAGTTGATCTCTGTCTCTCATACGATCTCTCAGGGTAAAGGTAAGAGTTTCTCTCGTGTGTTTTGCCCAATGTCATGGCTACACTGTTTACACGTAAAACATGCTTCCCAGAAGAGTTGGTAAGAAAACAGCCAGCCACTGCCAACTCATGAATTTCAAACAGCGTCCGAGTCATGATGAATAAGCAGCAAACATCCACTCCCTTATATCTGTCTCCCTCCAGATAAAGAAGATATCTTTCGATATGTTATAAATGTAGAGATTAACAGAAGACGATTTAAATAGTTAAAAAAAAATTATATAAGTGAATGATAAGAAAATTATATGACAATACACTATACTAATAATAAAAACATACTAGTTAACCGGGAATATTTAAATTAATGTACATACAGTACATAAGAGAATGATAAAATTCTGCTTATGAGTTACCAAGTGATGCAAGCAAGCTATGTTTACTCTTATTTGAGTTTGAAAATGAATGGTCCGGCCCGACCCTGGCTGACGGGGGCCAGCCTGCCGCAACCTTCACACTATGCAGATGCTAATATCTTTATTCCTATGTAAAGTACACTTGAAAGTCTCCCTGAATGTAATACAATCATTCAGTAAATTTTGTTATCAACCAAAAACTCACCGATAAAGGAGTAGGAAACCCTTGGAGTCTTGAGTTTTCCATTGGAGTGATTGGCTCTAATTGGTGGACGCCTCAATTACAAAATTAAAATAAAAAAGATTTCCCGTTGTAACATTACATTTTCTGGCATCAACTCTAGTAATTAAATGTCAGAGTTTTTGCCTATAATTTTACTATAACGTTTTTGCTATGTTTTGATGGTAAAACCACCAAGGGAAAACTCCCTATTTCTGGTTATTATCATCTCATCAATAACCAAGTCCGTATCCTTTTAGTTTTGTCGACACAGCAGATTGGCAGCGGAGACCGCAAAATTTTGCACTGCACGTCATTAATGCTATGGCGACTTGCTTTACAACTGCACCCCTGTACCACTGGAAAATGTGTTGTTCAAGAAATATTGAGCTATATTAAGAATTTCGGTTTTCTTCACTTCATAACATGTGCTCCACAATACTCAATGACCGGATCTAAATTTAATCAATAACCAGAAATCATCCAGGGAGAAATAATTCAAGGGAAACGTCCTGTTTCTTACTTTGATCCTGCAATTGATGTCTGACAATTTGCTGTAGTTCATTGGAATTACTCAGCCATTGTGAATATTCTGCATGGTTCATTCGTTGTGATGCTTCTATTATGAGGGAGCATAGTTGAAAACACATGCGAATTTCTTTGGTAGTAAGTCAAAGTGCCGTTTAACATTCAGATCTCATCAGTGTTACTATGGAAACAACATAACCAAAGTTTAAGAAATAACATACTTGATAATCCAGTTTCCGTACGAAATGCTACCCAGAAGGTCCCAAAATTTGAAAGCAAGGCAGAAACCGCTTGTCGTATGGTGTGGTGATTATAGGTGGCAGTGCACGCCCCCTTTGTTGGTGTGTCAAGTGGCATTGTGCAAGGTAGATGCGTTTGCACCATGAGTGTGTGTGTGTGGGGAGGGGAGGGGCTTTATCATTGTGTTGAGGTTAGTTTGCAAACTTTGTGATTTCAAAAATGGAGGATGTGAAACTGCAATGTGTGTCCATCATGACAGTTGTTCTGTATGAAACTCTAGAACGCGGCCGAAACTTATAAAATGTTAAAACAAGCATTTGGTGACAAAACTTTGGAGGTTACACAAACCTACAACTGGTTTCAGCATATTAAAAACGGACGAACGTCAGCAGATGACGATGCACGTTCTGGTCAACCTTCCACCAGTTCAGCTCCTGATAATGTGGCCAAAGTTCATGCAACCATCCTCGAAGATCACAGGAGGATAATCCACAATGTTTGTGATATTGTTAGCCGATCATATGGAACTTGGCAATACATTTTGTTTTGCGACCTTGACATGAGACGAATCGGCGTCAAGTTTGTCCTGCGGCTCCTGACTGATGAGCAAAAGCAGCATCGCATCGAGGTCTGCACAGAGCCCAAGCAATTGGCTAGAAATCACCCTAACTTCCTCTCAGGTGTTATTACTGATAATGAAAGCTGGGTTTACGGCTGCAACCCCAGTACAACCCCAGCTTCCTTCCGACCAAAATAGGCATGTCAGGTTAACTGCAATGTGAAGTTAATGTTCATCTCTTTCTTCAACATGTAGGGCATTGTTCGTTGGAAAATCATTCCTCAAAGACAGAACACCAATGCAAAGTTCTTCTGTGACATTTTGAGATGGCTCCAACGGGACGTAAGGCAAAAATGTCCAGACAAATGGCGCACAAAGATGCTATACTATGAGACTGTACTCATGCACACAGCCTTGTTGTTCAGCAATTTTGGACATCAAAAAACATGGCAGTTGTTCCCCAGCCCCTGTATTCACCAGATATTTCCCTCTGTGATTTTTTTTTTTCCGAAATTGAAATTCCAGCTGAAAGGCCTAACATTTTACACAATTGAGGAGATCCATGAGGAATCGCAGGTCCTGAACAAGCTGATGCTCAAGTACTTACAGAATAAATTCCGATCACGGAAGAAGAGCTCCGATAGATGTCTGCCCGCCCAAGGGGACTACTTTGAAGGGAACAGTGGTGATTAGAACTTGACGTAATTTCTTTTCCCTTCTTTAGTCAAATTTCCGTAAATTTTGGGTAGTACCATGTATACCAGAGAGAAATTGTGATAACATGGTGCTCATTTGCTCATCAAGCATTCATTATGTGCACTTTACAGTCTTGTTACAGTGATAAATAATAAAATTACATTAACAAAACAGCTGGTTTTACAGGAATTACGTTGATATCGCGAAAGAAGAACGTCTCATAGCAAATAAATAACATTCGCGCAATTAGTTGGGTGCCCACACGTTTTCACACAAATCAACACTTTATAGTAGAGGTGGTGTAGGCTGGTGCTTGTCCATTTCATCATAGTTCCACTCAAATTTCTTCTCATCATTTTCACATTTAATAAGTTTCACTGTTTTCCTTGCTTCATGTTGTAACCTATTCTCATGGAGCCTTTTTTCCATACCTTTAAGACAGCAATGGACAAAAATCACAATGAGTAAAATCCTAGTACAGTGAATGTAACAGGAGGATATACAAAATGGGAGCTTTAAAAAAAAATGATGCAGTGAGTGAGACATCTGAACATTCAGAGTCAGAAATTTTAGGTAAGCAATCATGTATAGTTGGGGAGAACTGATACTTACCCCATGTGATATAACAATAATTAACTTGAGAGCAAGGACTTGTTTACATCCTAGAGTCAGGAGACGCTTCGACCTTACCTATTCTGCCAGTAACCACTAACTAAGCCAAGGGAAGAGAAAACAACGTTATTCTCGCTAGGTGATTCCAGTAAATCTATTAAGACTAGTAGCGGGAATTGATCAGGTACACTGACAGAGTTTGCATTACGAAGATCAACTACTGGTTTAAACTCTTCCAGTAGCCACTTAAGTCAAGGGAAGAGAAAACAACGTTATTCTCGCTAGGTGATTCCAGCAAATCTGTTAAGACTGGTAATGGGAACTGATCGGGTACATTGACAGAGTTTGCATTACGAAGATCAACTACGGGTCTAAACTCACCTCCTATCTTGGTGACTAGGAAAAGCTGACTATTCCATGGAGTTAGAGAGTGTTCATTAATGTCCTGATTAAGAATACCCAGACCTAACTCATCAATTTCTTTTCATAGGCTATGGGGTAATCTGTATGACAGGACATAAACTGGTTGTGTACCGGGAATCAATTCAATACTGTGTTTTACCAAAGTGGTCTTCCCCATAGGTTCACCAAGTAAGGCCACAACATCTCTATAGATCTGCAAAAGGTCAATTAATTTTTCTTCAAACTGAGGGAAGTTGCCCGGTTTTTCCTGAAAGGTGAGATCAGCTGAAGTAGTCATAGGAGAATCTGCAGAACTTTCAATGGGGTATACACCAAGTAAATCATCATCCTTAACAGTTACGGAAAATGATATATCCTGGCATATCTTTACGGCCAATGGGTAGCCTGCACTAAGAAATCGCCAATCTTTCTATCACTTTTAAGCTTTAATGGAGCATTGGTGTCATTTAGTACATAAAGACAACACAAATTATCCACCAACACCGAACACAATACTGACTCACATCTTAAACCATTCACCCAAGCTCCTTCTTACACAGCTACAACACAGAAACTTTCGTCAGATCGTGCATCAACAAAATTGAATACCACTGTGTCACTGCTCGCTCGTTTCATCTTCACATATTGCAAAATGTCATTCAGACTCTCTGAGGTCTATTCTATTGCCAGACGCCTCAATCCCGTTTGGGGTGGCCACAAACAAATCGCCTCCAAGTCGCCCTGTCCCCCGCCATTTCACTGCCCTGCTCCCAACTCACACCCCCCTCTCTCATATACCTCTCCACCCCATCCCTCCATCTCATCCTCGGCCTCCCCCTCCCTCTTCCCCCCTCCACCTCACTCACATACACTCTCTTCGTCAGTCTCTCACCCTCCATCCTCTCCACATGGCCAAACCACCTCAGTGTGTTCCTCATAACGCTTCCTATCACATCCATATCCACACCACAACGCTCCTTTATATCCTCATTCGTCAGCCTGTCTCTCCACGTGACTCCACAGGCTCCTCTTAAATAACTCATTTCCACTGCTCTCACTCTTGACTTGTGTCCTTCCAACAATGTCCAAGCTTCACTTCCGTACGTTAGAGTTGGTATCACAATATTGTCATGTAGTAACTTTTTCACTTCCATGCTCACTTCCCTGTTTCTTATCACTGCTTTCAAGGAACCAGCAACCTTTCTTCCCTGCTGTACCCTTTCAAGCACTTCGCCCTCCAAACCTCCATCCTTACTCATCACACTACCCAAATACTTAAACGTACTCACATTTTCCAATTCCTCACCATCTAACCTCGTTGTACATTCACTAACTTCACCTCTCTCAAAGACTATCACTTTACTCTTCCCTACATTCACCTTTAGATTCCGTTTCTTACACACTCTCCCAAACTCATCCACCAAGCCTTGCAGCTCCCCTTCGTCTTCACTCAACAACACAGTATCATCTGCAAACAACAGTACAGGGAGTTTCCAAACACTATCCTCTCTCACCAGGGCCACTCCAACATCCACTACCCTACCTTGTACCTCTTTTATTACCCCATCCATGTACAGATTGAACAACCATGGAGACTTGACACATCCCTGTTTCAAACCAACTTTCAAAGAGAAAACTTCACTTAGTTCACCATCTACACGCACTGCAGCCTTCGCACCATCGTACATACTCTTCACAGCATTCAACAACTTCCCATCTACTCCATATATTCTTAACACTTTCCACAATCCTTGTCTATCCACCCTGTCATATGCTTTCTCCAAATCCATGAAAGCCGCATACAACTTCTTTCCCTTCTCTAGAAACTTTTCCACTAAAGATCTAAGAATGAATATCTGATCTACACAACCTCTTCCCTTCCTAAAGCCTCCCTGTTCTTCTCCAACTAATTTCTCTGTTCTTTCTCTAACTCTGTCTATAAGTATCCTACCATACACTTTTCCTATTATACTAAGAAGACAAATGCCCCTATGATTACCACACACTTCTTTTTCCCCTTTTCCTTTGTACAAGGGAATAATTATACCTGACTTCCAATCCTCTGGGACTCTACCTTCCTCCCAGGCCAATCTGCACATCTTCCACATCCATTCTACTACTATCTCTCCCCCATGCTTCAGCATTTCACCACACACTCCATCAATTCCTGGGGCTTTCCTTGATTTAACTTTCTTCATTGCTTCCACAACTTCTATCCTACTGATTTCTTCCTGTCTTCTCACCTCCCTCCTTCTCCCAGCCATTCCCCACCCACTTATACTCGCATTACTTCCATGCTCTACGTTCAACAATTCCTTAAAGTGTTCTCTCCATCTGCTCACTTTTTCTCCCTTCTCCACTAGTAATCTACCATTTTTATCTTTCACTCCCCTGCTAACTTCACTTCCACCCTGTCTTACTCTTTTCACTTCTCTCCAGAACATTTTCTTACAGTCCCTTCACTTTACACTCAAATTCCTTCCAAATTCCTCATCCACTCTCTTCTTACTCTCTCTTACTAATCTTTTCACCTCTCTCCTCCTCTCCACATATAACTCTCTCTTCCGCCTCTCAACTTCTTCCACGCCCCTATTTTTCACCCATTCATTGTATGCTTTCTTCTTTTGTGCCACAGCCTGTTTCACCTCTTCAGTCCACCACGCTGTTCCTTGCACCCCCCTCCGCCTTCTCTTCCCTCCACACACCACATCACATGCTGCACATATTTCTTCTGTAAATATCTTACACACACCTTCCACGTCTCCCATCTGCTCCAATTCATATTTGCCCAATCGTTCCTCCACTTCTCTCTTATACTCTGCCTTTTTCTCATCCTCTTGTAACCTTTCCACTCTCCTTGCAACTACTCCTTCCTCGCGTCTTTCCCTTCTTCTATTCCTCTATCTCACTTGCATCCTAATTCTGGCCACCTCCAAGTAGTGGTCAGAAAGTCCACTCCCCCAACCTCTATACACTCTTGCATCCTTTACACATCTTCGCATCCTTTCATCCACACACACATAATCAATCATTGCCTTCCATTCATTCAGTTCACCCCCCACCCTTCTCATCACTCGCCATGTATACCTGTGGATATCTCTGAGGTACAGTAGTTAAATGAGACATAGATGAGTCAACCGTTGTGTCTCTGTCAGAGGGGATGTCATTTTTTAAAAAGTGTCTGACTCTGGGCAAAGGCTTCAGGGCCTATCCCACGGCCCAGTAGTCCTCCTAAACACCTCCAAACGTCACCACTTCGACGATAACACCGATCATCCATATTGAATGCATGCTAAGGCTGTCTCATACAAGACTGGTGCACTGGTATTAGTGAGGGTACTTTTACAAATTGGCGGTCTTCTGGTAGATCAGAAAAGTCTACTTTTATGAAATTCAAATCCTTAAACTGTTCCCTGCCCCAGCCGGGATTCGATTCTGGTTCCATTAGAACTGCCGGCCGCCTCTCTACCAATTCAGCAACCGCTTCCCCCAATTCAACCACCGCCTCCCCCAGATATACTAGTACTAAATTATCCACATTACTGTCTGTCGAGTAATGGAAGACTGTGTCACTGAATTTACCTGTGAAAGGACAGGGTGTGGGGCTGATACATAAAGTCTCTACTGTAATACTACCACTAGCAGGTACCAGTTCAACAGAAGGTTGAACCTTGGTGTCAGTACCAATCAAAACATTTGAAGGATACCGGAGTTTGTTTGTGACATAAAACTCAGCTGTAAGAGGTTTTATTATTTCATCGAGTTGTGTTTCAAGCGTTCCCTTGCCCTTCACATCAGATTTTGATCCGTCAACTCCACAGAGGCGAATGTTAGCCAGCTCAAGGATCCAGCCCAGTTTCATATTTTAATAATATTATCTTTTTATGGAGGAAGCAGATATTAAAGAATGATTAGGGGTTCCTTCACAACTGCCTAAGATAACTACACCTAAGTGAGTCAGAGGACCAATCTGGCATATGGGGAGCTCATAATCTGATGTCTTTATGGAGAATTCTGTTGGTTCTGGCGCCGGGTCTCCCCTCATTGTGTATTGGCAAGGGCATGGCAATTGCTAGAGGAATGATGATGACTTTTGCGACTGGGGGAGACGGTGGCTGAATCTGTAGAGCCTGCAGTTATAATGGACCCAGGTTCGAATCCCGGCTGGGACAGGGAACAGATTAAGGATTTGAATTTCATAAAGGCCGATTCTCCTGATCTACCAGAGACCCGACGACATGTAAAGTACCCCCGCTAGTACCAATACACCAGTCCTGTATGTAGACAGCCCTGGCCTGTATTCAATAGCGATGGTGGGTGTTAGCGCCGAAGTGGTGACATGTGGAGGTGTGGGAGGACTAGGCCTTTGGATAGGGCACTGCCCCCGAGAAATAGGCCCTGAAGCCTTTGCCCAGCGTCGGACACATAAAAAAAGTACAGTACTTACTCCTGAATGATCGTGATGGCGATGTACTGTCATGCCTGTTCCTCGTTCATCTTCAAGTCTCTTGTAACAATAAGCTGCACGATGAGCTGTTCGTTTACTTTACCAACAAACTGTCTTATTTCTGCATTTAGAGCAGGTATGGTCATGAGAGAAACTGCTTGCGATGCTGGTCTTGCATGTGGCAAGGCTGGTGAACGTAGTGTGACGTTTTGTTTGCAGAGTGGACGTGAAATGTGTCCTTGACCATATGACTGCAAAGACTGTGTGCTGTTTGGCAAGTTACTGGTTGAACTGTATGTATTATTAGAGTTGGTATGATATCCAGATTCTCTACTATCTATGCAGATAACATGGTTATGTCATCACTAGGAGAATGCAGAATCTAATCCATCCATGCTATGATGATTTAAGAATATGAGATAACTAAATAAAGTTGCTACATTAATTAGTGTTAAAGTGGTTTTTCCCATACCATCAGTTTAAGGCCACAGACTGTTCCATAATGCCTCTGAGATTTTCGTTCCTGTAGCTGCTGACACCGCTGACACTTCTGACAGCCTATTTTCTTCAGAACGGATAAACTTGTCCTGTCTCATACCTTGCAGTAATCTGTAGACTCTCATCATGCGTCTTGCATTCGTGTGGTAAAAAGAAAAATACAAATTTGTTAGAGCACTTATCAACAGATGTAAACATTACCAAGAATCTATATCATACGAGAGATTCCACTCGGGAGTAACCATCATATAATCGGCTCCTGAGACAGGCAATTTTTAGCACTGTCTGTCGTAATTCCTTTGTCTGTAACTGCAGACTGGACATCACTAATGAAATCTTACACGATAATAGCAGGATTTATTCCCATAAATTTGTGAAGTGATGCATCTTTCAAGATAATAGTGGGGCAGGAGGGGTTGAAGGTTGTAATGCCATATTTTGAAAAGTAGGAGAATTAGAAGTTGACTTAGAAATGTGTGATGTATTTGGGGGTCGGATGTGCATGGGACTGAGTTGATTGAGTTATTAATCGGGGATAAGCCTTTTTCTCAAACAAGTAAGACTGTCAGGTGAGCTTTTAGTCTTGGTCAGTTTTATTTAACCACCGAAAGTGTGTATATCACCTTGAGATAAATCAGTCTTCTTTATGTACGGAAATGACATTAAGAAATGAACTGGAGAAAAACAATGAGTAAAAAGAAAATAATAAGTAAGTGGATATTAGTGATGAGATTTTCTTAAAACTAATATAAACTGTTAAATACATTAACAGTTAACAAAGGAGTGTCTTTTTATACATAATATTTAAGATGAAGTGCTCATAGATATTCATTTAATGAGAGAAAATTGGACGTACGAAAAATGTTCTGGGAAAGTTGTTTTACGTACAGTAATTTAATCGTATAAGAGAAAAAATAATGTCTAGAGATTATTGGTCCGAATATAATACAAGAAAATTTTTATTGGACGGTTCAAACTCACCAACTACTAATACAGCATACTGCATAGGGCGTGGTGTGAGTTGGTATTAATAGCTGGTGGGAGGTGAACAGGGCGAGTTGCAGGTCACGGTCACCAGGTCACTGGAGGTTTGACAGCAGAATCATGGCGAAGATGATGAGTCAAGCACAAGCAGCCTTTATGACAGGCAGTTTTGGTGACAGACAGGCTTGGCAATAGTCAGGTTTCGTGATAGCAAGGCATTGTGATCGGCAGACTTGATGACAGACACGCTTGATGACAGACGGGCTAAGTGAATGACGGGCTAGATGACAAACAGACTCGATGACATGTGGACACGATGACAGACGGGCTAGGTAACAGACGAACTAAATGACAGGCAGGCTCGATGACAGACGGGCTTGATGACAGCCGGCTTCTGTGAGACTAGCTTGATGACAGACAGGGACTATGACGGTCAGGTTTGGCGACAGATAGCAGACAGTCGATTTACAGGCTATTGGATTTGACAGTAGATGGATTTGAAAAATGGCATATTCTTGACCTCGTTGCCACCAAATTGTGTTTGAAAATAAAGCACTTAGAAGAATATTAGGAGTTAAGTGGTGGGAAAGGATACCAAATAGTAGAATTAGAGAAATAACGGGAGTGCAGCCGATCGATGAATATGTTAGATTCTCACGATGGAAGTGGCTAGGACATGTGTATAGGAGACAGGGAATAGTACGAGGTACACCAGGGTGGGTGGCACTTGGTAGGAGAGGTAGAGGAAGGCCAAAAGAGACGTGGGTGAGGACAATGAGACGGGAAGCTGGAGATGAGTGTTGGGGAGATCTTGAGGAGTTAGCACAAGATAGGATGTGGTGGTGTGAGTTCATCGAGGCCCTATGCATCCCCGAGGGTGCCACAGGAAATGATTGATTGACTGATTGACATACCATTTCCTTTGCTTATTCCCCCTCCCCCCTTGCTCGTTTTATGCATCATCTCTCTCACCTCACACATAGTTTCCTTATTCCCTTTCTGTTTCATGTTCCTTCTCCCCTCCCTATTTTCTGCATTCACCTCGCAGTCCTTTCTTTCTCTCACATCACCCTTCTTCCCAAAACAGGACTGGATCCAGTACTTACGAAACGGGTGGAGTGGGAGATGTGATTCCAGGCGTATTTACCACAAGTTTGAATTCATGGTGACTCATTATGAAATTTCTTAAATTTCATTATCAAATCCTTCTTTTCAGTGAAATGATTTTTTGATAACACTTATGTAAGAAAATTACTACATATTATTTTTTAAGAAGGTGTATTCTAACCATTGGTGTCGAAAATAAGGGAAACGTACGCCCCCCACGCTGCACCACCCAAAAATCCACCGCTTCAATGTTGTCCACATTCTCGATCTCCTGTCTGTTCACCCCTTCCCTCCTGCTTTTTGCACGTCCGTTATTTTTCAATTTCCTTCTTTCTCCCTTCCTTCTTGTCAGTCCATCTTCCAACCACCCCATGTACTCCCCATCCCCTCTCTTTTCAACCATTCAGTCATACTTTTACTACTTCCTTCTCCACCCCCAATTTTTTCCCCTCCCTCGCATTACTCATTTAATCCCTTTCACATACACACTTTTCCTTTTTCACTCCTAGTGATGCCTTTCCTCCTTCTTGCCACTCTTTTTTTTTTAAGTTCTTGCCCTTTTTTCACACATTTTCCCACCCTTTAAACCTCTCTCTCTCTCTCTCTCTCTCTCTCTCTTACTTTTCCTCTCTCCTCAACCAATCTCACTCCCGCTTTCCTCTAGTCATATTTTTCCCTCTCTGTCATTTCCTCATCCTGTCATTCTCCTTCCCTCACTCATATTCAGTCTATCCTTCCTTTCCTGCCCACCTTCCTCATCCACTTTCCATCCCTTCCACTTTTCATCCCTTCAGTTATTTACTCTGTTTCTTTTGTACCTCTTTCCGTTTTATCCTCCCTCTCTCTCGTCCCTCCATTCTTTACATAAACTTTGACTTCGCTCTCTCTCTCTCTCTCTCTCTCTGCTTCAACCAATACTCTTTTCTCTCATCCATCCGAAACATTTCTCCTCCTTCCTCACTTTTCTCCTTCCCACACTCATGTTTCACCTCTCTCCACTCTTTTCATTCCCGTCTTCTTCCCACCACCCTCCGCTCCCCCTTTCCTCCTCCCACTTCATCACCTTCCAGCACGCCACGGTTGTTAAAGGTTTAAGGGTGAGTCAAGCGCCTCTAAAACCTAATTCCATTTACCTCAAGTTTAATATTTTAGGACACTTACATGGACAGGGCAGGCTGGAAAAACAAGTAATGATGGGAGGAGAGCTTGTTGGCCGGGGACGTATGATTGAATAGTTAAGTTAGGAAAAGTAAATAGGAAATTACTGTATGTATTAAAAAAAAAAAAAAGGTGCAACGGAAAGGAAACAGCATTAAATCAACTCATCCTTTTGAAACTGTTTGTCATGTAATTTTTTATACGTAAGGCATTTCTTGTCAGCAAAAACAAGGACCTTACCCACCCTCCAGTCCAGCCAGCCGAATCCTGCAGATAAAAGTGAGAATAACCATCAAGAAACATGCAAAAGGCTTCATGGAAATTTCATAGGGAAGAACGAATCAAAACCGTATTATACTCTGTCTTAACCTTTACATTAAGTAAAATCAAATTAACAATAAGTACATATAGATGTTGGTTTGTGGTTGTGTTATTTGGGACTGAATGTATTTAGATGGAGATTGGAAGCGAAACACTTGTATACTGATCTAAGCAATTTTTATTGTAAATATTGTACCTCAGTTTACAACACCGCAGGTACAATTTAGATTATATGCTTAAAGCATGTAGAAATATATGTACGATTTTACAGCTGTTACTTACAGTATAATTCCACCAATCTACTGTGAAATATTTTTTGCCAGCTTCATGCTGCCAATATAGTTAGGTGCATTTGGTTTCTCATATGCTTCTGTTCTCGTTTAATTGCGGTAGGCACTTCTACTCTTCAGAATTAACTAATTCCAACCAAACCTGAAGACAATGACCAGCCTATGACCTGGTTATGACCGCAAAGATTTGGTTGCCAGGGAAGATCTTCTTGCCTAGCAGTGGCCGAAAAACCCCCTTTTCGTACTTTTCATGTGTTGAGCTGTATACGGAAGCATTACTAATGAGCGTAGAAAGCCCTGACTTTTTAGACGTACCGGTAATCTTGAAGTCATTCCCCATCGGAAGCATGCCACCCATTTTTCCCTCTCTCCTCTAGTTTTCGAGTGGCAAACCTGCGAAGATTGGCCTCAGTATCTCTAGCAACTAGTACCGGTTTTCGGAAAAGCCCCCCTAGTTCCCCAGCAGCCCGATGGAATTGAAAGAAAGTTTCCATGCTTATAGACATTGACATGTACTACAACTTTCTATTGTACACCCATGTGTTACACTGGCCAGGTTAGGGGTCAATGGTCATCAAATGCGAAAAAGGCAAAAATAGCTAAAATCACAATTATGCTCGCGTGAAATGCTAAGGCTCCGAAGATAATTAAGCCAGGGCCATGATTCTTGGAGGGAATGCTTCACTGGAGTACCTCCATACAAAAATGACAGTGTCAAAACTCACTTCCAGTCACTGCCATTCCACCTAGAAGTTGTACCTCTGGTGGGCCATTCCATGAATTTCAAGATCCCTAGCACCATACTGGGTGGCTGGAATCGAATGAAACTTTGCATGTTTATAGACATTAATGAGTACTACAAGTGTGTTTCATACATGCATGACCTATATCGGCCAGGTCAGGTGTCAAAGATCATCAATTGCGGAAAATATGAAAAGTGTCAAAATTTCGACCATGCTCCCGCGAAAAGATAAGGCTCCGAAGATTATTAAGCCAGGGCCACGATTCTTGGGTGGAACGTTCCACTGGAGTACCTCCATAAAGAAACGACTTTTAGTGTCGAGACTCACTTCCGATCGCTGACAAAGTCTGGTCCACTTACAGCTGGCCATCGTCGCCTACCGGCTTGTTTCAAAGGAAATTTGTGTGCTGAAACAGCAACCAAGGCCTGTAAAACTGTCCCTATCAACGAAAGCTGAGCAAAAGAATTGCAAAACAGAGATACGATAATATCGAAATGCATATTTACATAGGGATTTAAAACTAAAATTGATAGACAGTTCCAGAGTTCCCTTACAGTGTGCGTATAGAACTGTAAATCCCGGCCGGCTCTTCCAGATCGGTTACACATTGAGTAAAAGTGTGTATCTAAACTAGCGTTCCGCGCCTGTCGTAGTGAGGAGGAGATGCAAGTGGAGATTTAAAAGGAGTAGTGACAGAAGTATTAGCAACAGAGCACACACACACACACACACACACACACACACACACACACACACACACACACACACACACACACACACACACACACACACACACACACACACACACACACACACAGGTAGTTTGTATGGCTTGACCTTTAGGAAATTTTATTCGGCCCTCTCATTACGGTAACCTCATAATTTATTCTTACTCACGCCCAGGGATTTTGTAAATTTAAGGACAGTTCCCTAAATTTCCTTCCAGACTACCTAGCTGGCCCATCATAGAAGGTGGACTGTTTCAACCCTTTCAATAAAATGATGCCTAGTTTATATTACACATAGCTGCTCCCATCTGATTATATCTCGCAACGTCGGACAACTTGGTTTAGTTTAAGACGGTCCCCTTAACATCATTAGTAAGAGTACTTGTTTTGAATTTAACACTTGCCAGACTTAGATGATTTAAGTAAATGTAGTAAGGATGTTCGTTAGTGAGTAGCTTAAACCCCGTTCCTCGACTAACAGTCACCAGCGGATGAGTGGAAGTGTGCAATATAGAAAGGTACTGGGCACTTGTAGTCGATGGTGGTCTGCTGGGCGAGGTTCTTCACTTTTTGTACAAATTATGTAAATACATTATACCATCTTGCTTAAGTTATTCTAATTAGGGCCGACAGCTGACGTATATGGAAATGTTCCTGACTCGTCTGGTTCCCTTTCATATATTGATGTCCCCTGTATTAGGTTGTGCCTCGACTGACAGGCACCAGGTGATGAGTGCAGGTATGTAATGTAGAAAGGCATTTCATATCTGCAGTCGATGGTGTTCTTTTGGTCGATGCTTTTTACCATTAGTGTAGGTCTAGTTATTTGTCTCTTAGGATTTAGTATAGGTTAGCGATTTGTCTGTTAGGTGATTATTTTAGGGTCTTTAGATTAGGCATTTTAGTTTATAAGTAATATAAGGTTTTAAAAAAATTATAAAAAATAAAAAAAAATCATAAAAAAACTACAAAAAAAATAAAATAAAAATTATTATACATATATATATATATATATATATATATATATATATATATATATATATATATATATATATACATAAATATATATATATATATATGTACGTGTGCATGAAAGTGTGCATGAAAGTGTGTATGTTCATATGCATGGATATATATATATATATATATATATATATATATATATATATATATATATATATATATTTTGCCTTAATGACCAGGGACTCCGGCCCCAATGGTCGATAGGCAAAAAAAAGAAAAAAAAAAAAAGTCCTTTATCATAATGATGCCAAATTAACCCTCCTCAGGTACACCTGGGTCTAACCGACCCGAGCAATATTTTCGATGAAATAGTTCAGTAACTTATAGATGTCTGGGATCCCTGTCCTTCTCAATAGCTCCCTAACTTTTTGTGCCCATGCAGGCTGTAGGGGGGTTACTTTCGTGTCTCTCTGTGTTTTTGCAATATACCACTCAGACTTCCATGTCGGGTCTGTGAGACCCAGGTTTACCTGAGGAGGGGGGAGAATTTTTCATTATAAGTTTGCAAGTTCATTTTATGTTGTGTGGGATCCACTATGCCCATTATGAAGGTCCTCCATCCCTCAAGTTGTGACACAAGTGCTTGGCTCATAGTATTCTGTGCTGTAGTGTATGGTGACTGAAAAAAAATTTAGTTTGGCATTTTTTCCTAATTTCTTTTAAAATATGCCGAGTTCAATGAATTAAAACTTATTCACATAGTTTTGTAACTGATAAGACCTAATATACTGTAGGTTATTCAGGAATTCATTATATGAAACATGTGTGAAACTACAGCATTTCTTTAAGCTGGATCTGACAGTCCCAGGTGTACCTAAGTTGTAAGCGAAACTGTAGGTCTACCTGAGGAGGGTATAGATTTCGACCACAAGGGTCGACTCTTATCGACTGGCACTCATTATATTTGAGATCAGCAGGTCGAAACTGCATAAAATAACGTTAAAAATTCTGTATGTCCATAAGCAAGGTTTATTTATTTTTATTTTATTTTGTAGCCTGGACTAGGAAGTACTTAGGAGTGAAGAGAGATGATGGGTGGGGTGTGGAGGAGTGAAGAGATATGATGTATGAGGTGAAGAGGAGGTAAGAGAAATGATGGGTGGGGTGTAGAGTTGTGGACAGAGATGATGGTTTTGGTGTTAAGGAGTGAAGAGAGATGATGAGTGGGGTGTAGAGGAGCAAAGAGAAATGATGGCTGGGGTGTACAGGAGTTAAGATAATTTATGGGTAGGGTGTAATGGAGCGAAGAGAGATGATAGGTGGGGTGTAGAGGGGCAAAGAGAAATGATGTGTGGAGTGTAGAGGAGCGAAGAAAAATTATGTGAAGGGTGTAGAAGATAAAAGAAATGATGGGTGGGGTGTAAAGGAGCGAACAGAAATGATGGGTGGGGTGTAGAAGAGCGAACAGAAATGATGGGTGGGGTGTAGAGGAGCGAACAGAAAATTATGATGGGTTGGGTGCAGAGGAGCGAACAGAAATGACGGGTGGGGTGTAGAGGAGTGAAGTGAGATGATGGGTGGGGAGTAATGTAGTGGAAAGAGATGATGGGTGGGGTGCTGGGGATTCAAGGGCTCTCTGAAGGTCAATAGTTGGGCAGGCAACTTTAAAAATGACAATCTCTCTCTCTCTCTCTCTCTCTCTCTCTCTCTCTGCACAGATGCATGAAACGCCACGGAAATGCCACACAGAATTTTTCCGCTTTCGATGGCATATTATCGATGATAAATCACAAATATTAAGATATGTAAGACTTGCACAGAAAACCTAATACGTCCACCCTTAACTACGAACATATATTAATCAATCGAAGTAGTTGTCGAAGTGCTTAGCGTCAACACTAAAGAGAAGAATCTTACGATAGCAATCACCCAAAAGTGCAAAATATAAATATAACAACAAATATGCCACTTACACAGTGGCTGTGCCAAGAAGTCTTCCTCATCGTTAACTTCCATAATTACTGGGTTATTTATGCCTACGTCATCTACTCATCAATGTACTTAACGTCTTGAGGCAGATGACGTATATCTTATATTATTCTTGCGCTGTTTATAGTAGATGACAGGTCTTTCCTAGTTTGAATCAAATAATTTTGTTGCACAGAAAACAAAGTCTCACAAGGACGACATCAGGATTCATGAGGCTTCTTAACCTAGAGTGAGGGAACTGAGCATTTTTGACGAACTTGTATAGATTTATTATTTAAATTTTTTTAGTATGATGACCTTTCCAGAAAGAGAGAGAGAGAGAGAGAGAGAGAGAGAGATTGTGTGTGTGTGTGTGTGTGTGTGTGTGTGTGTGTGTGTGTGTGTGTGTGTGTGTGTGTGTGTGATTTTGCTCAGCCACGAAAATTTCGAAGTGAAAGGGTTACATATAATATAGTTTTCTGTAGTCCCTTCACATCATAATGCACTTTCCAAAGTAGAATACTGTATAATCGTTTGTCAACAGGAAGAACAAACTATAAGTATTGTCCCAAGTCTGAAGTCGATATTATATTTAATCTTTAAAGTGCTTGCATGTCCACGTCAATTAATGAATAGCATAATAAATATTCGGAGAGCTAGGATGAAAGAAATATGCATTTCCAAGCTAATTATTTTAATACATCCTTAATTTTGAAATATTTTGTAGTGGTGTAAAGTTTAAATGCCCCTGTAGAAGTAAATGCATTGAATGGTTTCGGTCCCTAAAAGGTGACTGGAGGGTTGCTGGTCCTGTAATACCATCACTTGAAGCAGGATGGCTATCTGCCTTTAAATATACTGAATTATGATAGCATTGCCTCAGAACTCTTCACCGCTAATGGGCAACATGGGTTTGGTTGGCACTATTTTGACTCTCCTCCATATCCTTTCTTCCTCTAAGCGTTTCACATACCTACTTTAGCAATTAATTTATCTACTAATTTACTAAGAAGAAAGTCTTAAGAGTTAGCATGGAACAAATACTACGTCGTGCAAATGTTGTACTGATTTTGGTTAACATTAACCAACCTTAATAATGCTCAGGGAAACCAGGTACTCCTAAAAGGTTATGATATAGCTGCGAGCGCAATTTTCATTTAAAAAAAAATGCAGTTTTGCCTTCTTTTCTAGCTAATAACCAAATGTTTCATTTGGCTCAGAGACACCTACACCAGTTGAGGGGTGAAGTTATTGTTTGTTATTGTTTGGCAATGTTGTTGTTGTCTGTTGCTGTTGCCTAGCGTTTATGTAGACGTGAGTCCAATGAACTACAAGTTGCAGTTGTCCGTTTCATCCAGTCCGCCATCCGTCTTTCACGGGATGGGGAGGGAGTTGAGGGACATCTGTATAACCTGGCGTGGAGTTACCTCGGCTATAAAGATGTCCCTTACTAGCGACTTAGGTCAAAGTCAGCTGAAGAATGACTCTAAATACTTCTCTTGCTTTAATTTAGTTGATTTTTCGTCAGTTCGCAGGTCATATCTCGTGACTCACTGATATTACACTCTTTCCACAACAATTTTTTGTATCTAGTGCAATATTCTTGTGCTTCTCTCTTGCTACAGTTCAGCATTAAACATAGGGAGATATTAGTTTTAGACCACTCTGATCTGAAAATGGTATAAAGATGTTGGACTTTGTATGGAACAAGTGCACAACTCCCACAGATTTAGGATCTCGCTCATTTTTTGCTGCATAACTTTGTAATCCCTTCATCCCGATGATGTGATACATTTTCATTATGCCTCCGCCCACCTGTGGTGGACGAGACATTAAGTGATTGGTCTGTTTCTCCATGTGTGCCTTGGTGTGCCTTGGTGTGTGCGGCAGTGCTTCCTTAATACATTTGTGGGTGGATTATCCCCTGAATCCATGGACGGATTTCCACTAAACTTATGTCAGTGATGCAATGTGAGGAGATGATAAATTAACTTGGTCACCTAGGTCAATGGATCAAAGGTTAAGGGCATATAGGCAACTTAGTTTATCCTTGTGGGTGTGATATCTTCTGAAACCCTAGATGGATTTCAACAAAACTTTTGTCATTGATACAGTATGAAGGGACGATGATCTGATTAGGTCAGCAAGGTGAAAGTCATATGGGGTCATATTATTTTACTGTATATGTTCATAATACTCCTCTTGGCGTGATATCTCCTGAGCCCCTCAACAGGTTTCCACCTAACTTTTGGCAGTGATACAGTATGAAGGGATAATGAACTCATTAGGTCAGCAAAGTCATTTAGGGTCGACATAGTTTATCCTTGTCGGTGCAATACTTCCTGAACCCATCGACCATATGAAGAGACAATGAACTGATTAGGTCAGCAAGGTCATATTAGGTTGACATAGTTCATCCTTGTGGAAGTGATATCTCCTGAACCCCTCGACAGTATTAACCCACCCCGTACCAACTACTTTATTACAAAACCCATCTCCAAAACCCGAAAAAAAATTTACTTTTTTTTTTCTTTTTTTGCTCAAACCCCAGGTTTTGGTGAGAAACAGTGGTGAATCACCAAGAAAATGCCCATCTGAGGTTAAAAATGTTCCAGACAGGTGACCCTCTGAACACCTAATAGTGTGTTTTCTGCAGCCATGCTGCTATTGTTGCGTTTTCTATGGTAGGGTAACTATTAGAAACCACTCAAAATACTTAGATATTTATTAATTTGGTACAAATTTACATGTAGTCAAGAATATATTGGTTTTCACACAAAAATGTAGGCGATATAAGTGTTGTTTCATTCAGGAACACATGAAAATTGCTGAATTCTTGCACATTTGACCCATTATTAATGGTTTCAAGTTACATTCTATTTTTCAACTTCCATTATATTTTTCCACTAACATTATACCAGTTTCCACCTTATATAACTTATCACATATTTACAGGCCTTACTATGATAGTGAGCGTCATATTATCGCATATTTACAGGCCTTACTATTATGGTCATGTGGAGAGGATGGAGGGTGAAAGACTGACGAAGAGAATGCATGTGAGTGAGGTGGAGGGTGGAAGAGGGAGAGGGAGGCCGAGGATGAGATGGAGGGATGGGGTGGAGAGGTATATGAGAGAGGGGGGTGTGAGCTGGGAGCAGGGCAGTGAAATGGCGGGGGACAGGACGACTTGGAGGCGATTTGTTTGTGGCCACCCCAAACGGGATTGAGGCGTCTGGCAATAGATAGATAGACTATTATGGTCAGCCTAGTATTATCTCAAGCACACACAGTATCAGTAATGTAGTAAAATGTACTAAGGTGTGGTAGAAGAAGGTGTACCGTGTGTACGTACCAAAACTCACGCACGAAATTTGAAAAATGTGCAAACAACGGACCTTGCAAAAGCAAAACATACATTGTACGTCGTAGGGACTGAGCGTGAAAAAAAAATTGCGACATGGACCGTACTTCGTGGGTACAGGGGGGGTTAAAAAACAATGAAATTATTAGGTCAACAAGGTCATGCAGTTCATAGGACTACTGGGCCTTGGGATAGGCCAGTGCCCCCAAGAAATAAGCCCTGAGCCTTTGCCCAGAGTCGGACACATAAAAAAAAAAAAAATACGGCGAGTCTGTGCACAAGGTTTCATGAAGGCATACCAACCAACGTTTTGTGTCGACAACTTTGGGCCTGAGTTCTCAGCGTTTCATTTTATTTTTCCTATCACCTGACGATTTTTCTGAGGTTACTAAGGACCTCTAACAATGAATAAGTATATGAAGACTGTGCTTAAGTCTTCCTCTTCCAAATGTGTCTGGTGATCTGCATAAAATCGTCTGGAAACCACGTCAAAACAACTAAATATATGACATTGCATTGAAAAGGCTAGAATATTTTAGATGTGGGAACTGTGCATCCTTCCGCCATTACTGACGCACTTCGGTATATTATTTGGGATAACACCATACAATGAGAGAGAGAGAGAGAGAGAGAGAGAGAGAGAGAGAGAGAGAAGATATTCCAGTACCAACTGGGATCAAAACTATCTCCACTGTGTCTGCTTTTTAACATGAATAAAGCAACAGCCTCGTCTGTTGTGCGCAAAAGGTTTGAACTGTCTTCCAGGTATACTAAATAACGTAACAAAGCTTGTCAGAGATAAGGACCACATTTTGAGTGGTAAAGGAAGGCTTGTAGCGCCTTTCCTAAGATATATTATTGCAAAATATACTTTAATATCCTCTTCTATGTTATTGATCTAAACTATATCGGTATTAAAACGAAATAATTAAAATACAAAGCAACGATCAAGTGTAATATCTAAACAAATCACCAAGGAAGGGGTGTTATGAAGCATCTTATTCCAGAGTACCACCAGTGTGATAAAGGAAGTGCAAACTTCCGGCAAGTTTCCGTGGATGGAGTGCGCAATATTGTAAAAGTTTGCCTCAAGATGATACCATAAACCGCTGATAAGAGACTGCCAGGCATAAAGTGATGGTCAGCTTAACATCATAGAGTGTGATTGGTGTGGGTGCAGCACACACACACACACACACACACACACACACACACACACACACACACACACACACACACACACACACACACACACACACACACACACACACACACACATTTTCTGATCCCTCTCTCTTTTTGCCAACTCCCAGAGAGGGGAACTCCCTTTCTTTGGATACTGCTTTAGATAAGTCTAGATTCTAGAGTTATTGCCCTCCATTTAACGGTACTTTAAATATGTAACGCCAAGAAATCTAACGGTATTATGGAGATTTTTACAATGTTCTTAAAATGTTTTAATGTTTTTGTAGTTTTATGTAGCATGATAAGTACCTGAGGACCAAAATCCTAACATTTCTTTTGAAAAACACAAATCAAATTCCCCCCTAAAACTTGGTTATAAAAAATATAAAATCCATAACCAACAACACATCAGAATGGCTACTCTGACCATTTTGGCCTGAACTGTTTATTCCCACTCCCCCGGAAGGTCTATATTTCCCCCTACGTCCTAATTCCCCCACGTCTGGCAACCCCTGATCTAAATTATGCCAAGGGCGTACGTTGGTCTCATACCCACGCTCTGGATTTAGGTTGCCTGGGTTTAAGTACCCTGGATTTAGGGAGCCTGGATTTCGTTAGCCTGAATTTAGGGAGCCTGAATTTAAGTGAGCTGGATTTGGGTAGCCTGGGTTGAGGGTGCATGGAATTAGTTAGCCTGAATTTAGGTAGGCAGGGTTTAGGAAGACTGGATTTAGGTATACTGGATTTACGTAGGCTGGATTAGGGAGCCTGGATTAAGGAATCCAGGATTAAGGTAGCCTTGGTAGGTTGGGTTTAGGTAGCTTGGATATAGGTAGCCTGGATTTGGTACCCTTTGATTAAGGTAGCCTGGATTTAGGTAGCCTGGCATCTGACAACTACGCTCCAAATGAAAGAAAATGAGATTGGCTGTTAGCCTGGGGTTGCCTTTGACGATTTTAATATTAGCCTTGTCTTATTCAACTTATGAGATGCTGTTCGATGAAACTGGGTTCAATATAGCCTACATTAACTCCTTCGCGAGTTGGCCCCATCTCAAACTCAACGAAACCATCTAGAGGAAGCAAGAATAATATATAATTAACATCCTTTGTCTGAACAAGTTAATTTTATTACACTCTTATTGTTGCCACCGTCCGATAATTTATTTCGAGGGTGTACTCACGGAATCAATTAACTATGATGACGTCTTATCTCTCTTACTCTTGGTACGTTCCGAGACAAGGATGCTTTATTTATCATTACTTCGCCAACCCACGACGATTATATTCAGCTAATTGGAAAATATTTTTATCAAGGAATGGGTTATTGAGGCTGTATATAACCCATCCGGTCTGTTCCAAACTAAAAAAAAAATCCACTGAAGATACTAACAATATAATTTTAATAAATTCCCGAGATCAAAAAGATCGGAAAAGAGATGTCTATCTATCTATCTATACCCCGACGCCCTAATCCCGCAGAGGGTGGCCGCAGACAAAACGCCTCCAAGTCGCTCTGTTACCCACCATTTGACTATCCTCCCCCCAACTCACCCCCCCCCCTCCCTCATATACCTCTCAACTCCATCTCTCCACCTCATCCTCGGTCTACCTCTCCCTCTCCCTCCCTCCACCTAACCTACATACACCCTCTTAGTCAGTCTTTCACTCTCCGTTCTCTCCTCATGTCCAAACCACCTCAGTGCATTTCTCCTAATCTTCTCAACCACATCCACATCCACCCCACAACGTTCCTTCACTTCTTCATTCGTCAACCTGTCCCTCCATGTCACTCCACATGCTCCTCTCAAGTAACTCATTTCCACTGCTCTCACTCTTGACTTGTTCCCCTCTTGCAAGGTCCACGCCTCGCTTCCATACGCCAGGGTAGGGATCACAATACTATCATGCAGTGACTTCTTAACTTCCATACTCACCTCCCTATTTCTCATCACTGCTTTCAGTGAACCAACAACCTTCCTTCCCTGCTGTACCCTTTCACGCACTTCGTCCCCCAAAGTTCCATCCTTACTCATCACACTACCCAAGTACTTGAATGCACTTACACTCTCCATATCCTCACCATCCAACCTCACTGTACATTCTGTGACTTCATTCCTACTTTTGTTTACATTAACTTTCAGCTTCCTCCTCCTACACACTGCCCCAAATTCATTCACCAAACCTTGCAACTCCCATTCATCTTCACTCAACAATACTGTATCATCAGCAAACAGAAAACACCGGAATCTTCCAAATCTCACCCTCATTCATTAGAGCCACCCCCACATCCATTGCCCTACCCTGCACCTCCTTTACAACCCCATCCATGTATATATTAAACAGCCATGGAGACATCACAGAACCTTGTTTCAGTCCCACATTGAGATCAAAGAACTCACTCAGCTCACCATCTACTCGCACCGTAGCCCTAGCTCCTTTGTACATACTCTTCACAGCATTCAACAATTTCCCCTCCACTCCATATATTCTTAATACCTTCCACACACCTTGCCTATCTATTCTGTCATAAGTTTTCTCCAAGTCCATGAAGGCAGCATACACTTTCTTTCCCTTCTTTAGATACTTCTCCACTAAACACCTTAGAACAAAAGAGATGTGGATGGTGATAATGATGGTGATGGTGATTAGGGTTTGATGATGATGATGATGATGATGATGATGATAGTGATGTCGATGATATTGACTTGCCACCTCTCGACCATCACCCAAATTCCATCCAGAGCCTCCGGGGAGGGATGACCATTTTAATCATAGCCCCGGCATCCGTGCATGTAATTTCTGGTATGCATTTAAGGGGACAGGCGTGCTCCTCTCTCCCCAGACTACCTTTGCCTTTACTTTGGTTACCATTAAGTCTTTTGGCCGAGAATAAACTAAATGTGGGACTGCAGTGTTTCTCTCTCTCTCTCTCTCTCTCTCTCTCTCTCTCTCTCTCTCTGCAGTAGTACGTGTAATGTGCATGGGTAAGTATGTACGATATGTCTTTATGTATATATGTGTTGTCATGAAAACTGTGAATATTTGGTCATGGTACAATAATCTGGTTTGCTTATAGTTGATTTTGAGGCGTGAAAAAACATTATGCATTTCAGCTATGACAATCTATCTTTATATTGTAGTGTAATTGACTTTGCTATGAAAATAATAAATATGTATTCAGTTTGTCAGTTCTTCCTATGTTGTGAATCATTTTATTTTTTACTCTTACTGCTACTAGATTTAATGTGCCTTATGTTGATTATACTGATTTCCATTAGTGTATTTAGTCATGAAAATAGTAAAGAACACTATAGAGGTAATATGATGCTGCTCTTATTTTTACTTATTTTATGATAATACCAAAAATAAAATTTTGTATACACTTGCGGACACAAGGAATGAAGTCACTGCCTCAACCCTTACGCACAAGTGCTGGATCATTTGTAGCTGATGAATTACAATGCGGGGAGTGGGAGAGTGGTAGCACCTTCATCACAGCTCACCCCACCTGCTGTCATTCCCCAACTCTGCCCACTGTGTCCCGTCGATCACAAATCACCCAGTACTTGTATGTATGGTCTGAGGCAGTGTCTCTGTTTCATGTGCCAGGAACTGTACATCCATAAGTTTAATCACTCCATTATTTGAGCGTGTAGTTTGTTTAATCCTTGCTACCGTATGACGTTTCGATTCACCTTAACAAATACTGGACAGGTGAATAAACATAAATTTTTCTTTATATTAACATTATTTTTATAGAACAGTAAATGTTTCTTCACCTTGCTTGTGCTGTTGTTGCACCAAGCTCATCTGAACGTAAACCCGATGAACTATGGGCTAAATTCCTCCTGCAGTCCACCATCCTCGCTTCGGGGGATAGTGAGAGCGTTGAGGGGCGATTGTTTTACCAAGTAGTGGAGCCGCTGGTTATATCAGTGCCACCACGTAGGCTAAGGGCGTCCCTCTTCAGCATCCTGGTCTGTGTATATACCGGTAGTTATTTGCCACTGGAAACAAAACTTCTTTTGTTACATTGATATGACATTTATTTACGTAAGTTGTATAATACCATATGATAGGTAATGAAACTCATTACTGTGAGGCTGCAGTGATATGTTTTGATTTCGAGTGCATGATTTGGTCTCCATGAACTCCTTCATTATGATAATATATTATTGTATGTAATCTTGATTTATCAGACGATTTTATTCAGCTATATATGGAGGGAAAATTACCGTGATGGATTTTTTTTCATGGAGGGTTCAACAGCTGTTGCATTGCAAGAAAACAGGACGATCACACTTAGCCTTCAAATGAATAAAGGAGACCGACACTGCATATTTCGCCAATTCTTAGAATTTGTCTGGCAGCATTCTTCTTTGTTGTACATGTCTTATTCTAGTAGTTTATTCACACCCTTGTAGGAGCTGCCTAGCATGGGCCACTGGCCTACTGCAGTTATCTTCTCTTATTATGTTCTTATATTTTAATAATCATACCAAATGGTATATTAGGTGTACTAGATGACATGGGTGGGAAGGCGAAGAACTCTCTGAAACATTGGTAGTCAAATAGCAATACTTTTTTTTTTTAATATCCACTCACTCAATGTAGTGCTGCTCTCGGGTGTCTGCCCTGTCCTCTCCTCCATCCTTCTTTCCTTCCATCTTCTATCTTTCTTTCCTTCATTCTTTCCTCGTCCTTCTGCCTACGGGTGACCTTACACTTCCTCTTCTGTCTTTCATTCCTTCATTCTTTCCTCGTCCTTCTGCCTACGGGTGACTTTACACTCCCTCTTCTGTCTCTTTCCTTCATTCTTTCCTCGTCCTTCTGCCTAGGAGTGCCTTTACACTCCCTCTTCTGTCTTTCTTCCCTTCATTCTTTCCTCTTCCTTCTGCCTGTGGGTGACTCTACACTGACTGACAAGCCAAAAGGTTTCCTGTACACCAGGAAATCATTTACTACGCTGGGTGGTAACCATATAACCAATTTTGGCGCCTGGTGGTTTAGTGGTTAATTATTGTGCTCCAATCGGACTGAGCCGGTGAAGGTTTATATCCAAGGGATGGTTGGGGTTTATTGCTCACGTAATACCACTCAGGGATGTGTGAGGTTGGTCACTCTCATCTTAAATGTCAGGACCAACTGCCTAGCTCCGGGCTCCTACGCTCCTCATGGGGCAACGTAGGATTGGCTGATGGATGGATGGATGGATTATTTTCATTCTATTATTATAAAGCATGTGTTACTTGGTGCAACGAACAGGCTGGCGATGTTTACCGTACTACTTCGACCATTTGTTTTTCTTTGTGGTATGTGTATGTACAAGCAATCTTAAACATAACTTAAGCTTAGCAGAGGTCTAGTCCTACAGTGGATCTAGATGCATGTTGTACAGTTCGAGTCAGGTGAACCATCTCGTTGGATCTAGATGCATGTTGTACAATTGGAGTCAGGTGAACCACCTCGTTTCAGATATAAATTTCCTCATACTAATCTCTTTCCCCGATGTACAGCGTATCAACCTTGTATACATATTTGTAAATGCAATTATGTAGGTGTCTATTCACTGTCACTGAACCCCGCACAAATAATTATAAGAGTTATGCTTTTCAACATGTTTGCTCATGAAATCACGAAATGTAGAACATACATTAATATATGGTGCTCGACAGGGATGGTTCACATGAATGCACAGAAATAATCGAGCAGTGCGATGCCTGGATATAAAAGCATTCTTCATCTCCCTCCCGAACTCCTTTGAGGAGGATTGTGAACTACAAGAACTGGACAACTTCAGCCTGAAGTCCAGTGGATTCCCGTACGGAAGATCACGGGGCCACAAAAACAATAACATTAATAATTATCTCTGACACATGAATAAACAAGAAGCCTAAAAATATCATCACACCTGAGACAGTCTACTATGTACGGGGGAAGATAATACTTTGAACTTGAATATTCCTTCCCCTCGGGAAATATTCATACACTGTGTAACAAAGAATTTGTTTATTCAGTTTTTCGGTCATGTTAGACTCAGTTTTACACGCTGATTTCAATGGTGTACGTTTTGTTTGTCTATCTCTAGGTTTTTGCCAACAATTGGCAATTGTTTATACCGCGCGCCGATGTATTGGCGACACACACACACACACACACCAACTGTGTCCATGCAGATGTCACTGATATGACCATAACTGCGTCATGCAACAAAGATCGAGTCTGTTCATTCGATAAGCTAGGCTCACGTTGCTAGTTTGGCTGGTTGACGTGTTTTTGAGCTGTTCCTAAAGGTGTTTCTATTGATAAACATGACCAGTAGACATTCTTGCAAGCTGTCAGCTGATACATTTTGTTATGTATGTGCTTTAGATTATATATATGGGTCTGGGGGTCTCAGCCCCTTGGTTTGGCCGTGACTGAAGGACGAAGAAACAATCAAACAACGAGGCTCATTTATATATATATATATGTTGTTACGGAACAGAGAAAGATAATGTACACATTAAGTGAGAATACTAAGAGTCACTACTGTCCCGTAAAGTTCCAGGTCCAAAACAAAAGAGTTAGGTAAAATTACAAGTCAAAGTTTAATGCTCAAACTAACAATAAAACATTCAGGACTCATAAGGATAATGTAATGGCAAAAACAGGTTAAATATATGGTTAACTGCAATAGCCTCTATTAACACGAAATTAGCAAGAGTAAATTTATCTAAGTCAGCCCTGATAAAATGAGATACCAGATAATACTCAGTGAATGCCGGATAAATAATTACAGATACAAACTATTATCAAAAATGACTGACATAAAGAACCCCGCACGAATTACAAAAACTTCACTAGGCCTACAAATTAAACTTATGCTATACAGTACAAGAAAAAATGCAATAACAGTTATACTCAAATTACACACAGCTGCTAGATGGTTGGAGACTTCTTGAGCACTCACAATAATAATATCTGTACAGGGGAGGACAGAGATGTGAACAAAATGAGGAGCAGATCTAAGTGGCCATGATGCAGAGACTGAGCTCATTATATAGGGGCAAGGAGAGCTTGATACAACTTGTAATGAGGACGCGCAAATGAAGCCATGGGGACAAAGAGATGACAATCCCGCAAAGTATAACAGAGATGTCGACTTACTCTACTATAACGGTAGAAGGGGGGGACTGAGGCAGAACACGCTCGTGATCAAACATGCAGCAACTGTGCGTTAAAATTACACAAAGGATGATGAAATCATAGGCTATGTAACAATATATATATATATATATATATATATATATATATATATATATATATATATATATATATATATATATATATATATATATAGATAGATAGATAGATAGATAGATAGATATAAAGTGTGCATTTTCGTACGCTGAAGAACGAGGGTTCGCGTCCCGCCAGGGTAATAAATTTCGGAAACGTTCTTCTGGCCACGTACTGCTTGGCGGACGTAAGGAATGCTGTGGTTGAACCAGTGTCGCATACTATAAAGTATACTTGCACCCAGTCGGCTTGCGCTGGCCGATTACACTTGGTTCACAGACTACACACACATCCAAAGCCACTCCAACACCACAGTTACACTTACAAGCACTGCTCACCCTACATACAATCTCTACAAGACAGCCTAAGTCACTTGGTAGAGATACATTGGCTGTATCGCCCCCACTTCGGTTAGGATGGGCCGGTCCTACAGTGGACGCTCAAACGGCTGATGAGATGAGACGAGATGCGATATATCTGTCTATTTACCACACACACAACTCAGTAATGGAACGTGACATTACATTAGAACTTAATCAAGCACACGGGACGTAAGTAGTAGGTCTCGGGATGTAAAAAGTAGTAAAAGTCACAGGATGTAAGAAGTACTAAAGGCCAAGGGATACATGAAACAGTAAACGTCTTCGGATATAAGAAATAACAAAAGTCATCGGATATAAGGAGTAGTAAGGTCACGGGATATAAGTAGTAAAGATACGGGATACAAGGAATAGCTGAGGTCACCGGATATAAGAAGAAGTAAAAGTCACGGGACATAGATGTAGCAAATGCCACGGGATATAAAAAGTAGTAAAGATCACGGGATGTAAAAAATAGTAAAGGCCATGAGATATATGAATCAGTAACGGTCACGGGATGTAAGGAATAGTAAAGCTGATCAGATATAAAAAGCAGTAAAGATCATTGGACTTAAGAAGTAAAATCGCTCTCCTGATTCCCTGAGACACTTGTGGTCTATATAGGGTGTCTGGCCCACTCTAATCTTACTGCACGACAGGTAGTTGAGTCAGACTGCCCTATCAACACACTGAAGCTGAAAATGGAACCGCTTCTTATAAACGAGAGATCATGAAAAAGAGATGGGTGGGATTTAAACAATAATGATGGACAGTATCATTGCACATATGGTAATACAACACGGAATAATTTTACTGAAATAATTCCACCTACTATTGAATACATATAGCTTGAAAGATGAAGAGATGTTACGTAGTTTGTTGTCCGCCATTCACCTCGCCAAGAATTTGCTCCGGACGTGTGATTATTCCATTACTAAATTCCTCTACATGCTGCGGGTTTAGTTATTTAGCAATAATAAAAGTATTATAGAAAAGTATGGATATTTCACAATATCATGGTTGTATGACTGAGTCCCATTAAGTTGTCACACTGAGTGGATCACGCACTAACATTTCAATATATATTTGTTACACGTATTGTTCTCGCCGTCCTTATTTTTTGTTTGTTTCTTCCTTCAGCTGCTCATGATAGATCAGTAAAGCCTTTGTACCACGTCGGAACTGTGTCAAAACCTAAAGAGATTCAGACTGACTCATCTAGCTAAACCGACCATATTCAGTGGGTGAGAAGAGTTGCAATCTAGCTTCAACAACTGGAAGCCCCAAACGTGAAAACTACAGGTACTAGGCTCGCCTTAGTATTTCGGAACCCAGGAGGAAAGAAAGGAAGAGTTGTAACTTCGCTTCAGTATTTTGGAACCCAAAGTTGAGAAAGTGCTGTAAGCATGTCTCAGCTGTTCATAACACCACTCGCCTAAAAGAACTACCGACTACAACTGTACACCGCCACCATTTTTTTTTTCACTTATATAACACACAATTATACGCCTGAAAAGTGTAGTTGTAACACAGGTAGATAATGTCACTCAAACAAAATATCAGAGGGGCGGGTGAATGTGTGTGAATCTAATTCTCACCATTTTTTACAAGAAAAGTATGTGTAGTCCCACATCACGATTTACACGCGAACACACTTAAGTCCAAACTGTTCGTGTGTGTGTACTCTCGCGGACAATAATTTGTCATATAAATAAGTGGTGGGGGTTGGATGCTCCTACACTTACACAGACTGGTATGAAGTTTTATGAGAAATTATATGAGTGTTACAGAGGTCTATATATCGTTGTTTAGATATACAATAATGACAAAGTCTTGTACTTTCTTGCTATCGTTAAAGTACTTTTTTCAAGATGAGATAGCCGGCTACTGCCATATGGATTAGCCCATTCGGTACAGTGAACTTTTCATTTTCCTCCCAAGAGTCTTGACTCGTTCAACTCAAGGGCAGCATTCCCCATCTTAATTTAAACGTCTGTCGGTTGTAAATAAAAAGAAATATAAACCCTCGGGCTGAAGGGATTCTTCTCCTTTCCGCTTTCCCCTTAGGGGTCGCCACAGCTGATCACCCGTCTCCATCTTACTCTGTCTTCTGCATCTTCTTCTCTTACACCTACCACCCGCATGTCCTCCTTCACTACATCCATAAACCTTCTCTTTGGCCTTCCTCTCTTTCTCCTGCCTGGTAACTCCACTTCCAGAATCCTCCTCCCGACATACTCCTCATCCCTCCTCCGCACATGTCCAAACCATCTCAGTCTCGCCTCTCTAGCTTTGTCCCCAAACTGACTTACGTGCACTGTCCCTGTAATATGTTCATTTCTAATTTTGTCCAACCTCGTCACTCCTAGTGAAAAACGCAACATCTTCAATTCTGCTACCTCCAACTGTGCCTCCTGTCTTTTTGTCAATGGTACTGTCTCCATTCCGTACAACATGGCTGGCCTCATTACAATCTTATAAACTTTCCCTTTCATTTCTGCAGAGACCCATCTGTCACAGATCACTCCTTTCACCTTCTCCATCCACTCTATCCCGTCTGCACTCTCTTTTTTACCTCTCTACCACACTGTCCGTTACTTTGTACAGTTGACCCCAAGTATTTGAATTCATATACTTTTGCCACTTCTACACCTTGCAGCCTCACGGTTCCCCCGTCATCTCTCTCATTTACACACATGCACTGAGTCTTACTTCTGCTTACCTTCATTCCCCTTCTCACCAGTGCATATCTCCATCTCTCAAGCTCTGCCTCAGCTTCCTCCCGGGTCTCACGACATATCACAATGTCGTCCGCAAACATCCTTGTCCACGGAGGTTCCTGTCTAATCTCGTCTGTCAATCTGTCCATCACCATTGCAAACAAGTAGGGACTCAATGTCGATCCTTGATGCAATCCCACCTCCACCTTGAAACCCTCAGTCATTCCTACTGCACATCTCACTGCTGTTACACTACCGTTGTACATGTCCTTCACCACCCTTACCTACTTCTCTGCCACTCCTGATTTTCTCATACAGTATCACAGCTCCTCTCTCGGTATCCTGTCATAAGCCTTCTCCAACTCTGTAATCACACAGTGCAACTCCTTCTGGCCTTCTCTGTACTTCTCCATCACCATTCTCAAAGCAAATATGGCGTCTATAGTACGGTACTTCTCCCTGGCATGAAACCAAATTGCTCCTTGTAGATCCTCACTTCTCTTCTCAGCCTAGCTTCCACCACTCTTTCCCATATCATCATTGCATGGCTGATCAGCTTTATACCTCTGTAGTTGCTGCAGCACTGCACATCACCCTTGTTCTTGAAAATCGGAATTAGAATACTTTTTCTCCACTCCTCCGGCATCCTCTCACCCTCCAGGATTTTGTTAAACAATCTGGTAAACCACGTCACAGCCATCTCTCCTAAGCTCCTCCATGCTTCCACCGGTATACCATCTGGGCCCACTGCCTTGCCATCCTTTATCCTCTTCATGGCATTCCTCACTTCCTCTCTGCTGATCTCTTGCACTTCCTGACTCACTACCTCCAACTCTTCCAACCTTCCCTCACTCATATTTTCTATATTCATCAACTCTTCGAAATACTCCTTTCTCCTTCTTAGTACACTCTCTTCACTTGTCAGTACATTGCCATCTGCATCCTTTATCACTCTAACATGCTGCACATCCCGCCCAGCTCTATCTCTCTGCCTGGCTAATCGGTACAGGGCTTTTTCCCCTTCTCTACTATTCAACTTCTCGTACAGCTTCTGGTATGCCTATTCTTTCGCCTTAGCAACCTCTTTCTTGACTATGTTCCTCGTCTCCTTATACTCCCGAATGCTTTCTTCGTCCCTGTGTCTATCCATATTCTTCTTTGCCTGCTTCTTCCTATTTATGCTATCCTATACTTCCTCATTCCACCACCAAGTCTCCTTATCTTCCCTCCTCTGTCCCAATGTCACCTTAAGTACCTTCTTCGCTTTCTCCCTCACCACTTCTGAGATAACTGCCCATCCGTCCTCGTTTTCCCTGTCTCCGAAAGCCTGGCTCACCTCATCCCTAAATTTACTACTGAAGTCTTGCTTCTTCAGCTTCCACCACCTAATCCCTGGTTCAGTTCTCACTTTCCTCCTTGTCTTCACTTTCAAACTCATCTTTCCAACCAACACCCTATGCTGTCTTACTATACTCTCCCTTGGCACTACCTTACAATCACTGAATTCTTTCAAATTGCATCTCCTACATAGGATATAATATATCTGCGTCCTCCTTCCCCCACTCTTATACGTAATCCTGTGATCCTCCTTCTTCTTGAAATAAGTGTTTACTACAGCCATCTCCATCCTTTTTTGAAAAATCAACAACCACCTGACCCTCAGCGTTCCTCTCCCCGACACCGTACCTGCCTATCACCTCCTCGTCACCACTATTTCCTTCTCCAACATGCTCTGAAGGGATTAATGAAGGCAATATCTTCCTCTGACAATTCGCAAAGTGCCTCGTCAGCTGGTTACCGTCGCCTGACGGTGGTAAACAATAATAAAACGTCGTCTTAATGATTAGCTTAGAACATGCACGTTCTCTTTTCACTGTTATGATGTGTGTTTGTGCTACCACTAGTCGATTTTTTGACATTGCATTTACGGCAGGAACTGAATAAAAATTAGAAACTTTTAGGTGATAGAACGTTCATAATGAGTAAATTATATGAACTGTAGTAGACTGGGAACCCCACCATCAATTCACTTGTAATGCCATCTGCAGGTAACTCCACGCTGAATGGCAAGTCAGATGATTTCTTGTAGCCCAGGACAGATTTTATTATGCCTGGCAGTACCTGTCAGAATAGATTGACACCCTGAAGTCAAGTGGATTAGATTACCCTTAAGTGTCTGGGCTAATTAGTCTTGCTCGGGGTCCATACGCTTCTAACGAGTCAGTAAACGACTGGAAAATAGAAAAGAAATTTTATTGTCATATTCGAATTGTTATGGTACAGAAGTGTTTGCCCGACTTGAACACTCTAATGTACGAGTATGAGGGTATAATTTGCTACCTTCGAGACATGTACATAGCAGTTCATAGTCTCTGCTGGTCTGATCTACACGAACACAGATTTCAAGCTATAGTGTTGAATGTCGGCATGGGTGTGGATATGGCACAGAGGAAGTTGGCGAGGATCATATGGACAGCATGTGAGATTTGGAGAAGATGAAGTCACCATCCCACTCCTTTGCCAAAGCAATATTCCGGTTTTCTAAGGGGAATATACCAATTTTTGCCTGGTAGTAAACAAAATAAAAGGTAACAAGTGGTACCAGGCACAAAAAACCTCGCTCAACAAAGATTATTTCATTGTTGTTTAATACTGAATCGGTCCTGCCATTTAGTGTCAATAAACAATTAAAGTCTAAGGTAATGGCGCAAATGAAATGGAACATGCTATCTGCCAATTCATTCAAGGTCAAATGTCAAGGTGCCAAATGAAAGCCCACATGGTACTTCCTGTATCTTGATAATAGTAAATATCTTTAACTTCAACCAGTATTGAGTTATAGCCCCCTGAATATCCGTGACCTAGAAATTGACCTCTCTAGGTCACTTAAGGTCAAAGGTCTTGGTACCGATTAAAACCCCATATGGGACTTCCCATATGTTAACAGTAAATATCCCTCTAGCTTCAAGCAGTTTCGAGTTATAGCCTTCTGAATATCCGTGACCTTGAGATTGATCTTTCAGGGACACTGAAGGTCAAATTTCATGGTATTAATTAAAAGTGCATGTGGGACTTCCTATATGTTGATAATAGTAAATATCTGTCTACAATCAGTTTCGAGTTATAGCCCCTGAATATACATGACCTTCAGTTTGACCTTTCAGGGTCACTCAAGGTCAAAGGTCCTGGTCCCAAATGAAAGCCCGTATGGGAGTCCCCGTATGTTGGTACTAGTAAATATCTCTATAGTCTACCGGTATCAAATTACAACCCTCTGAATATCCGTGACCTTGATTTTAACCTTTCACGGTCACTCATTTACCCCCCCAAATTTAATCATTTCCTTTTGGGACCATTTCCCACATATGCTGGAAGTTTCATGTAATTTCATCCCGCCGTTTTTCCGTGCAGATGCAACAATCAAAGAAAGAAACAAACTCGACCAAAAACAATACCTCGCCAGAGTCCGTCCCGGACGAGGCAATTAACCGGTATCACAGAAAAACTGCTTGCGGGTTTGGAGGAGGGAACACAGCATCCGACACTGCCCCGACCTGAGATGATAATATCCATGTTTCCAGGCAAAAGACTTGAGTTTTGTATGGGTATATTTAATCACCTAATTACGCTATAGCACCACAAAAGTTATAACAGAATAATCGAGGAATGGTCGTAGCTGCCATCCTTCCATGTGCGTACAAACCAAAATTAATATTTACACTAAAGGAAATATGCGTGACTGCAGCAGAAAGGAGCGTAGCTCCTGTCCGCTATCCACCATCTTAGTGAGCAAAGAAATACATACAAAATTAAAAAATGTATATATTTACCCACTTTGAAATGACATTGTTTTATAAATACGACGCTGGTAATCTTTCTAATGTACTGCCAAGCTGCAGAGTCGATTGCATTAGGTCTTTCGCTGTTCATTCTGAACAGCGAAAAAGTGAGAGCTTAGCAGTTTAGACATTTGTATGCTTTCACTCTAGCTTCGCTTCATATTGTCTTTTCAATTTGCTGTAGTATTTTTCAGTGTCACTTTCCCCAAATTCCTTTTCATTTTACTTCAAAAACATTAAACCTGTTCAGTCTTACAGTACTTTCTCGTCTTCACTTACTGTACACCTAGATTTACTTCGTCTTTCTGTCCTACTATCCCTCCACTTCCCTCTCACCTCTTATCTCTCCACCACCTCATTACATCTCTCCACTCTCTCCAAGTATCTGTCCACATCCTACTAATGTATCTGAACTCCTTATTATCTCTCCACTTCCTCCTATTACTTTCCATTCTAGTAGTTTTCCACTCGGTCCCGGTATCCCTTTAGTTGCTGCTAGTATCTCTCCACTCCCTTCTCGTAATTATATACTTGCTCCTATGCATCTACTCACTTCCGCCTAATATTTTTCCACTTGATCCTAATATATATTCAGTTGCTGTTATTATCCCTACACTTTCTCCTAGCATTTCCCTACATCCCCATTTCCTCCAACTTGTTTCCATGTTTCCCTCCTAGTATCTCTGCACTTAATTCCTTTTATGTCTACATAGCATCCATATTATTTCTCAACTTCATCTTCGTATCTCAACGCTTCTGTCTCAGCATTTCTCGATATCCTTCTCTCCTAGTACATCTGCCCAGCCTGTAGGGTCTCTTGTCTCTTTCCTTTTCTCTCTCCTCACCCTCCTAGTTTCTCCACACTCAGATCTCTTACTAGAGCCGGCTGGTTGAATTCAAACAATATCCGAACAACAGCACCAGGTTTGTCAGAAGTGAGCCACCAACTAAATAATGCAACCCCATGCCTGTGCGTCTTTCTTGTTAAAACTTGCAGAGAAAGTTGAAATTGCTCCTACTCAGCAAATTATGTTCCAAGAAAGAAGGCAGGCACTGGGATACATAATACATTCTGTTGACTACTCCCTTCACTTCGAGATTCTAGCTTAATTCATTGCTCAAGAGGAGGAAGAAAACATTTCAAAAAGGTAAATGTGACTGGACACTATTTACTGTTCCATCTCCACCTAGGCTAATTTAAGGCATCACCACACACACACACACACACACACACACACACACACACACTTACTTAAAGATTTTCTTCTGGTACAGAAGATGACACCTGCAATATCCACAAGGATGGCATGCTTCCTATTGTCTTTGCTGCCAAAGATGGGTAACTGTGCAGTACAGTCTTGGATCCGCAAACTCTGCAACACAGTGACATATCATGTCCTAGTTTGCTGGGAGAACTCTTGTTTTGGTTGTGCCTCCGCTGTCTACGCTCTTTTCTAGCAAGTTTTCGAGCTTATTCAAGATGAATGGTTCTTTCACTTCAGTGGGCTCACCACTGTTTTCTGTTCAAGGTATTGGTTCAAGATCATTTGGTATGATGCTGTACTTCAGAATTTTGTTTTATTGCAAGGAAAAACAATTCATGGTATAAACAGATGTCCTGTTGCATAGGATTATAGCTACTTTGAGTGTTGGACTGCTATTGGCCTTTTGTGCGAAAATGTTGTGTAGTCGTCATACTGATAGATCAGGCGGAGGTAATGAGATATTGTATTTGCATAATGAATTGATATTTTGTGTTATACTAATTGCAAATAACGGTGTTACAGGTGTCGAGGCCACAAATGATGTCGCATTCTTCAATGTGTTATTTTATTAGTTTGGATGATTGTGACAACTTCCACAAACATTGATCATCCTTTATTATTTTCTCTTTAAAACATTCATGCATTGGTTTTCATACAAGTATTAAACACTCAGTTCCTCATTAGTTCCGGACGCATTATACTATTTAATCGCGTGTCTACACACACACACTTTTCATCCATAGGAAGCAATATTTTCTTTACTATACATGTCTGTCAGTTGTGTGCCATTATAACACAAGGTTTTAGCATGTGGCCAAGGCTACAGAAAATATGTCGGTGGCGAGGTGCTGCTGGGAGAGTGTAAAATTGCGTATAGTCTACGTGTGTTTGTGCAGGGAGTCTTATAATACACTTCACCGACATATTCTCACTCATGCCAAGACAGCAGCCAAAGTCGCGGTTTTGGTGACTATACTGACTGACCATTGAACACTCTTTCACCTCCCAGCAGTCTGAATGAGGTCCTGTTTTCAACCAAGAGAAACATTAAGTAATCCAATGAACAATGCAGTTTTGTATGTAAAGTAATGAGTGTTTTATGCACCGTGACATCATACAGGCTTATACAGTATATATATTGTATATCTGTCTATCTGTCTATCTATCTATGTGTCTATCTATCCATCTATCTATCTATCTGTGTCTATCTGTCTATCTATCTATCTATATACCGGTATATATATAAGGAAAGAGAAAATATCTGTCTGTCTGTCTCTGTATATATATATATATATATATATATATATATATATATATATATATATATATATATATATATATATATATATATATTTAAGGAAAGAGAATTTTTTTTTCTCTCTCTCTCTCTCTCTCTCTCTCTCTCTCTCTCTCTCTCTCTCTCTCTCTCTCTCCAGATGCATTATACTAAATTTTAATCGTGTGTCTACACTCACACACTGTTCATCCAGAGGGAGTAATATTTCTTATACCAACACCAAACATTATATATGTTGGTGATGACCCTACTCCCACCTGCCCACCTCCTCACTTGCTCCTACTCCACAACAGTCCACTTCCACACACACCCTGCCACCAAGCAGGGTAGTCAGGCCAGCCCATCCTCTCTATTCTTGCAACATTTCCTTCCTCTCGCAGTACCCCGTCCCACTGACCAGCCTCTCCTCTTGCCCCCCCTTACCTACCAGATGCTCTTTTCTATTTCTAACTACCGTGGGAATATCGTTTTCAATTTTCAGCGTCATGGCATCATAGATATCAGTAATATCAAAATCCATTGTCGAGCTTGAGGTTACTGTGAATCTCGTATGATGGCTCTAAACAACTATACCATAACTATGTTCGCTTACCATCTATAATTTTTAGCCATGTACGCATCATTATTTTTTAGGTCCTGTTTCCCATTGTCATACAATTGATATACTGTTTGTCCTTTGTCTGTCATGATTATTGCAACGATAGGATAAGGCCAGTTGTTAGTTACAGAGGCATTTCGGTTGTGTGGTGTTGGTAGGAAAACTGCTTAGTGTAGCCTTGTTTGTGCAGGGGTCCAGTAATGCAACTGGCGAATCCAGATCCATGTTAACACAGTAGATATCGTCTACAACGGTTGTGTTTGATAAACGGACACAATAACGAACTGCAACACTGCCAACATTATGTGTGTCTGTCCGTTGACTGTAGCCGTGCCCACATACTGTACTAAAAACTTGTGTTATAAACATGGTTATAATATGTGGCCACGGCTACAGAAAATATGCCGGTGGCGAGGTGCTGCTGGGAGAGCGTAAATTGCGTATAGTCTACGTGTGTTTGTGCAAGAAGTCAGATAATACACTTCACCGACATATTCTCACTCATGCCAAGATAGCAGCCAAAGTTGCGGTTTCGGTGACTATACTGACTGACCATTGAACACTCTTTCACCTCCCAGCAGTCTGAATGAGATCCTGTTTTCAACAAAGAGAAACATTAAGTAATCCAATGAACAATGCAATTTTGTACGTAAAGTAATGAGTGTTTTATGCACCGTGACATTATACAGGCTACCAACGGTTGGATAAAGGATGAGTATTACTGGAGTGTCCAAGTAAACGTAAACAACATTTGTGTACCAGCACCTGGATAGTAAAACCCAACCACCGCGCTTTACGCAAAATACCATGGAGTTTTGAAGCTGCCCCACGTCATCCACTGGATTTACGCAAGGTCATTGATAAGGCTGCAATCTCGTCGTAGTATGCGGTATGATAAGGAAGTCAATATCAGGTCTCGTTACCAACTATATGAGAAAGGGCCGGAATTTTGAGAGAGAAAGAGAGAGAGAGAGAGAGAGGGGGGTCTCTCTCTCTCTCTCTCTCTCTCTCTCTCTCTCTCTCTCTCTTTGCTTATACTTGGACGCTCCATCAAAACTCAACCTTTATCCAACATTTGGTTTAGCTTATCCTTGGATGTTTTATACTGCATAAGCCTGTATGATGTCACGGTGCATAAAACACTCATTACTTTACATACAAAACTGCATTGTTCATTGGATTACTTAATGTTTCTCTTGGTTGAAAACAGGATCTCATTCAGACTGCTGGGAGGTGAAAGAGTGTTCAATGGTCAGTCAGTATAGTCACCAAAACCGTGACTTTGGCTGCTGTCTTGGCATGAGTGAGAATATGTCGGTGAAGTGTATTATAAGACTCCCTGCACAAACACACGTAGACTATACGCAATTTTACACTCTCCCAGCAGCACCTCGCCACCGACATATTTTCTGTAGCCTTGGCCACATGCTAAAACCTTGTGTTATAATGGCACACAACTGACAGACATGTATAGTAAAGAAAATATTGCTTCCTATGGATGAAAAGTGTGTGTGTGTAGACACGCGATTAAATAGTATAATGCGTCCGGAACTAATGAGGAACTGAGTGTTTAATACTTGTATGAAAACCAATGCATGAATGTTTTAAAGAGAAAATAATAAAGGATGATCAATGTTTGTGGAAGTTGTGTCACAACCATCCAAACTAATAAAATAACACATTGAGGAAAGCGACATCATTTGTGGCCTCGACACCCGTAACACCGTTATTTGCAATTAGTATAACACAAAATATCAATTCATTATGCAAATACAATATCTCATTACCTCCGCGTGATCTATCAGTATAACGACACAACATTTTCGCACAAAAGGCCAATAGCAGTCCAACACTCAAAGTAGCTATAATCCTATGCAACAGGACATCTGTTTATACCATGAATTGTTTTTCCTCGCAATAAAACAGACTGGGTGATCCACAACATGGCATGACCATTGTGTCACATCCATGATCATGTATCATTTATGGCCACCCTTGTTCAGCCACAAAAATGTTGCGCAGCTGAGTCGCATACACACTAGACTCAGGTGAACCACATTTTGAGACCCTGGACATCACACCTAACATTTATGCTCAACTACAATTGTTCACCACATTGTATGACAAACATTAAGACTCCAACATCCACCCAATACACGTTTATTCATACGGATTTACGGATTATCTCAGAACATCTGTATAATTACACCATCTTTCTAAACGAAACAACGCGAAGTTTCGATACATGCGCCCCCACTACCTGTCCCCCCTCCCCTCCGTTCCACTTCCTTCTCGCCTCACAGTCATCTCTTGTCAGAAAAACAATGGGAGTCAATGGCATTACTATTTGTTTTTCTCTCTACCTTCCACCATACATATGTGGCAAACACTTGTATTTGGAGAGAAAGACTTGGCAGAACATTGTTTCTTTGGGTACTAGATACTGTAGAGGAGGGGAAGCTCTGCCGGGTCTGCCCATTCACTTACTACGATGTAAACAAACACAGTGGTGCCACATTTCACCAAACACAACACCGCACTACTCGTTAGAAGTGGAGGTAACTGTACATACTGTATAAATACAAAACATATAATAAGAAAACAGTATAATGTAGTACTGTTACGGTACACTTACTGTGTCAGGAAGGGATGCTGTTGAAGTACACTTACTGTGCCAGGATGTGATGCTGTTGAAGTACACTTACTGTGCCAGGAAGTGATGCTGTTGAAGTACACTTACTGTGCCAGGAAGGGATGCTGTTGTCACCGTGGGCTGATTCCCGAACGTCCCTCTCATTTAGGGACCTATGTTCGCAAAATCCTTGGGAAGTTCAGTACCGATTTGAGAGTTGGTTATACCCGAAATTCGCAATACCGGGGTTCGTTATTGTTTGCCGTGAACTGGAAAACAATACAAGAGTTCGTCTGACCAAGATAGGGTTAAATGGTAGTAGTAGTATATATATTTTTTGGCTTCTGTATTCACTTCAGCTGAATAAAACTGTTTGGCGTCAGGTGGAATAGATTACCATGGTTGACCCAAATATGTGAGTGCTAATTTCTTTCTAGACTTTCTGAGCTTAATAAACTCGTCTGCTTTTATGTTTGTTTTTTAATGTAATTCTTATACCGAATGATCTAAGGAAAAAAAAAAAACGTTTTCAAGCTCATGTTGCCCTTCTCCTTCAGTAAACCGTCCATCTTTTTGAGTATTGGGAAGGAGCAGAGGGACTCTTGAATAATTTGAAAGCAGAAGCACTCGGCAGTACCACTGCCACGACGTGAAAGCGTCTTTATCTAGCACTTTGAAGATTAATCGATATCATTTTTAATCTCTGGAATGCAAGAACATTTCCTAACAATAAAATAAACTGATGTTAGCCTCGTAATCACAATTAAGTGCATCCATAAGAGTGAAAAAAAGGACGATACTTAATTAATTGACTACTAGTACTTTTCTGCGGGAACAAAGTCGTGTAATGATAATCTGGATAACGTCGAACTGCGTCGGCATCAAAGAAAAAAAAAAAAGATATCCTTACTTTGAAAATGTATTTAAAAAAAGTAAGAATGTTATTATTATTTTTTTTTTTTTCATTTTTCGGGTTTCTTCAGTTAAGTAAACCAGTAGAGTACAAGGCTGCATAAAACGTTTGACTGCATCCACCGCAGCCAGTTAATTTTTTTTTTTTAATAATCAAGATATGGTTATATATTTACGCCTTTCAATCCCCTTGCTTCTAGAACTCTCAGCAGTGCAAAAATATAAGGAAGTAGTCTGAGTAAAGAATCATAATGTGTCCAAACCAACTAAACGAACACAGAATAATAAAAAAAATAAAATAAAGTAATGATAAAAAATATCCTCGTCGTGCAAATACGAGTATACAACGATATTTCACGCTCTTGACTTTCAGGATTTCTTTAGCTGAATATAACCGTGGGATGATTGTCTGAATAAAATACCAACCTGAGTCAGCAGCAACGAAAAGGAAAAGAAAAATGTTTCTTTGCAAATGTAAAATGGTTTATTAGGAGCAAGAAAAACCCAGCGATATTTTACAGGGGACGGAGATGAAGGTCGAATAGAATGGGGGAAGAACAAAAGGAAACCTCGAGAGGAGGGAAAAGAAGTGGATGAATGGGGAAGGAGAGAAGGGAAAAGTGAGCGAGGAAGGGAGGGAAGGAATGAAGAATGAAGGAGAGATGCAAGAAAGGGAAAGAAAGAGAAAAGGCGAGGTAGGAAGGCAGTGGAGATAGGAAGGGGCGATGGAGTGAGGAGGGAGGAAGGAAGAAGGCACAGAAAGAACGGGGAGAGGGAGGAAAAAAAAAAAAAAGCCGAGAGGAGGTGATATGGGGTCTCGGGGAAGGGAGCAGTAGAGGTTGTGGAGAGGAGGGAAATAGTGCAGGCTGAACCTGGGAGAAGGGCAACGGAGAAAAGAGGAAGAGAGAGGAACAAGAGGGAAGTTGAAGAGAAGATCCTCCTGACGGGGAGAGAGAAGAAGGAAGGGAAGAAGGGGAAGAGGAGAAAGGACGAGAGGGGAGTCGGGTCATGAAGAGTGTGAGGAAAGGAGGAGGGGAGGAGAACTGGGAATTTAGGAGAGGTGCGAAAAGTAGGGTAGAGATATGGGAGATGTGGGGAGGGGAGAGAGAATTAAGAAAGGGAGAGGAAGAGAAAAAGGAGAATAAATGGGAGGGAGAGTGGGAGAGTGGGGGGGGGGGAGGAACAGAGAAGAGAAGAACTCTCTTGGGAGGGATGTAAAATGAAGGGGGACGAGAAGGCAGGGAGGAATGAAGGAAGAAAGTGTGGAGATCTGGGAGAAGGAAAGTTAGAAAGACAAGAGAGACTGAGGAGGCGAAAAGGAAGAATGGTGGAATGTAGGGCAGGCAAGGTAGGTGAGTCGCTAAAAAGGAAGGGAGGCCTAAAATGGAGAGGGAGCTAGAGGTGGGGAGAGGAAGAAGCAAGAGAGGAATAAGGGGATGGGTCCATTATGATATGACAGGGGTAAACCAGCTTTGCTGTCGGGCCCTGTTGTAGATGTCACAGACTGCACTGCGCAGATGACCCTCGTGCTGTGTGATGCGGTGTGGTGCGGTGAGGATCTGTCCCTTCTCCCCTTTGGGGCTAAGATGCGAAGGAATGTGTTTCAGTGGATGAGTATATTGGGAGTGTGTCGTCCTGTCTTGGCTACCTCCCCTTCCTTGGGGGAAGCAGCCTAGATATATATATATATATATATATATATATATATATATATATATATATATATATACTGTATACAGTAAAAATCCTCTAACCCGGCCCAATAATAATCCGAAAATCCCAGTACTCCGAAATTGTCAAGGCGAAAATATTGAAAATTTCCGGTCTTTTTTCAAAATTTTCTGGGCTTTATCTAAGGATTTATCTGTTTTGGACTTGCACTTCGACTTGGATGTACCAAACTGAAACTATTCGTATACATTTCTGTGCTTTTCCGGGGAGTAAATCGATAACCCATATCATTTTAAGTGTTTATCATGTACCCCTCACGATCATTAATTTCTGCTCAGGGGTGCCCCCTTACTGCCCCAATATACCCAGGGAAAACGGAAGGGGGGGACGAAACGAGAGAAAAACAAATAGTAATGGCATTGAATCCCATTGTTTCTCTGACAGGGGCTGACTGAGGCGAGGTGGAACGGAGGGGAGGGGGGGCACGTGGTGGGGGAGAATGTATCGAAACTTTGTCTTGGCTCGTTTAGAACGATGAAGGGTGTGATTATACAGATGTTCTGAGGTGATCTGTAACTCCATATGCAATAACGTGTATTAGATGAATGTTGGAGTCTTAATGTTCGTCATACAATGTGGTGAAAAACTGTAGTTGATCATAAATGTTAGAAGGTGAGATGTCCGGTGTCTCGAATCGTGATTTCGAGTGCGCGACTCAACTGCTGTGACAATTTTGTGGCTGAACCATGGTGGTCATAAATGATTATGATTATGCATGTGACACAACGGTCAAGCCATGTTGTGCATCATCCAGTCTGATTTATTTTGAGGAAAGACAGTCATTATATCCGCAAGCCATGGTATAAGTAGATGTCCTGTTGCATAGGATTATAGCTACTTTGAGTGCTGGACAGCAATTGGCTTGTTGTGAGAAAATGTTGTGCAGTCATCATACTGTTGGATCAATCGGATGTAATGAGATACTGAATTTGCATAATGAATGCACATCTATTATGATAACTGAAATAACGGTGTTACGTATGTTCAGTCCACAAACGATGTCGCTTTCTTCGGGGTGCTGTTTCATTAGTCTGGATAGCTGTGACACAACATCCACAAGCATTGAACATCGTTTATTATTTTCTCTTTAAACAATTCGCATTAGTTTTCATATAAGTATTGCACATTCAGGCCCTCCTTAGCTTCAGACACATTATACTAAATAATCGTATGTCTACACTCACAGACTATTCATCCAGAGAGAACAGTATTTCCTTTGCCATGCATGTCTGTCCGTTGCCTGCCATTATAACACAAGGTCTTAGTATGTGGTCACGGCTACACAAAATGTATCGTGTCGTGGTGTTGTTGGGAGAGTGTAAAATTGCGTATAGTATACGAGTGTTTTGCAGGGAGACTGGTAATAATCTTCACCTACTTATTCACACGTTAGTCGCGGATTCGGTGACAACACTGACCACTTGAATACACTTTCACCTACCAGCAGTCTGAATGAGATCCTGTTTTCAGCCAATAGAAACATTAAGCAATACAGTGAACAATGCAGTTTTAAATGTAAAGTAAGGAGTGATTTACGCAGCGTGTCATCATACAGGTTTATACGGTATAACACAGCCAAGGATAGGCTGACCCTACGGAAGGATAAAGGTTGAGTGCTGCTGGCTCATCAAAGTAAACGTAAGCAACATTGGTGGACAAGCACTTGGATGGTAAAACCCAACCACCGCGTTTCGGCACAATACTCACGGGTTTTGAAGCTGCTCCACGTCATCCAGTAGATTTACACAAGGTCACTGATAAGGCTGCAATCTCAGCTTAGTGATGCGATATGATAATGAAGTCAGTATAAGGTCTCGTTACACATTATAAGAGGAAGAGCCGGAATTTTCTGTGTGTGTGTGTGTGTGTGTGTGTGTGTGTGTGTGTGAGAGAGAGAGAGAGAGAGAGAGAGAGAGAGAGAGAGAGAGAGAGAGAGAGGGTGTCTCTCTCTATAAATATATATATATAGATATATATATATATATATATATATATATATATAGATATATATATATATATGTATGATAGGAAGAAGGAACCAAACGCCACGAGCCCGCAATAACTGTTCCTTCCAAGAAAAAACAAAATACAAGAGAGAGCCAAATTCAAGATCCGATCATTTCGAGATGTCTCGACACACTGCGTTTGAAAGACTGGAGATCATAGCCAGCAGGAAATACAGACAGAGGAAGACAGTTCCAGAGTTGACCAGTTGCATAAATGAAGGACTGGGAGTAACGGATAACTCTTGCATTAGAGAGTTGGACAGAAAAGGGATGAGAGATTGCTGATAGACGGGTGCTACAAGCCCGTCTTAAAGGTGGAGGAATGCAAGCAGACAGCTCAGAGGAGCAGTGACCACAGAAGCAGCGATAGAAAAGAGATAAAGATGCAACAGTGCGGTGAAGAGACAGAGGATGAAGGGAGTCGGTAAGAGGAGGAGAGTTAATGAGACGAAAAGCCTTTGACTCCACCCTATTGAGAAGAGCTGTATGTGGGGAGCCTGACCACACATAAGAGTTGTACTCAACACAGGGCCTCACCACACATAAGAGTTGTACTCAACACAGAATCAATAATTGTGCAGGGGTAAAGAAGGAACGGAGTCGGCTTAGCACACCCAATCTCTTGGAAGCAGATTTTACAAGAGATGTAATATGATCTTTCCAAGATAAGTCCTGAGTAAATGAAACACCAAGCATGTTCAAGGATGATGCAGGATTAAGCTGAATATCATTAAACATTAGTGGATACACCTGTGGAGGATTCTGTCGGGTTGATAGGTGTAAGAACTGAGTCTTTCATGCATTAAAAAACAAGATTATTTTTACCCCACTCAGAGATACGAACCAAGTCAGACATTAGGTGTGCCATAGCCTCATCCCTTGTTTGTTGAAATAACTGCTGATATGGACGTTGCGGGAACCGAATGGAAAGGTGAAGGGTGGAGCCATCAGCGTACTATTGGATAGAGTTAGACGTACAGCTTAGAAGGTCATTGATGAATAAAAGGTAGAGAGTCGGTGATAGGACAGAGCCCTAAGGAACACCACTGTTGACAGATCTAGGAGAAGAACGAAGGCCGACTACAATAGCGGCTATAGAACGACCCGAAATTGATCCTAGCGATGAAAACACAAATAGAAGGATGGAAACCATAAGAGCGCAGTTTGGAAATTAAAGATTTATGCCAGACTCGATCGAAAACCTTTGAGATGTCAAGTGCAATGGTACAGCTTTCACCTAAGTTCCAAAAGGAGGATGACCAGGAGTCTGAAAGGTAGGTGAGAAGATCGCCAGTGGAGCATCCTTGACGGAACCCATACTGACGATCAGAAAGAAGGTTGTGATAGGAAAGATGCTTTGAAATATTTTTTATTAAGAATTGACTCAAAAACTTTTGAGAAACAGGATGTTAAAGCAATTGGACTATAGTTAGAGGGTTGGGAATGGTCACCTTTCTTTGGGACCGGCTGAATGAGAGCAAACTTCCAGCAAAAAGGAACGATACAAATTGACAGACAAAGGCGAAAGAGTTTGCCTAGGCACGATGTAAGCACAGAAGCACAGTTCTTGAGAACAACAGGAGGGACTCCATTAGGCCCGTATCCCTTGTTAGTATTGACGCCTGTGATGGCAGGAAATACATAAGTTAAAGAAATTTTACTATATATATATATATATATATATATATATATATATATATATATATATATATATATATATATATATATATATATATATATATATATATATATATATATATATAATCATCTCATCAGCCGTTTGAGTGTCCACTGCAGGACCGGCCTATACCGGCCGAAGTGGGGACGATATAGCCAATGTATTTCTACCAAGTGGCTTAGGCTGTCATGTTGAGATTGTATGTAGGGTGAGAAGTGCTTGTAAGTGTAATTGTAGTGTTGGAGTAGCTTTGGATGTGTGTGTAGCCTGTGAACCAAGTGTAATCGGCCCGCACAGGCCGACTGGATGCAAGCATACTTTATAGTATGTGACATTGGTTCAACCACAGCACCCCTTATGTCCGCCAAGCAGTACGTGGCTAGAAGAACGCTCCCAAAGTTTATTACCCTGGTGGGGCGAGAACCCTGGTTCTTCAGCATATGAAAACGCACACTTTACCACTGTACCACAGAGTCATATATATATATATATATATATATATATATATATATATATATATATATATATATATATATATATATATATATATATATATATATATGTGTGTGTGTGTGTGTGTGTGTGTGTGTCTGACTCTGGGCATAGGCTTCACAGCCTGCTCTCTGGGCCCAGTTGTCCTCCTAAATACCATACACCTCTAAATGTCACCACTTCGGCGCTAATACCCACCGTCCTTATTGAATACATGCTAGGGCTGTCTCATACAGGATTGGTGTATTGGTATTAGCGGGGGTATTTTTACATGTTGGCGGGTCTTCTGGTAGATCAGTAAAGTCTGATTTCATGAAATTCAAATCCTTAAACTGTTACCTGCCCCAGCCGGGATTTGAACCTGGGTCCGGTAGGACTGCCGGACACCTCTCTACCGATTGAGCCACCGCCTTCCCGGTATACACAATATTACATATTATATTTTATACAGTATTATATAGAAAATATATAATGCACTGCTGTTTTTCCTTATTTTACAGGTTGAAACATTTTCATCAGTGCTTTAAAGATTACTTGTCCGTCAGTGTTACCATTCAAACCAGTGGGATTTGACCTACAGTACAATGGCTTCTAAAAAGAGAAGAAGACTGGGGACACTCACGCATATGAGCAACCCAACTGGGGTTGGCAGAGTGCTGTAGTCCTCTAAACTCTTGACTCTTCAAGACGTTCTGAGATATGGACTACTGCTAAGAGAACAAAATGGTGAGGATGTGAGAAATTAACCAGCAGCCAGACTTGCAGAGGACATTTACTCTAAAGTGCTTGAAAAGTGGGAACGAGGAAACAGTTCTTTGGTAGCCCCCGTTGTAAAGTCAATAGTCTCAATCTTAAACAAGATCCAAGAGAGCTGACAGCAGGCCAAAAACATATCTCATGGGAGAGGAAAGCTAGATGTCAAAGAGGCTTTCACTCCAAAATGTGACAAGATCTTGACATCCTCAGCCTCAAGTGTAAAACTGTTCTCTGCTCTGAATTTGGCTGCCCTGCAGAAGCTGGTTGGAAAAGAGCTCACATTAACTGTACATGCCCTATAGAGATGATGATCCCTGTGAAGGAACTTGCTTTCATTAAAGGTCATAGAGACATGACTGGTTCTACTGGACCACACCAGATTGACTTGCCAGATCTGCCTGAGCACAACAGACAAGTAAAAAAGCAAACGCAGCAAGAAGAGAGGAGAAGAAGGCTTGCTGAATATAGGCAGACAGGTAAGCAGGATGTTTCAATACCACCAAAGGAAATAATTTTCTCTGATGAAGAAAATGAAGAACAGATAGCTGATACTCAAGATGGTAAGGATGGAAGTTACGACATTAGAAATACCAAACGCGTCTTCCACATCCAGTAAAATGCCAGGGCACAACATATTAGAAATTCCTGATGCTTCTATGCAGAGCATTAGATATGGTGTTGGCCTGCGTGCCACAGCTGCCATCGCCACTGCTGCAATTATAGATGATGTCTTGATCATTGAAGATGACAAGAGACTTGTAGTTGTTTACAATAAATTCAAGAGGCCACAAGAAAAATTTATGAAATCCTTGGCTCAGGAATTTGATGATCTTTGCAAGAAGGGTGAAATTGACTGCATCTTCTTTGATGGCCGCCAAGATACGACTAGAATTACGCTGAAAGCTGACGGTTCAGATTCTCAGTTCCCCAGCATCATCAATAAGGAGTAGTATTCTGTGTGCAGTGATCCAGATGGAAGATAACTATACCATTTCGCTCCTGAGAAAGGCTCAATAGAGAGAGAGAAAAAAATGCTGAAGTTAGTGCTGATTATCTTGTAAATTTATTGAACAAGAAGGGCATTGATAAAAGCCTGCAGGCCATTGGAGGTGATTTCACAAACGTTAACACTGTCTGGGAGGGTGGCTCCGTGCACTGGGTAGAGGTCAAGCTTTACCGTAAGCCAGTGGTTTCCAACCTTTTCTAATTCTCGCCCCCCCCTCACTGAATGACACGTTCCCTGCTCCCTCCTTCCTCAAATACTGTATTTTACTGGCATAGTTGGCACATGTCAATAAATATCATAGATTCTTAATCTTTGAAATTGTTTATATATTTAGATAACTAGATTTCTTATTCATATCTGAAATACTTTCTCCATATTTAAAAATAACTGAATTCCACCATAATTCATAGTTTTCAAATATAATTACCTCTTTATAAAGCCTTCGCACCCCCCCAGGCAGCACTTCGTGCTCCCATAGGGGGACGCGCTCCACAGGTTGGAAATCACTGCTGTAAGCTAATGAGGTTGGTTTATGCTCTCCACATTAACGAGTTACCCCTGCGAAACTTGGTCACAGCCCTTAATAGGAAGACCTTTTCTAACAACATTGGCAAGATACTAGACACTGCTACAGAACTTGAAATTGCTCTTTCATTCACCAAACTGTAAATCGGAGAGCCTCTTATTTCACTGAGTGACAATGTCGTAAAGGATCTCTCTACTGATTAAGCAAACGGGTATAGGATCACAAAGGCCATATCAACAGGAGAACTTCCCACATATCTGGCCCTTTTTGAAATTGGTGCAGTGAGCCACTCAAGGTGTTTGACAACAGCAAATGGGCTTAGTCGCATATGGATTTCAAAACATGGCCTTAAAGGCAAAGCTCTCAACAACTTAAGACTGATAGTGGAATGCATCATTGGCTACTACCTCTGCTGGTTAAACATTAAAGTAAAAAACTCTTGGATGGAAGGGCCACGCCACATCTTGTTTCAGCTGAGGCTACTTAGGCTGCAAAAGAAGGCTGTAGTGGATGCTGTTATGCCAGCCAGCCAGCCCTCAGCATGGTATGCATTCAGCAAAATTATTATCCAGACACTCATATGCTCAAATGAGAGTGAGGAGAGGAGAGCTGGTGTCCAAATGATTGTTGACTTATGGGATGGCGATGATGACACGCTTGGTGATCTTTCTGTACGTCCTTGAAAGACACCTTCCATCAACCCCTGTGCTTCTTCCCTGTTGGAGCTGATAGACTGGTCTGACGGGGTATATGAACTTCCTTTGACATAATATAAACTGACTACAGCGGAAGTAAAGAAGTTAACTGACGAGCCTTTGCAAGTTCCACAGTGGGCCTGTCATGCTCAGTCTCAAGAGGAGTGTGTGAAACAAGTCACAGATGCAGCAGGCAGGCGTATACACATGAGAAACGTGGCAGCTATATCAGAGGCCATGAAGCAAGTCAGCGACTGATATCCAGTACAGAAACAAAGCAAAGACTTGATGCAACTTGTTTAAATATATATTTTTTAAAATGTCATTACTTTCTTATGTTAATTTATGATTACAAGATTATGGTTACGAGGATATGTTTTATGAAGAGAAACAAAACCTTTTATTGCATTACCTCACATTCTGAGAAACTAAAATTAAAATATATGTTGTTTTCCGGGAGCAGCTTATGTGCTTTTTAATCATACGTAGATTTACCAAGCTAAATGTCGTGCAATCACAACAGTAATAGCAGACTTGAATTCTTCACTTCCAAAAACATATTGTTAAAAACCCTCACTGAAGAAATTTGCACAAATTATTCTCACTTCCCAAAATGACACACCCTACATTGGTATTTCTCCTTTTTGCATAGTGTAACAAGTTTAGCGGTGGTGTTTATATGACATGTCGCTGGGTCTTGTGAAAGATTAGTGAACTCTGTATTAACACTAACTGAGCATCCAGTGTGCTCCCTGCACCAGCCTGGATTGAACTCGTATGGTTTTGAACAGGAGTCAGATTCTTTAACAACCCGACTGTCATCCGCAAATACCACAGATTTTGGCTAGTTTTATTTAACATTCAGACAAAAATGGGAGCTAAGCTGATACCGTGAGTTTAGCACTTCTTCCCAAAAGATATATTTTTGCATTTTGCACCTTGAAATTCTCTTCTACGATATGTATGTCGTTATAATACCATTATACTTTTCAAAAGTAACAAACAAGAGGATACTGAGAGGTTATACGCAGAAAAAATAGGTAAGGAAGAGATGTTACGGAATCTCCAGTGCAGCTAAGATTACAACGTACAGTGGTTTCCGTTTACGTCCAAGGTAATCTATAAGGACAGCATCTTTTTGTTTCAGAGTCCATCTGAACACTCTGGCATATTGTTACGTAGTCCCTGTTACCGTGCATCCACTCCTACTCTCCCTCTCTCTCTCTCTCTCTCTCTCTCTCTCTCTCTCCATGAACTTGGAGAGAGAGAGAGAGAGTTAATTTCCTGGATGAGGTATGTGTGGTGGTTTGGGCAGTATGGCACTTCACCACACACCCTGATGCGTGGGTTGTAGGTTAGACCAATACACGAGGTGGAGTGGGGTGTTAAAGGGGTTATAAATGTGTTAAGGAACAGTGAAAATGGATTGAAAGCTAAAAATTGTCCCTTCCGCTAGAGAACTTCGTACCTGCTTATTCTACACCTGTACACCGCCACACCTCTCTACCACTACAACAGTACACCATATACCTATACTACCACATCACTACACCACTACACTTTTACACCATCACACCTATACACCACGACAGCTGTGCACCACCTCACCAGTACAGCATAGCACCTGTTATCATATCACCAGTACATTACCACACCTGCACACAACCACATATGTGCACTGTGGTTACTAAACAACAGAAATGCACACCATAACACCTGTGCACCTCCTCACCTGTGTATCATCACACCTGCATACATTACCTACATCCCACCACAATTGTCAATCATCACAAGTTCACCGTAAATGTACATCACTCAAAATGTACGTCAGCCCACCCATACACCATTAAATTTGCACCATCCCACAGGCATACCTTCTCAACTGTCCTCGCATTACAATTCCCACGACTCTCTTGGAAACGTCTACCGGGATCTCGTGAGCTGTTAGACGTATTTATTAATTTATTTACTTTTTACCAGTAGAAGTACCTGGTTATATCCAGGTAAAGCTCTATTATCTTGCATACCGGCATTATCTGGAAACGTGGCTAGCCTCTCCCTCTGCGAGAGAAAAACAGTTGGGATCCCATTTTACCCACTGAGCCTATGGTTCTTTTGGGCCCATTTCCCAAGGGATATATTCCTCTTGGACCTGTCCATACTGTGGGCCTATTTTCCCACTGCCCGCCAACCCACCATTCCTGCCCATCCACACCACCTGACCTGCCCACTCCACCAACCCGTCCACCTTTTTTTTTTTTTTTTAATGCAAGGAAGAAGGAACCAAAGGCCAGAAGCCCGCAAAATTGTTCCCTCGAAGAAAAAAAACACAAAAAGTAACATAACAGAGACTCAGATTCAATATCCAATTCATTTCGATCTGCCTGGACGCAATTATAAAGACTAGAAGTCATAGGCAGTAGGAAATGCAGATAGAGGAAGTCATTTCCACAGCTGATCTGTTGCACCAATGACGCACTAGGAGTAACAGGTAACTCTTGCATTAAAGAGCTGGACAGAAAAGAGATGAGAGTTTACTGCTCGACTGGTGCTTCACACCTGCCCAAGTGGTTGGAGGCTGCTAGCAGACAGTCAAGAGGAGCAGTGACCATTGAAGTAGCAACAGAAGAGAGATAAGTAAGCAACAGTTAGGCAAAGTGACAGAATTAAGGGAGCCAATCAGTGGAGGAGAGTTAATGACTCCACCTTGTTGAGAAGGGTTGTATGTGAGGATACTTGCCACACATGAGACTTATACTCTAGAAAGGGGCGAATAAAACCCTTGTATAAAGTTCAATGTGCAGGGTTAAAGAAGGTAAGGGGTCTGCTTCGAATCTCTAATCTCTTGGAAGTAAATTTTACAATGTTAGTAATATGATCTTTGCAAAATTAATTCCGAGAGAATGAAACCCTTAGTACGTGCAAAGATGATCTTAGACAGAGATAGATATTGTTAAAAATCAAATGATACTCCTGTGGAAGATTTCGACTGGTTGGATAATGTAAGAAGTGAGTTTTTGATGCATTAAAAACAGCGAGATTACTTTTACCCCAATAAAATATATGAGCCAAGTCAGACATTAAGTGTGCCATAGCCTCATGCCTTGTTACCTCCGTCAACGAAGCTGGAGGAGGTTATATATTCACTTCCTCCCCCCCCCCCCCTCTCAATGTGACTGCTGAGATGGACGCTTCAAGAAGCTGGGGGACTGGTGAAGGGTGTAGTCATTAGCATATGCGTGGACAGGGTTAGACGTACAGCTTGGAATGTCACTGATGAATAGAAGGAAGAGAGCTGGTGATAGGACAAGGCCCCTGAGAAACAACACTAATGATATTTCTAAGAGATGATAGGTGGCCGTCTACAACAGGTACTATAGAACAATCAGAATGAAAGCTAGAGATGAATTCACAGAAAGAAGGATGGAAACGGTAGAGGGTAGTTTTGCAGCTTAAGATTTATGCCAGACTCGATCAAGTTTTTGAGATATCAAGTGCAATGGCAAAGCTTTCTCCACAGTCTCAAAAGGAGGATAAGTAAGAGTCAGAGAAATTAGAAACTGATAGGACATGTTCCATCTTAGAAGTAAGGCGGTCAAATATTTTTAACTGTCAGTAAAATTTAGGGATAAGTACTGATTACATATATATTTAGTCAGAGAATGACAGGACAGCTGAAACTAGAGAGCGGAGAATTCAGATAAGTCAGATTCAGGAATAGGAGAGCAAGATGTTCAGTTGCATGCATATACACAACAGCCACCTTTGACTGTGAAGTGAGTATAGAGAAAGTAGGTAGATACAGAGAAGGGGTTTGCTATCAGTTGCCTCAGATAGCTGCGACTCAGTAGGGAAGAGAAGTTGAGGAATAGTGGAAACGAGGATGTGTTCCATAGACCACGAATGCTGCAGAAATGAATATACGGTATAGCGAATCAGACAGCAGTTCAAGGTATATCGCTCAGCAGACCCATTGTAGTTAAAACAGTAGGGTAATGATATGGTTACAGAAGTAGAAGTCTAAAAGGTAATTGCCTACCATATTTCCAGCATGTTGACCTGATTATTTTAGATTTGTTGTTTTCTTGGCCATCAGGGGCTACTGTAGCACCTATAATGACCACATCCAAATTTCATAATAAATACTGACACTTTTTCGAGTTGTTTGCGAAGTTCTGTATTCCTTCTTCTTGACTTCCATAGAGGAGAGACATAAACAGACTTTCTCATATATATATAATATGCGAAGTTCTGTATATATATATATATATATATATATATATATATATATATATATATATATATATATATATATATATATATATATATATATATATATATATATATATATATATATATATATATATATATATATATATATATATATATATATATAAATATGTTAGAACTCCATATTATAATTACAAATCATAATAGATAGATAGATAGAGAGTGAGCGAGACAGAGAGATAGCTAGCGGGACTCTATACTTCGCTCTGTGTGAGAGACTTGTTAATATTTCCAAGACAAATAAAAATAGTCCCATACTATTCTTTACCTCTCCTGTCACTACGTGACAAATGGGAAAGAAGATTATCTACTTACAAGCCACTCAAATATAACAACCGCTCGCCCACAAGTCTAATATATATAAAACTCAACTACAAGTAACCACAAAGGAGTTACAAAGTCTTTATGACATTTGGTAGCAGCGCACGTATACGAACCTCGTCTACGAATCAACAGTGAATTCCTACAAAATATCACGATTGAAAACAAGAATGACCCATGTATGGCATACCAGTACCATTATCTTTAAATGAAATATTAATAACTCTTACCATAATCTTAATTTTAAACTATTTTTTTCTTGCATGTATGCATTTCACTACAATGGCCCAAGTACATACTGTATTCACTTTTAATGCATTTATTCATATATGTATACAACTTGTTTAAAATGTAATATTACTAAATAATCACTATTTACTATAAATATTATATGTATACAATATTCATACGATTATGTTACTTTTACAATATTATGTATTTCACTTAATTAGCTTATAAGTTCATTATAATGTGTATATAATATGTATTAATATGTTATGACTATTAACTGTCGATGGTACGCCATTTTCGCGCGGCCGAGCAATATGTTAGGACTCCATATTATAATTACAAATCATAATAGATAGATAGATAGAGAGTGAGCGAGACAGAGAGATAGCTAGCGGGACTCTATACTCCGCTCTGTGTGAGAGACTTTGTTAATATTTCCAAGACAAATAAAAATAGTCCCATACTATTCTTTACCTCTCCTGTCACTACATGACAAATGGGAAAGAAGATTATCTACTTACAAGCTACTCAAATATAACAACCGCTCGCCCACAAGTCTAATATATATAAAACTCAACTACAAGTAACCACAAAGGAGCTACAAAATCTTTATGACATATATATATATATATATATATATATATATATATATATATATATATATATATATATACACTTTAACTCTGAATATCCTTTATTAGATCTAATTATATGATTTATCAGTCTATCCGCATTATGTTCCCTGAGCTCAACCCTGAAATTGACAAATGAGCTCCTGCTTGCCCAACTCTGCCACAAAGTTCCGAATAGCTTCGTTAGACGCATGGAAAAAAGTGAAGTTCCAATTTGGACCATCAGAGGGACACTGTGAATATCCAACTTTCTGCAGTTTGAGGACCGTTTCTCAAAACTTTAGCAACTTTAATGTACACAGTCAAATTCGGCATAAAAAAGATAGACTCAGTAGAGCTGTACAGTTTTCTGTATGTATGCCCCTTGATAAGTATAGACAAAAGACAAAAAACATTCTCTTATCTGCCTGTCTGTCTAGCTACATATTTATCTATCTATCTGTATATATATATATATATATATATATATATATATATATATATATATATATATATATATATATATATATATTTATATAGAGAGAGAGAGAGAGAGAGAGAGAGAGAGAGAGAGAGAGAGTTAGATAGATATACACGGTACGCGTATATATGTTCTCTTCCCAGCTGCTTCGTATTGTATTTTTGATACCACCTCTTAGTTATAACCAAAATTAAGAACCCATGGCTGAGATCCTGCATATCGCTTATCTAACCAAAAAGATGTGGCATAAAATGAAGGCTTAATGAAAATTCATTCATTTACTGACTGGTGTATATTTGCTAAGGTCATAGACAGAGGGCGGATACAAACAGAATGATTACAAGATATTTTCTAAGAAATAGACTGAGTTGGCCAGCAAGGTATATGGATGCGGTATATCATTAGATGATGAATGAATGAAAATAAAGGTAGGCACAGCAGTTAAGGAAGATATGAAACTAACAAAGGATCTGAGTGGATTATTTGTATATAGAGAAGCATAAAATGTGATTACCTTGGTTGCACACACACACAAACGAGCTGATAAACACCCAATTACTCTCACCCATGAACAAGTTTCTGACCGAGATTCAAAAGCATGACTTCCAAAATATATCTGATGGACATAAGTTGTATATTATGACTCAGTTCATATGCAACCAGCAATCATGATGACAATTGCTTAAATATCTCACATTTCCTGATATAATTTCCTTCCGTGTTTGGTCTGTTGTAAATAGAGCCCTTGATCCAGACAATTATGCATGCAAATATATTTACAGGTGTTATTGCACGTAACGTTTTCGAGTAAAATAATCACAGCCTCTGAGATATATATATATATATATATATATATATATATATATATATATATATATAGAGAGAGAGAGAGAGAGAGAGAGAGAGAGAGAGAGAGAGAGAGAGAGAGAGAGAGAGAGAGAGAGAGAGAGAGATAGACAGATAGATAGAGAGAGAGAGAGAGAGAGAGAGAGAGAGAGAGAGAGAGAGAGTAGAGGTGGGAAGGGGGGAAGATGATTCATAACAATCAGAATTTCGAAACATGCATTTTCTCTGACGATTCTTGTGTTACGAAACTGAATTTTCTATTGTTAAGTGTATGTAAGATACATATGGTTTTATGATTCTCATATTGTAGTTATTACCTCCACCAATGAGGTTATGTTTTTGTCGGCGATGGTTTGTTTGTCTGTTTGTCTCTTAGCAGGATTTCTCAAAGAGCTATGAGTCTGTTTTTTTTTTTTTTTTTTTTTTTTTTTTTTTTTGATGGGTAGGGTATGGCACAAGGAAAAATACTGTAGATTTGGGTGGTCATCCGGATCATCATCCGGATCCAAGAATTATCAAGAAAATTCATTACAATTGCGGGATGATGGCAATGTCAACATTTTTGCTTCTAACCCGAAAATAATGCCTACAATGCTTGCACAAAAATTATAAATAAAATGTGATGACATGTGTTTTATATGGTTCCAGCTACATAAAAAAAAGGAAAAAAAATAGGGGAAATCTTTTGCAGGGGTGTTGACAAATGGGGGACTGTTTATCCTTTGTGGAGGTTTGCAATCTCGAATTGCTCTTCTTTGATAATAAAACTGTTACTATTTTCTAGTCAGCTTAAGTTGGCCTCAATTTTCTTCGCTTCACGGCTTACTGCACTTAGCTCAGTGTCAGTATAAGAGTACTAGAGCCTGACATTCTTTTCATAGCACCTTTTCGTAACTAATATTATTTTCTAGAGTTGATCTCTTATTTCAATTCAATATTCAAGATCGAGAAGTGGCAATTTTAGGCAATTAAAGTAAAATGAGTCAACATCATCAACATCGTCATCGTCACAGTCATCGTTAATTTTATTTTCATCGTCATCGTCACCGTCATGATGATGATGATGATGATGATTTGGCAAACTTTACTCCATCAGTCACCACCATCTTCAAGAACATTTACCATGTCCATCAAGCACGTTACCAGTCTAAGAAACGTTATTTTAGCTTTCAGGCCCCAGAACTACCACCAGGCAGCGTTACAAACACCATGAACAACCTTACTGTAGTTGGTATGTAATTCACACCAAAGAAAAGAACGTTTTTTACCACCATCATCATCAACTGCATCCTCATCAGAAGGCATCAGAAGGCACTTACACACCTTCAGTTACTATTACCACTGCGCTCAGGAACTGTTATTACAGTTATACAGTACACATATTGTATTGCTCAGTCTCTTCTTTCTTGCTTGCAAACACTTTTTAGTTCAGTAATCTTTCATTTCTTTACCAATTTACCTCAAAGTTAGTACAATGGTTCCTTAGGCAAGTACCACCAGCTTTTTTTTTTTCTTTTTTTAATCCTATTGATTTTTTTTTATTGGGACGAGGGCAAATATCAAACTATACAGATACATTTTGGTATCCTATGTTCTTGTTTGATCACTAAAAATCATGGCAATTTACAAAGAGGTCTTGTCCTTTCCATATCTCGATGTACTGAATTTCTGTGGAGACAATCTTGCATTCCCTTGTGTATGTTGATAGTCATATTTAATTGTGTGTGTGTGTGTGTGTGTGTGTGTGTGTGTGTGTGTGTGTGTGTGTGTGTGTCTGTGTGCTTTGTTTAGGTATATGTATGACATAGCATCGTAGTTTGGCTTATGTTTAAGTGTGTCTGGTTGTTTATTATGTTTCCGGTGACGACTCCTGCTGCCTAGAACTGCTGTCTGACTCACTTCTTCTTCATTTCTGCAACATTCGCGGCCTTTCCCCTAACTTTCGCTCTGTTGAGCACCACCTCTCCTCCTCTAAACCTCACCTTCTTTTCAAAACTGAGACCCAGCTGTCTGAGGCAACAGACAGCAAACCCTTTTCAGTATCCTCCTACTTTCTCTATACTCATTTCAAGGCCAGAGGTGGCTGTTGTGTATATGTACGCAACGACCTATCTTGCTCTCGTGTTCCTGAACTCGATTCTTCTGAATTCTCTACACTGTGGCTTCGGCTTACCTGTCATTCTCCGACTAAATATATCTGTGCTGTTTACTTATCCCCTAATTCTACTGACTATCAAAAATTCTTCGACTATCTTACTTCTACGATGGAACACATTCTATTCATTTCTCCTTTCTCTGAAATCTCCATTCTAGGAGATTTCAATGTTCACCACCACCTTTGGCTCTCCCCTCCTTTCTCTGATCCACCTGGTGAACAAACCTACATCTTTTCTATCCTTAATGACCTAGAGTAGCTTGTACAGCACCCTACCCGTATCCCCGATCGCCTTGGAAAGAGCTCCAACATACTTGACCTCTTCCTTACAACTAATCCTTCTGCTTACACTGTTAATCTTCTCTCTCTGTTGGGCTCCTCCGATCACAACCTTATTACCTTAACCTGTCCTATCGCTCCGGTAAGGCCTGTGGACCCTCCAAAGAAACGTCATCTGTGGCACCTAGGAGCTGCAGATGGGGAGGCCCTCCGGCAGTACTTCTTTGATTTTCACTGGAATAATTATTGCTTCCATGGCCGGGAGCCATCTAAGTGTGCCTTCCGCATTACAGAGGTTATTCTCTCGTGCATGGAAGCATACATTCCTTTCTCATATCCTTTGACTAAAGCGAGAAAGCCTTGGTTTACTCACGTTTGTTCTAATGCTGTTCGCAACAAGGAGAGGGCCTATAAAAGCTACCAGAGCAAACCTACCCCTGAATCACATCTTTTTTACGTTTCTGCCCAGAATCGTGCTAAGTCTGTTCTTCGATCTGCTAAAAATAATTTCATCCATTATACATGCTCGCAACTATCCAACTCGAATTCTTCTTGCTCCTTCCAGCACCTTGCCAAAAACCCTTCTAACAACTTTACCTCATCATCCTTCCCTCCTCGTTGCTACTCTGATGGTTCTGTAGCTATTCCTTCTACTGATAAAGCAGATCTCTTCACTCAGACTTTCTCCTCCAATTCCACCTTAAACTATTCCGGTGCTGTTTCTCCACCACTTCCCCCCTCTGACTTCCTCATGGCTGATATTAAAATTTCTTCAACTGATTTATTTTCTGCCATCACAGGCCTCAGTACTAACAAAGTATATGGGCCTGATGGAGTCCCTCCTGTTGTCCTCAAGAACTGTGCTTCTCTGATTACACTCTGCCTAGGAAAAAATCTTTCACCCCTGTCTATCAACTTGTACCATTCCTTCTTGCTGGAAGTTTGCTCTCATTCAGCCAGTCGCAAAGAAGGGTGAACATTCCCAACCCTCTACCTATTGTCCAAATGCTTTAACATCCTGTATCTCATAAGTTTTCGAGTCAATTCTTAATAGAAAAATTATAAAGCATCTTTCCTATCACAACCTTCTTTCTGGTCGTCAGTATGGGTTCCGTCAGGGACGCTCCACTGGCAATCTTCTCCCCTACCTTTCAGACTCTTGGTCATCCTCCTTTCGGGACTTTGGCGATAGTTTTGCCATTGCGCTTGACATCTCAATAGCTTTCGATCAATTCTGGCATAAATCATTAAATACCACACTGCCCTCTTACGGTTTCTATCCTTCTGTCTGTGCCTTCATCTCTAACTTCCTTTCTGGTCGTTCTATAGCCGCTCTTGTAGGCGACCATCGCTCTTCTAGATCTATCAACAGTGGTGTTCCTCAGAGCTCTGTCCTATCACCAACTCTCTTCCTTTTATTCATCAATGACCTAAGCTGTACATAAAACCCTATCCACTCGTACGCTGATGACTCCACCCTTCACCTTTCCATTCGGTTCCCACAACGTCCATCTCAGCAGTTAATTTAACAAACAAGGGATGAGGCTATGGCACACCTAATGTCTGACTTTGGCTCTCTCTTGTATTTCGTTTTCTCTTGGAAGGAACAGTTATTGCAGGCTCGTAGCATTTGGTTTTGTCTTCCTAGCATTAAAAAAAATAAAATAAAAGGTTTCCGTGTTTGTTATTCCCCCGAGGTCGAGTGCTGCCTTTTTGTTTTGTACAGTTTGCTTAATGGCCGCCTTTGGCGGCCTCTGCTCATTGTCAAATCAATTCTTTTTTCCAGTCGAAAGGTAAAGGAAATTTGAATCACTCATTCCGTGAGCGAGACAGAGTGAGGAATTTTCACTTATTTTTATCTTGCTGAGACACCCATTCAGGAGAGAGAGAGAGAGAGAGAGAGAGAGAGAGAGGCAAGATAATAGTGTTTGTTATTAAACTAAAGTATACGTTAGGATTATAGTATAGTATAAGAAGTATAAGGAGGGAGGAAGGAGAGGTGAAAGAGTGATCATACAAAAAACATTTCACTGTTCTCTCTTTTGTCATGCTGGTAATTTCAATGCCAGACCAAGAACGAATCCATCCCCTCCACTAAAAGCAAATACTACATATGAAGCAAAAGGCCAGAAATTAGTCATAACTTGGGAACTGGTGGCCCGTCTGAACTGGAAATTGTTTTCTTCTTCTAGATAGAGCATTTTAGCTGTAACTTGCTCAAACAAAAATTGTGCTACGTTGCGCCGTTTTTTGCGGTGCTGTACTAACAAACATACAGGAATCGGATCATTATAACATAGATTTACAACACATGAAGTAAGCACATAGTCAAAGTATCGTCGGTCGTATTTCTGATGGCTTTGAAATGAGTTGTTAATTCTCATATATTTTCCCCTAAGGCAAGTATTTCTGAATGGACAGTGTATTTCATAATTATATTCAATTATGTCCCGTCTTTATGCTGTCTTGATATGAGCAGCAAGTATGCATATTCAAGAAACGTTATTGGGGATTATTTACAAATGCTTCGGCGACGACGGTTAGTGTTTCAAAATGTAAAGACGAAACAAGTTGCGTATATTTATTGGACTAATTGAAAGTGTAGTGTCTGCTGGTCCACTGGTTACTTTAGTACTGTATACTCTTTGCAGCTGTAGTTAAATATGTCATTCTGGTTTCCTTACCTCCATCTTGGGGGGGGAGATAAAATTACTTAAGCAGTGGAGGTGGAGCCAACAAATTATTTCATCCATTCACTTGACACTTCCTCAGCCCATGCAGCCCAAAGACGTTATCCTTATCATTCTGCTACCTCGAAACAATTGATTATATTTAAGCTTAAGAAACCTCTCCTAAGGAAGAGGATAATAATGACTGCCTATTCCCTCTGCTTCCAGAACGTCTCTCCATAGCAAATGAAAGTGAATCATCATCATCACCATCATCATCCGGACCACTTTTCCCATCCTAGGGCAGGGTGAGGAGTCGCAATGTCCAGACAGCACAAATTTGCCCAATCCAATGGGCCACGCTTTCATTCACTCATCATTCAAGCCCCTGGAATCCTGGCTCTACCGGATAGGCCAAAAACATTCACCACGTTGTATAGCTTCATATAATCGTATCCGGTAGAGTCAATCCGGACGCTGCGACGTTAAAAGGGGTGCCAAATCCATGATCATGCACTTCTCACAACATTCATCCAGCCAGCTCGATCTCTTGTCAGTTCCCTAGCCTCACCGACTTCCAAACCTCTCTTCCTCACACACTCATCCACCATATCTCACCACTTTCTCCTTGGTCTACCTCGCCTCCTCCCTCCTTCAAATCCGCTCAGATATACCTTTTTCACCACACTATTGTTATCCATTCTCTCCACATGACCATACCATCTCAGTACAGTCTCTTCTATTCTGGTGTCCACCGACTTCCCCACTCAACATCTTTCACGAATCACATTATTTCGTATCCTATCCACTCTCTATACTCCACATACATTTCTCAGCAGTCCCATCTCCACTGCTCTTACTCTCGAATATTCATTTTCTTACCACAACATAGTCCCACATCCATGTGTTAAAGTTGGCTCTAACACTCCATGTAAGCCTCGTGCAGCTGCAACACTCAAGCCTCTGTTTCTTATCAAGGCCTTCATTGCACCAGCTACTTTCTTTCCTTGTGTCACTCTACTTTCAACTTCTTTTGCGCATTTTCCTCTCTTTTCTATCACTGTACCCAAGTATTTGAACTCTGTCACCAATTCCAGTCTCTCTCCATTCACTGTAACATCGCACTGGGAGTCACCTTCTTTCTCAATAACCATTACTTTACTCTTTTCTACATTTACTCTCAAGGCACAACGCTCGCAGGCATCAGCAAAACTCTCCATTAGCCTGCCAAGTTCTTGGCCGGTATCTGCAAACAGTACTGCATCATCAGCATACAACAAATTTGAGATATTCCATCCATCGCCATTCAATACCAACGCCATCCCCTTCTCCATTACTCATGTTTTTACTTCTCTCATCACCCCACCTATTTATATACTGAACAGCCATGGACTCATCACACAACCTTTGTCACACGCTCACACCGATCGTGAACCATTCACTTTGATGCCCATTAACCCATACACATGCTTCATTACCATCATAAAAAATCTTGACGGCACACAACAGCTTACCATCTACACAGTACATACGCAAAACTTTCCACAATCCTTCTCCATCCACTTTGTCGTATGCATTTTCCAGATCCATGAATGCCATAAACATCTTATGGTCTTTCTCACAAGCTTTCTCTGCTATATGTCTCACTCCAAGTATTTGATCCACACATCCTCTGCCACTTCTAAAGCCACCCTGTTCATCGTTCACTAGGATTTCTGATATCTCTCTTTCTCTATAATAATTCTTCCATATACCTTCCTTACCACACTCAGTAAACTTATGCTGCGTTAATTCTTGCTCTCACTTTGCTCATCTTTATTTTTGTACATGGGTACAATCACAGCCTTTTTCCACTCTGCTCGCACAGTTTCACTCATCCATGCTCTCTTACATATCTCTAACAAGCACCTCATTCCACTCTCTCCACTACACTTAAGCATTGCTGCATACACCTTTATCAACCCCAGCTGCTTTCCCATTTTTTAGCCTCTTCACAGCACTCTTCACCTGTGCGAGAGTCACGTCTCCTGGTACTGCATTCCTTCTCTGCACACCCTCCAAACCAATCATGTTTACAGCCGCTCTGCTCTCTCTATTCCCATTCATCAGGCTTTCAAAATAATCTCACTTTGAAAGTGAATATTTACACATATATATATATATATATATATATATATATATATATATATATATATATATATATATATATAAAGTTTCTTTATGCTCCTGGCTGGGAATCGAACCCAAAACTTCTAGATGAAAGGCAGGCACTATAACCACTACACCATGGCGTAATATGTTTACTAAAATATATATATATATGTATTTATATAAGTTTTTTACGGTCCTTGCTGGGAATAGAACCCGAGACTTCTAGATGAAAGTCATTCACTGTTACCACTACACCATGTCGTGCTCGAAGCTAAGCCACCTGAACTCTATGCTGAACCAGGTAAATCCGTTATGGGAGGATTTATTTCATTCTCAACACATCAGCATTATTGCTTAGCCCAACGCACCTCGGCAAGTGACAGAGCAGTTCTAATTTATCCCAGCCAGAACACGATCGTCTTTATAAGTTGGAGAGACACACAGTACACTCGTGTGTACAAATGTTTTTTACTCTCCTGGCCAGGAGTCGATTCCTAAACTAGATGAAAGTCAGGCACTGTTACCACTACACCATGGCGTGATAAAATATAAGCAACCTGAATTCTAGCCCAGTAACGGATTTACCTGATTCGTTATAGAATTCAGGATGCTAAGCTTTTATCATGCCATTGTGTAGTGGTAACAATGGTTGACTCATCTTGAAGTCTCTAGTTCGATTCCTGGCCAGAGGCGTAAAAAACATATGTAAACATTTGTATATAGGTGTGTAATGTGTGTCTCTCCAATATATATATATATATATATATATATATATATATATATATATATATATATATATATATATATATATATACAGAGAGATAGACAGATCACTTATCTAACTGAAATTATAACTCAATCCTACCGAGGACATTGTTCGAGCAGCTTCTCTTAACCGGAATAAGTTTATCTTCACAAAGCGAAACTAGAAAGACACAGAAATGAAACGTTTGGAGCCTAATGCATTACACTTCCCCGATGTTGCTGACATAAGTGCAGAAATGATAAACAGTTGTCATTATACCAAGAAGACATAATGATATAATGAATGTATGCTTCCTGTTATAACTTATTTGAAAGTGGGTCGAACATAACCCTTGGAATGTGAACTTTGAAGTACTCGTAGGGAAGTGAAAAGGATTATGTTATATAATACATGGAGAAATAAAAAGAAAGCTTCGTATACAAGGGAACAGAAGAAAGTACAGAATATGATTACTATAATCAATAAGCATCAATGGATGTGGGCAGGTCTATTGTTCGTTCCGTAGAGCAGATGCCAAAAGGACAACCAGGGTAACTGAATGACAGCCCAGAGGTAGAATGAGAGGAAAAGACAGACACATGACGAGATGGCAAGATGTACTCTAAGATACACTGACACTGCAATGATCTGGTTTACAGCCAATAGGTCCGAATGAAGAAAATGGAAGACGCCTTTTTCCTGCAGTAGTCTGACTCATGATGATAATGATGATGGCGGTGATGACACAGCCTGATTAATATGAAAAATACGCAGTGGTCGTCATAAGATTAGGATGCTTAAACATCTTTTTCCCTGTTCCTACCAGCGGACTGTAAATTTCCTGATAAAGTTTAGTTTGGGGAGACTCAATAGGATTTCCGCGCCTGGCTGCGAGATTTAGTTGGATTTAGAGATTCAGGTGGATCCCATGGCCGTTGCTCAGACAGAGACTGCATGAGAATAAATTTCACTTTCCCTGTAGTGTTGTGTGTTATTACGATCCATTGTCTCTCTCTCATTCGTCTGCCTGTCTGCCTGTTTGTTGCCTGTTCTCCACTTTTCATATCGTCTGTTTATATATTCCATATTTACCTATCTACATTTTTCTATCCATCTTCCTCTCGTTCTTTATCTATTTTCTGTTTAAATCTGTTCGACAATTAGTGGATTTCTACTTATCCCTTGCCATCGAAATATATCTGAACATGAGAGACTGTATATCAGCACTCTTCACACATATAGGGCTGCAACGAAGTGGTAGCCTATCCAGGCTATCCTTTCGCGTTTCGTATGTATTTGTTTATTTTTATCTGTACCTATCAATCTGTCTGTCAGTAATTCCGTGTCTGTGTCTGTCTGACTGCCTTATCAATCAAACCCTGTATCAGCCTATCTGACTTTCTGCTTTTTTATCAGTCCCTCTTCCTATCAATCCGCTTTTATTTAGCGATTTACCTGTACTTAACAAATCATTTGACAGTAACTTTTTCAAAACTACTGGTTGTTCATAGGCATTCCTTTTAACTTTCTCTGTTGCTATGATAGTCTCTGTCTAGTATATCTGTTTGTATCTATTTTTTCTGTATCTGCCCATTTATAGGTCTTTTTCTCTGTTTACCTTTATCTGTCTGTTAATCTATCTACCTGTCTATATCTATCTACTATATCTGTCATTCCAAAAGACTGAATGAGTGCAATTGTCACCGAAATGGTAGTGCTTGTTAGAGGCTGCCTTTTAGTGCTGTGTTCCTATAGGCCACCTGTATCTGTCTATCTAAACTATCGTTTTTGTGTCACTCAGCTTATTTTTATGTACTCCTCTCTGTATATCTAGGAATGTGTATACTGTATATTGCACAGGGATAAACGTGTTTGGCAGTTCCTCTTTAGTGCTGTGTGTTGTTGCCATACATAGTATGTTCATAGCTTTTTATCTGTTTCTCTGTCTAATCATCCACTGTCTATTTGTTTATCTATCTATCAATCTATCTGTCTGTCTATATTTATTTGTTTGTTTATTTACTCTGCCTGTCTGCATCAGTCTATCTATGTCTGTCTATAAGTCCGTCTTTGTGTCAATGTATTTATCTATTATCTATGTATATCTTTCTGTCTCAACCTGTCCATATATATTTCTCTTTATATTTGTATTTTTTCTCAGCAGGTTCTATGAGAATAATTTCATATCTGGATAGTGTCATTTTTGTTTATTTCTTGCTGCTGACGGACGGTATTATGCAACTTAGGAGAGCACTCTTGTAGTGAAAGGGCTGGTAATACTAAATCTAACCACTACAGTCTGAAAAATCTCTTCTCACCTGAATGAAATGGTCTGGAGATGTGAGTATCTGTTTTTTGCTTTTTTGTTGTCGCTGGTGTGAATTGTGTGTTTGCTCTACCTGTGTTGTCTACCTGTATTTTTATAGCAGTGTGTATATGGATGTGTACTTGCTTGTGCGTTTACATCCCAGCATAGGCGTGCGTGTGAGCTTGCGTGCGTATGTTATGCAGAGAGTGTCAAAAATTCTTAGTGTCATCTATGTGTTTTTATACTTGGAGGGTCACTAACTGAAACTCCATTCCTCTAACGACATTGCTAGCTTTATCATTAATGCAATAACAATTAGTACCAAGACACGTGTATTTCCAATGATAAATAGTTTTTGTCAACAACTAAGAAATATACAGGATAACCGTGAAACACAATCATCAACGAGAAAGGAAGCAATGTGGTATAGGGAAGAGATGGAGAAAGAATCTAAAGAAAATCAGCGGGGCTAGGCAGCAATGGATCCGGTAGGGGAGATCACAGCGAAGGAAATAATTGCTTGGCTCAACCCTAAGGTCCTTCCCTATGGAGGACCCCAGAAATTGGCAACTTCAATTTGCAGTCCACAGGGTTAAATTACAGATGAACCTGAGGCCATAACAGCAACAGCAGGAACAGTTCCTTCAGCCTGTGGACGCCATTTATTTTCCATTGTTGCTGCCACCAGACATATTTTTGTTTAGTTTAGAAGAGACTGATCGATCCGTTGGAGTTAGATACAGTCTTCAGTAACGTCTTCAAATAACAAAGGTCGTTCCCTAAATTTAAAAAAAAAAAAAAAAAAAAAAAGATAAAATCGTTGTAACGTGAATAATCTGAAAAAAAAAAAAAAAGTTGCCAAACCGAAGGAGTTAAAGGAGGAAGTCGAGGGGAGAAAACAGAGGGGAGAAGCGGCAGTGGATCCGGGAAGGGAGGCCAGTGTTAAATAAATACAAACCTGGCCGAAAGCGGCTACCGTGTGATATTGCGAAGTGTGGGTAAACGTGCAGGATCATGTGGGGTCAGATAAAGCAGTGCCAGGAGAGGAAGATGCGATCATGGTTAAACAGGTCAGTGCAACTCTGCAAAATACTACAGGAAAAACGTAGCTACAGTACACACTTGACTTGGAGCTGATACATCGTGTTAATGAGATGGATTGTAAATGCCAGTGAATTGGCTTGAAACTGAGAGAAGTGAGTAAGCGAAAGGGTATGTGATCATGAGTAAACAGTATTGATAGCAACTCATATCGTCATTTTCATCATTATTATTGTACATACCTTTACCTTTACCGAGGTGCCGGTCATGTGACGTTAGCGGTAATGGAGCGCCATCTTTCTGTGCCCTCAGCAATCCTGATTAACTCCACATTATTGATTCTTTCTTGTAAATCGCTTCTTCTACAATCCATATACTTTAATCGCTGTCTTCCTCTTGCTCCTCTTCCCTCTATTCTTCCAAGTAAGCAGTCATTTTCAAGTTCTTTTACTCTTATAACATGTCCCACAAATTCCATCTGTCTTTTCCTTATAGTTTGCATCATTTCTCTTTCCACTCCTGCCCTTCTCAGAACTTCTTCATTTGTTACTTTTTCTATCCATGATATTAGCATCATTCTTCTAAAAAATCATACCTGAACTGCTTGTAATCTCTTTCTCATTTTCTTCTTTACTGTCCATGTATCGCACCCGTATAATAGCGTTGACTAGACAAAACATTTCAACGCTCCTATTCGTGTCCTCATATCCATAGTTATGTTAGTTAAAATATTTCTCATTCGTCCGAAAGCTCCTTTAGCAATACGAGTTCTTCTTACAATTTCCTTCTCACCTCCTCCGTCATCTGATATAACAGCACCAAAATATTCGAAACTTCTCACCTGCTCTACATAGCTTCCATGGATATTAGGTTGGATATTTATCGCTTCTTTCCGTCTTGTTAGTACCATTGCCTTTGTTTTCCTGATGTTAATCTTCATCCTTTTCTGTTGACATGCTTCCACTAATCTATCCACCAGTTCTTGCAGTTTCTCATCCGAATCCGCTACCAGTACCGTGTATTTAACATACCTCAGATTATTAATGTTCTTACCACCAACCTTGACCCCTTCCAATTCCTTCAATTCTTCCATTACAACTTGTCCGTATAAAGAAAACAAGTCTGGTAACAGAACACATCCCTATCGTACTCCTCTTAATGGTAAATGTATTACATACACTAACCAATAATAGGCACTCCAATCATCATCATCATCATCATCATCATCATCATCATCATCATTATAAGGGATAGCCGACTTACTATCATTTGCCACCCTTTATATCATCAAAATTATTGAACATACTTTTCAACATAATCATCATCATATTGGCACCCAATTTTTTTACAGTTACTACCCTTTTAGGTACAACAGGCAGCTTTAGCATCATCAGGCCCTAATGTCACCGTAATCGAGAAACGTTGTCAACATCATCAGACAATTTCGTCAACATGATCGTTCTTATCTTTATCTTGGTCATTGTCATCGTCACGCTTATCGTCATCTTTGATTTTGTCAGCGTCACTGTCATCGACATAATGATGATGATGATGAACACTTGACTCCATCAAGACCGCATACAATGAAAATCAAACACCGCAATTAAAAACCTTTACCCTGATTAACAAACCTGCTTTCAGGCCCCAGGACCACGACCAGGCAGCGTTATCAGTACCATCACCAACCTTACTGTAGTTAGGTACATAACAGAAAAAAATAAAATAAAAAGGAAGAACGTTTATTACCGCCATCATCAACAACTGCATCTTCATCAGTAGGCACTTTAATCTCCCTTAAACACTTTAAGTAATTATTACCACTGCTATCAGGAACTGTTATTAACAGTCGGACAATACCCATACTGCATTGCTCAGAGTCTTTCTTCTTTCTTGCTTGCAAACACTTTTCAGTTCAGTGTTTTTCTTTCATTTCTTTACTAGAGTTGGTACAACTGTTCCTTTAGCATATACCACCAGACTTTTTTTCCGATTTAAGCCAACTGACATTTTATTGAGAAGGATGGGGGCGATGATCAAACCATACACACACAGTTTAATATACTAGGTCTTGTTTGTTCACTAATCATCATGGTCATTTACAGAGGCGTATTTCGCTTTCTATATGTACAGTATGTGTAGTGACGCTGTGTGGAGACCATCTTGCATTCCCTTGAGAATGTCGACAGTCTTTAATTAATGTGTGTGTGTGTGTGTGTGTGTGTGTGTGTGTGTGTGTGTGTGTGTGTGTGTGTGGTTTAATTATAGGTATGCCCTTACACTGTGCTTTTGCGTTTGTTTAAGTGTTTGTGTGTGTTTCTTATTTTCTGCTACAGGTTTGTTTTGTGTGTCTGTTATTTCTCCGAGGCAAACTGTTGTCTTCTTTTATACAATTTATATCACATTAAGTATGCACTGAAGCAAGGAAACCACCTTCGCGTATTTTATGGTCGCTTTTATTTCTAGGGCAAGAATTTCTGAACAGACAGTGTATTTCATACATTTGATAAAACCCAACAGTCTTTATGCTGCATTAATAAGAACAGAAGGTATACGGTACTTCTCCATGAAAAGTTACTGGAAATTACTTGCACCCGCTTCGTCCAATATTTCAAAATGTAAAGACCTAAAAAGTTACAGACACTAATTGGATCGATTCACCGTAGAGTGTCCAATGGTCCATCATTTCCTTTGGTACTACTGACTTTGATTCCATACAATTATTGCAGCGGTAGATAATTGACAGTCAAATGGCTGCCCTACTTGCCTTCCTGAGGGGACAAAAATAAATCAAGCAGCGGAGGTGTCGCTAGTAAATTATTTCCTTAATTCGCTTGCAACTTCCTCAGTGTATGCAACCCAAAGACGTTACCTTTATTAATTTACTACCTACACACGTCTAATTCAGTTTAGGGAAACCTCTCGTAGGGAAGAGAATAATGACGACTTTGTGTTGCCTCTACTTTAGAAGCATCTGTCCAAAAGCGAATAAAAATTTCTTGCAATGGCAATAAAATGATTATACATATTATTTACCTGATTAAAAATGGGTAAATCCTTCAGGACAGAGGACGTTGTTCGAAAAGCCTCTCCTAAGCTGGGTAAGGTTATCTGCACAAAGCAAGAATAGAATAAACTTGAAAGAAAACCTTTCGTGAGTAATATATGACATATCCCAGAAGTTGCTTGGATAGATGACTTAATTACAAGAAGATAAGCAATAAACATTTTGCCAAAAAAACACGATTAAATAATGAACGTGTCAATATAACTTATTGCTACCACCAGAGATCTTGTTTTCTTGGTTGGACAGACTGTTCGGTCCACTGGAGTTGGATATAGTCTTTGTGAATATCTTCATATAACAGATGTTCTTTCTTAAACTGAATAAAATCATCTGGAGGTATCGAGATTAATCTGTAAAATGCGTTTCTAAACCGAAGAAGTTAACAGAGGAAATCGAGAAGACAGAGGGGGAGAAACAGCAGTAAGTCCGGGAGGGTAGACCAAAGTAAAACTAGAAAACAACAATTTTCTTCTTAAATGATTGTTAACGAACTGGAATGGCAAAAGTGCAAAGATAGGAGATGAAAAAAGCACAGAAACAAGAGAGCATTTTGGATGGGAGGGGATTTGGAGACCTATACCCATTACTACATTCCTCACTTTGGCCACAAACTTGTAGCCGGTGGAATGTAGTAATGGGTATAGGTCTCCAAATCTCCTCCCATCCTGAATGCTTTCTTGTTTCTCTGCTTTTATCAGCTCTTATCTTTGCACTTTCGCCATTCCTACATCTTAAAAATAATTTTAGAAGAAAATGTTTGTTATCTAGTTTACGATCTTTTTGTGGAAATATAATTATGCATAAAGCAAGCGTTAGATTGAATTGTTACATGCATAGCATACTGCATTACTAAAACGAGGGTGCCACCCCGTGAAAAGAAGTGTTTTGGTACGTTCATTAACTGTTGGAGACCTGTTACTAATCAATATTGAGAAAAATGGTGTACTTACGAGTGACCCCAATGCAGTTTTCATGTAGTAACTCGCGAACCGCAGCATGAATGCTCTTCTAATCATGAAAAGAAACATCTACACTTGACAAGCAGCGTTTTGGTGTATAATACGCCTTTATGTTTTGGAGTTATGGCTAATGAAGAAGAAAGAAAGAATGAAAAAGAACAAAATCGATATATTTGCGGTTCGATTTTGCGACTCCTACGGAGGTTTGCAAGACTTTGCGTGTAGTTTTGCAGTTGAATAGCGAAGGTCTTTTAGTTCTTAAGCTTGAACTAAGCTTTGTGACAGTTTTCCTGCGAATGCTCTTAGAGAGGACGCCACTCTGAACCTGCACCATTCCAACTTAACGAGCGCTACCGCATTCCATGATAAATACAAACTTCGCAGAGAATGGGTGGTGTGATACTGAGAAGCGTGAGTAAACGTGCATGGTCGTATGGGGTCAGATAAAGCAGCAACAGGAAAGGAAGATGTGATCATGGTTAACTTTGCAAAATGCTAGAGAAAAAGCCTTAACTAGACACGTGACTTCGAGCTGATATATCGTGTTACCGAGAGGGTTTGTTAGCGTGAGAAGATCAGCATGAAAATGAGAGAAGAGAGTGAGGGAAAGGGCATGTGTTTACAGTTCAATTATCTGAAAACAACTCAGAGAAGTACTGGTGAAAAAATGCAGAGTACACACTTGGCTAAAAGTGCATTAATTGTCATTGTTCTCTTACGTTCATCCGGACGTGCAGGAGTTGAGAGACGTACATACAACCAGACAGTTGATTAACTTGGCTATATCGGTTTCGCCACGTACAAGTGTCCCTATCCAGCACGTTTAAAATGGATGCAACATGCTACTGAGAACTGTTGTTGAAAAAAGAAAAAAAAATAGGAAAACATAGTACAACACCCACACCCACCAACCAGTGTTAGGACCGAATATTTCCTTTGCCCTGTGGCCCTCACCTACGACAGATTACTCTCAAAATCAATTTATGTAGTTCTTGCCTAACCTTTATCATTTACACCAACTTTCGTTCGGACCAAATAAAAACTTTTTTAGTTGGCTTTTCCCAGTAACCTTGATTTTTGACGCTTCAGTGTAACTTTGAACTTTAACTGAGTGTTCTGAAAATCGAATTTATTTCCCTTTAATTTAAGTGGAGCCCTTCTACAAAGGTTGCCCTCCTTTGAACAAAAACTGTTAAGTTATTCTTGCTATGTGACCTTGACTTTTCCTCTGAAGCCCAGCAATATCACCACTCTGTCAGCACTGCTCGCAAATGATAGGTTCAGGTGTTGTCAGTAGTTCCTGTACATTGCTGGAACATCAAGTGATATCTCAAAGCCGTGTCTGACCTGTAGATGTCTCAAAACAGTGCCAGAACCTAACGCCACATGAAAAGTATCAAAACCAAATGAGAAATCAGAACAGTGTCAGAACCTAATAAGAAATCAAAACAGTTTCAGAACCTAATAACAGATCTAAGCGGTCAGAATATTATGAGAGATCAGTTCAAACACAGGGAACACAGGGTGAAGTTACAGCATCAAGTAAAAGTGTCAGGACTCCATATTATAATAATACAACTCATAGATACATACATACATACATAGAAGCACCAAGCCAGGGTGTGAGATAGGAAGTGTGTCAGCGAGAATCAACCAAAAGGAAACGAGCTTGCAACTCTTAAGTGAATGAATGCTAGAAGTGCACCGGAAGCAGTACATACACACAGAGATACAGAGTTCTAGAAGCTTCCACGACAGTATAGTCCACGTGACACGACCCCTGCTAAACGAGAATGTAGGAATCAGAGATCAGAAAGGGGCTAGCCATAGAACCGACATATAGTGGAGAGAGCAAATAAGAAGGTGGGTCCGACGACACTTAGTAAATGAAGTCCCTGTGTAATACATACGCTGCTCAACTTAGACTTTCTTTGAAGATAATAAATCAAGATCAAGTCCCTGTATTTATCTTTAATCCTCCTGCTCTTCGATTAGCACAATAACTTTAACCAAAACTTAAGACTTACATATTGCAAGACCAAAGAGTCATAAAAGTTCGCTGACATGCCTCTATGAGCAAGGAATTCTGCCTTCCATACTTCTCTAAACTCCCCAACGAACAGAGCTTATCTTTCCTTTCCGTAATTTTTTGTGGTGTGCTACATATTGCTATCAAATAAATGTACTTAATTAACACCTTCCACTGCCACACCCGATAGATAGGTGGTCATGGCTTCAACAGGTCTTTGACAGTATCTGGAAGACAAAGATGTTAATATTAAATCAATATAAGAAAGTGAGGTTCATTTACATATGCTCTCAGTAGTTCTGTTACCTTCTTGAATAACGTCAAACTTTTGTGTAATAATTTAATGGTTTAATATATATCATTATTTGGTTCAGAAATGTAAATGACTTACTGACCGGATTGCATCTTACGTCAGATTGATGTTCTAACGACACGAGATGCTGGGAGCTCAACGGTGAGAGAGAGAGAGAGAGAGAGAGAGAGAGAGAGAGAGAGAGAGAGAGAGAGGAGGGATGGGGGGGGGGGAAGTCGCAGCTGAAAATAAGACCATGAATGAGCAGTACGGTGGGTGAGTGAGAATACGAAATGCCTCAGTGCAGTGGGCAGTATTAGCACAAAAACGGCGGCATGACAGTTGAAAGCTGTTGTGGCCAAAGGGTAAGCCACGTCAAGTAATTAGCCAAGCAGCTCGTGCTCACAAAAAGAGAAAGCTGGCCAGATTGTTATGCCCAGCTGAAAACAAGAGAGACGTCTGCAGCCACTGTGTCGAAATAGAGTAAAAATGGTGAATGCTACAAGGAGCTTTAAAATACTGTTTGCGCGCGTGGTTTCCTGTCTTGTGCACCTAAAGCTGTGTGTGGGTATTTGTCAGTAACGACTTCAGCATGGTAAGAATTATATGCAATTGCAAGGAATGGTTTAAGTAACAACGATATACGATACTTGAGAAATCTTGGCTGAAAATTCTAACAAAAAGATATAAATAAAAAATATAAAATAAAAACGTTAAAGGCATACACACTTGGTCTAAATGCACCCATGCTCACAAAGTCTAATTACCTATGATGGAAAATACTCAGCCAATTTTCTTTACTGTTTCCAGCGTAATATGCTGTGAGTAGATACAAAACAAAAAAACGAAAACTTGGTCGTCTTTCCTTATGCGAATTTTGAAGGTTCTCATCTACTTTCACTCATAAAATTTTCAAAGTTAGACTAAAATATGATGCAAGGTTGTCGGCTGAAAAATTGGTAGTGAACTGATGGTCTGTTTTGCTCTGAATCAAAAATGTAACTGGAAGCAAAGCAATTTTTCGGTCGAGGGGGCGTGCAAGCCCCCACCGAGGCTGAGCATGGGAGTGGTTGAGCAAAGCTTGTCACAGTGTAATTATGACGCCAATTTTAGTTGTTAAAGTACTCCCACGCAAGTAGCTTCCTCCCAGGGCGGCCATGGAAAACTACTTATCTTTCTCTTTCATCAAATTCTTCTTGCTTGTAAGAATTTTCCATTTTTTCCTTGGTAAACAATGAAATTCATCAAATAAGCACAGACCCAGATACACAGATGGACGAATAAAAAGACGAGACAGATAAAGAGAGAAATAGATAAAAGTGTATCGCAGCGAGAGTTAGCCGCTCCCTCTCTCTCCACTCGACCAACCAGCTTGTATACAGCAGCGGCTTAACATTTGGCAATGCTGGGAACGCTACTAATAAAAAGTAGCGTCGCTCCCATTCCCGGTACTAGCTCGAAAAAGTAGTGGTGTTACTGGTTTCGCTACTTTATACGAAATGTAGCAGCGCTCCCGCTCCCGCTACTTTGGATAAGAAAAAGGTAGACGAAGGAAAGATTTTAAAAAATCTGTGATGTAGCAATACTCTATATACTGTTTTCGATAACATTAGTCAGTCTGGTGGTTATGTTGTGTACCAGTAATGTCAGTATATACTTATATTGAAAAAAAAAAAAAAAATCATATACATGTCGGTGTCACTTTAATGAAGCTTAGAGCCGAATGTACAGGAAAAAGTTATTTGCTGTGTAATGTAACAAATGATCTTTTACATTGTTACCTAGTATACCTACTGAAAGTAACATACCTAAATAAAAGGCAAAAAAATGTGGCCTGCCATTGATACATATTAAATAGATTTATTATATTTTCAATTATACCTATTTGAGATATGTACGAAAACGAAAGTAAAAATGAACTGGGGTTTTCTTTTAAAAGCTATTTATACAATAGCAATGTTTTTCCCATTACTTAAAACTGAAAGTAACATACTGTTACGAAATAATAACGTAGTGAGTAAGACCGGACAAAGGACATGGTAATTGCAACATGGACTGTAAGAGGTGCGAATAATGAGGTGAAATAGGGAGAGATCGTCCAGGTGCTTGAGGGTGTGAAAGTTGATGTATGTGGAGTAACTGAAACTAAATGGGGAGGTCAGAGTGTGAGAGAATGGGAGTATGGATGGGGTATATGTGCAGGAGTAGGTGAGAATGAGAGGGCAAAAGAAGGAGTGTGTATAGTTGTGAGTAAAAGATGGAAGAAGAACATAAGAGAGTATGGATCAGTTGGGTCAAGGATTGTGTGGGTAAGATTAAAAGTTGGAATACAAATGTGGGCGATTGTGTGGATGTATGCACCAACGCAAGATCGTGCAAGCAGAGTGAGAGAAGAGTTCTGGACAAATGTGAAAGTGTGCATGGAAAAGTTTGGAAGGAATGAGAAAGTGTTTTTGATCGGTGATATGAATGGTAAAGTAGGGAATGTGAAGGTGGATGGAATAGTTGGTGAGTGGGGTGTGCCTGCTGAGATAGATGAAAATGGCAGTGTGTTAGTGGACATTTGTCTTGGGGGGGGGGTGATAGCCAATACCCTCTTCAGGCACAAAATGATCCACAGGTATACATGGCGAATGATGAGAAGGGTGGGTGGTGAACTGAATGAAAGGAAGGCAATGATTGATTATGTGTGTGTGGATGAAAGGATGCGAAGTTGTGTAATGGACGCAAGAGCTTATAGACAGTGGGGGAGTGGACTTTCTGACCACTACTTGGTGGTAGCCAGAATCAAGATCCAAATAAGATGGAGAAATAGAAGAAGGGAAGGACGGGAAGAAGGAGTAATTGCAAGGAGAGTGGAAAGGTTACAAGAGGATGACAAAAAGGCAGAATATAAGAGAGAAGTGGAGGAACGATTGGGCAAATATGAATTGGAGCAGATGGGGGACGTGGAAGGTGTGTGCTGGATATTCACTGAAGAAATATGTGCAGCATGTGATGTGGTGTGTGGGATGAAGAGAAGACGGAGGGGGGTGCAAAGAACAGCGTGGTGAAATGAAGAGGTGAGACCGGCTGTGGTACAAAAGAAGAAAGCATACAATGATTGGATGAGAAATAGGGGCGTGGAAGAAGTAGAGAGGTGGAAGAGAGAGTTAGATGTATAAAGGAAGAGAGAGGTGAAAAGTTTAGTAAGAGAGAGTAAGAAGAGAGTGGATTAGGAATTTGGAAGGAATTTGAGTGTAAAGTGGAGGGACTGTAAGAAAATGTTCTGGAAAGAAGTGAAGAGAGTAAGACAGGGTGGAAGTGGAGTTAGCAGGGGAGTGAAAGATAAAAATGGTAGATTACTAGTGGAGAAGGGAGAAAAAGTGAACAGATGGAGAGAACATTTTAAGGAATTGTTGAACATAGAGTATGGAAGTAATGCGAGTATAAGTGGCTGGGGAATGGCTGGGACAAGGAGGGAGGTGAGAAAACAAGAAGAAATCAGTAGGATAGAAGTTGTGAAAGCAATGAAGAAAATTAAATTGGAGAAAGCCCCAGGAATTGATGGAGTGTTTGGTGAAATGTTGAAGCATGAGAGAGAGATAGTAGTAGAATAGATGTGGAAGATGTGCAGATTGGCCTGGGAGGAAGGTAAAGTCCTGGAGGATTGGAAGTCAGGTATAATTATTCCCTTGTACAAAGGAAAAGGGGAAAAAGAAGTGTGTGGTAATCATAGGGGCATTTGTCTTCTTAGTATAATAGGAAATGTGTATGGTAGGATACTTATTGACAGAGTTAGAGAAAGAACAGAGGAATTAGTTGGAGAAGAACAGGGAGGCTTTAGGAAGGGAAGAGGCTGTGTAGATCAGATATTCATTCTTAGATCTTTAGTGGAAAAGTTTCTAGAGAAGGGAAAGAAGTTGTATGCTGCTTTCATGAATTTGGAGAAAGCATATGACAGGGTGGATAGACAAGGATTGTGGAAAGTATTAAGAATATATGGAGTAGATGGGAAGTTGTTCAATGCTGTGAAGAGTATGTATGATGGTGCTAAGACTGCAGTGCGTGTGGATGGTGAACTAAGTGAATTTTTCTCTTAGAAGGTTGGGTTGAAACAGGGATGTGTCATGTCTCCATGGTTGTTAAATCTGTACATGGATGGGGTAATAAAAGAGGTACAAGGTAGGGTAGTGGATGTTGGAGTGGCCCTGGTAAGAGAGGGTAGTGTTTGGAAACTGCCTGTACTGTTGTTTGCAGATCATACTGTGTTGTTGAGTGAAGACGAAAGGGAGCTGCAAGGTTTGGTGGATGAGTTTGGGAGAGTGTGTAAGAAATGGAATCTAAAGGTGAATGTAGGGAAGAGTAAAATGATGGTCTTTGAGAGACGTGAAGGTAGTGAATGTAAAGCGAGGTTGGATGGTGAGGAATTGGAAAATGTGAGTACGTTTAAGTACTTGGGTAGTGTGATGAGTTAGGATAGAGGTTTGGAGGGTGAAATGCTTGAAAGGGTACAGCAGGGAAGAAAGGTTGCTAGTTCCTTGAAAGCAGTGATAAGAAACAAGGAAGTGGTAATTGTGTCTCCCTGAAACACACCTTTCTCAATCTTAATTTTTTCCGAGTCTTTTGTGTAATTAAACTGTAGCAGTTACCTCTTTATGTATATTTTCGAGCACTTTTACATTGTTATCGTTTGTCTTGGGTCTTGCACTGAATTTATAATTGGTATTTGCTCCACTGAGTTGAAAGCCTTTTCATAATCAACTAAAGGAGCACTCAGTGGAGCGCATCTCTCCTACAAGGGCAAAGTAGTTTCCAAACCACTCATCATAATGGGTTAGGTTTCTCATCATTAATTAGGGTTTCGAAAAAAGTTTTCCGGATCCGGAATCTGTAATAGGCTACAACACAGATCAGTCTCAAAAGTTAATCGATTGTTCTCTTGGACATGGGCTACTAGTCCAGTGGAAAACATGCCATATATGGTGTAACCATGCATGGACACATATACAATGTTTTATAGTAGATTTTAGGCATTGAGTAACCTCAGATTAAGATTCAATCAAAGGCCACTCTGGCTCTAATGGGGAAAATGAGTTATATGCAAAAATCAAAGATGGCCGCCAAGAAACATCGTTAACGTATATTTCGAATCATAAAATGAGTTATATTCCACGTACAGGCTTGATCTTGGTGTCTAACTATAGGTTTTCGAGGTCAAGGAATCCATTGAAAGTCTAATTGATGCAGTAAGACTGGCCATTTTATAGATATTTACTTTTCACACAAAATTTTATTCCAGCACACTAATCATTTTTTTTTTTCTTCCACAGTTAAATGCAGTTCCACTGCCATTTTGTTCAGATATTGCATCTGCAAATTATAATTCTTTGTCTCCTTGTATAGAATTGGTGATGGTTATTGACTATGTGCTTTATTTCCTCTGCAGATCTAGAAGAGAATCACCATGGAGAACTCTTGCTATCTAAAAGATTACACAAACTGTGATGGTGGTGGTGATAGCAATGCATTTTGTAATGTTGGTAGAGAACGTCTAAGGAAACCTAGTGTACAAAGAAATAATGGCCTTCATGAAGCTTTAGCATCTAACCCTGATGCTACATACCAATGTCATAAAAACTATATTGCAACTTATGCATCAAAGCATCATATCAAACGTTCAGTTGATAAGCAAGTTGACACAGCTGCAGAACCAACACAAAAACGAAGTCGTCGTTCAGAAAGCATCTCATTCGACTTTAAGAAACATTGTTTATTTTGTGGTACCATATGTTTACCAAAAGATCCACGTCATCCTGATAGATGGAGAAGAGTTATTCAGTGTCGTGCTGCTGATCGTGGTGACTGTAAGTCATTCAAGGAGACCATTCTGGAAACATGTGACTATCGCCGTGATGACTGGGCAGAAGAAGTTCGAGGTCGTGTGCTGCAGGCTGTTAGTGATCTGCATGCTGATGATGCGCAATATCACAAGGATTGTTTGGCATCTTTTAAAACAACATCAGGAAGATGACTGATGATTCAGCGCCGACAGAAAATGCTTTCAGTCAGGTTGTTAAGACGATGAAAGAAGACAGTTCTAAAATGTGGAATTCAATTGAGCTGGAAGATTTGTACATTTCTTTCGGAGGCCAACAGCTGGACCGACGATCTTTAATGCGTAAACTGGGTGAAGATATTGGCCAAGACTTGTTGATCCTTAGTGGAAAAGGTATTGCTAACATCCTTTTGTTCAGAAGTCAAGCTGCAGCACAATTAAAAGCGGTAATGACCAACTTTGAAGAAAATGACATTGAACTGATCACCTCACAAGTAGCAGACTTTATCAAACAAGAGAGTCATCAATTGGAAAGAGACACATCAACGTTTGACAAGAGAATTAACTTAGTTGATTCCCTCCAACAATCTAGCCCAACACTGCTATCTCTGTTGTCCAAAGTGCCACCGAAACTCGATAACAGCCTGTCTGCTGCTTTGATTGGGAACATTATAACAGCCAATGTAACAAATAAACCAACATCTCTTCAAATAGCTTTGGGAGTGGGCCTACGTGACAAGAGCTTGATCGAATTGTTTCATGGATTTGGGGTGACATCAACCTATGATGAGGTATTGTGCTTCAAAACATCAGCAGCACACTCAGCCGCAAAGAGCATGGAAAATCTTGGTATCTCGGACAGCAGCAAGTGTCTGGTGCAAGTCGTAGCAGACAATTTTTTACAACATCCGTTTGATGAGATTATGAATCAAGCAACCAAATTCATCGCTGCATGTTATGGTTTCCCTGAGTATTCTGATATGACATCGTTGAGATTTGCAGTTTGGCAACACAAAATGGGCAATCATAAGCTGAATAATGCACCAGAACTGAAAACACTCCCACCAACCAATGAGGCATTTAAAGAACATGTGCTCAGGGCACATCTGTCACTAGCCATCTGGAGAAGTTATGGCCAACCAGATCCACCTAATCTCAACCCAGTCCATTTTGGATGGACAGAAGATACAGATGCAGGTATGCTGAGTCCAGTTTCATTGCCTCCTGATGTATCACCTGCTCCTTTATAAGTACTGAAGATCATCAAGTGTGGTTGTACTTCCTGTTCTACTGCAAGGTGCAGTTGTTCAACAGCACAACTGTCATGCTCAGTTTTCTGTGGGTGTCAAGGAGACGTCTGTAGCAACAAGTATACTGTGACAGCGATAACTACATATGATTGAAACTCATTGTCAGCATAGCATGTAATTAGAATTCTAATAAAATACTGTTTTGAAAATTAGGCTTGAACATTTGTTTTACAATGTATTTTGATAATAGAAAAATGTGTATAATTCTTTGAAAATGCTATTCATTGTTAACAAAAAGAATTTTCATTGAATTAAAAGCAATGTGATACGGACAGAACATAAATTATTAGCTTAATTATTAATCTTACCTATTTTAAAATGGTGTAAACAGATTCTTTGACCTTGAAAACCTATAGTTAGACACCAGGATCAAGTCTGTAGGTGGAATATAACTCGAGATATGAGTCAAAATAGAACACGAAGAGCTCGCTGACGGCCATCTTGGATTTTTTCGTATAGTACGTTTTCCCCATGAGAGCCAACGTGGCCTTCGATTGATTCTTTATCCAGGGTGTTCAGGCTACTTGATTCAACAATAAAACATTGTATATGTCATTATGCATGGTGTTACTAGAATTCCACCTGACTATACGTACTCACCAAATTTGGTCTAAATGTGTCTAAATTTTTTAGTAATCCTGCTAACAGACAAACGAATTAATAAACATCGTTCCCAAAAGTTAATCGATTGTTCCCTAGGACATGGGCTATCTATCCACCAAATTTGGGTCTAGTCTCTCTGTTAGTTTTTGAGAATTCCTGCTAACAGACAAATAAACAAACAAACAAACAGGGGCGAAAACATACTCTCCTTGTCGGACAGAACAACATCTATGAACACTGGTTTATTTATTCTGTAGTTTTCTCAGTTAGCTCATTCATTTTCTGTACCATACATGGCTGTCAGTTGTGTGCCATTATAACACAAGGTTTTAGTATGTGGTGTTACGAAACAGAGAAAGATAATGTACACTTTAAGTGAGAATACTAAAAATCACTACTGTCCCGTAAATTTCCAGGTTCAAAACAAAAGAGTTAGGTAAAAATACAAGTTTAATGCTCAAACTAACAACAAAACATTCAGGACTCATAAGGATAATGTAATGGCAAAAAACAGGTTAAATATATGGTTAACTGCAATAGCCTCTATTAACACTAAATTAGCTTGAGTAAATTTATCTAAGTCAGCCCTGTTAAAATGAGATACCAGATAATACTCAGTGAATGCCAGATATATTATTACAGATACAAAATATTATTAATGATGGCTGACAACAAGAACCTTTACATAAATTACAAAAACCTTACTAGGCCTAAGAATTAACCTTATGCTACACAGTACAAGAAAAAATGCAATAACCGTTATACTCAAATTACACAGCTGCTAGATGGTTGGAGACTTCCTGAGCTCTCACAATAATAACAACTGTACAGGGGAGGACAGAGATGTGAACAAAATGAGGAGTAGATCTAAGTGGCAATAATGCAGAGACTGAGCTCATTATATAGGGGCCAGCAGAGCTTGATACAACTTGTAAGAAGGACGCGCAAATGAAGCCATAGGGGACAAAGAGCTGACAATCCTACTCTGAACAACAGAAAGGACGACTTTACTATAATGGTAGAAGGGGGAACTGAGGCAGAACACGCTCGTGATCAAACATGCAGCATACTGTGCATTAAAATTACAAAAAGGATGATGAAATCATAGGCTATATAACACCTCCCCACAAAGAAAAAGAAATTTACAAAGGAAATTTCTTATTACTATAAAACAATCTGTCTAAAGTCTAGATAAGCAATCTGCAATAACATTTTCTTTCCCCTTGACATGTTGTATGTCTAATGAATACTCCTGATGAAGTAGACTCCATCTTGTCAATCTCTGATTTTTATCTTTAAACTTACTAAGGAATTTCAGTGGGTTATGATCGGTATAAATGACTATGGGGTCAAAACCAGAACACAAATAAAATGAAAAATGCTGTAAACCCAAAATCAAGGCCAAAAGCTCTTTCTCAATAGTTGAGTAGTTCTTTTGAGGTGGAGTGAACTTCTTACTGTAATAAGATACAGGGTGTTCAATACCCTGATCATCCTCTTGCAGCAAAACAGCCCCAGCTCCTGTATCACTTGCGTCAACAGCCATCTTAAAAGGCTTAGCAAAATTTGGAGTAGCGAGCACTGGCTGACTTAATAGGATAGCTTTAAGTTTGCTGAAAGAGGATTCACAGTTATCGGTCCAGACAAATTTAACTCCCTTTTTCAGTAGGTCTGTAAGTGAAGATACAAGAATAGAAAAGTTAAGAACAAATCTCCGGTAATAACCTACCATTCCCAAAAATCTTTGTAGCTCTTTCCTACTTTTAGGTCTGGGAAGATCACTTATAACCTGAACCTTAGCTGCTGGTGGTGCAACATGTCCATCACCAATTACATACCCAAGGTACTGAACTTTAGCTTGACCAAACTCACACTTTGATAAATTAGCTACAAGATTAGCATGAACCAAACGCTCAAGAAATTTACTGACATGGCATAGGTGATCTTTCCAGTTGTCACTGAAGATTAATACATCATCAATATAAACAACACACCCTGCCAAACCCTCTGTTACAACATTCATGAGCTTCTGAAATGTGGCTGGTGCATTCTTCATACCATACGGCATTACAGAACATGCAAAAGTCTTTCCTAGTGTTACAAAACATGAGATCTCCCTAGCACGTTCAGTCATAGGTACTTGCCAGTATCCCTTTAACAAATGAAACTTACTTATGTACCTAGCCTTTCCGATCTTGTCTATGCAATCTTCCACGCGAGGGAGAGGGTAAGTGTCTGTTTTGGTTATCTGATTAACACGTCTGTAGTCGATGCAAAGCCGCTGTGACCCACCCGGTTTAGGGACCAGAGTGACAGGAGAACTCCACTCGCTCTGACAGGGCTCAATCATCTTGTGGTCCAACAGGTAGCCAAGCTCCTTCTGGATGGGAGGAACTTTCACTGGGTTCACACGGTAAGGAGGCAGTTTAATTGGCTTTGCGTCTCCAACATCGACATCATGCATCAACACAGTGGTTCTTCCTGGAGTGGCACGGAACACTTGCGGGTACTCCTGCAGTAATGCCGAAAACTCCTACCTTTCCTCAGGAGGTAGATGAGAAAGCTTAGTCTGGAGATCATTCATGATATCAGGATTCTTCCCCAAACTATCACTCAGGCTCATACTGCATGGGAGAGCTTCACTTGCAGACTCGGGTGGAACAGCTACAGTGCAGACTGGATTATTTTCGTCCCGCCTGTGATATAACTTTAGCATGTTGATGTGACATAGTTGCTTGTTCTTTCTACGATCTGGTGTGGCGATGACATAGTTGACATCACTGAGTTTCTTCTCCACGAAATAAGGATCACTAAACTTGGCTTGAAGAGGTTGCCCATGAACCGGTAGCAGAATCAAAACCTGATCTCCTGGCTGAAAGTGGCGTAACCTGGACTTCTTATCATACCAAGTCTTCATCTTCTCCTGAGCAGCTCCTAAATTCTCTCTCGCCAGCTGTAAAGCAGTGGACAGCCGTTCTTTGAACTTCGTCACATACTCCAGCAGGTTGACGTCATCTTCCTCCGACAGCCAGCATTCCTTGAGTAACTTAAGGGGTCCTCTTACTTCATGGCCAAACAGTAGTTCAAAAGGTGAGAAGCCCAGTGATTCATTTGGAGATTCTCTTGTGGCAAATACAACGAATGGAAGACCTTTGTCCCAGTCTTTTTGATGTTCCAAACAGTATTTCTTGAGCATCGATTTGAGTGTTTCATGATATCTCTCCAACGCTCCTTGGGTCTGGGGATGGTAAGCTGAAGACGTGATCTGGGTGATGCCCAACTCTTTCAGAGACTGCTTGAAAACGTTTGACATGAAATTACTTCCCCGGTCTGACTGTACCTCCTTGGGCAGACCAAACTTTGTGAAGAACCCTAGCATTTCCTTAACCACGTTCTTTGCTGAGATATTTCTAAGTGGAATGGCTTCAGGATAAGGAGTAGCCATATCAATCAGGGTCAACACATAATCAGGGCCCACAATATCCACCAACATACGGGTGAATGGCGCCTCAAAAGGAGGAATGGGAACTAAAGGTGCAACCTTTTCGGTCTGATTACACTTCCCCACAACTTGACAGGTGTGACAAGACTTACAATACCAGGAAACATCCCTGAAGATACCTGGCCAGTAGAAGTGTTTCAAAATGCTTGCCACAGCCTTCCTCACTCCAAGGTGTCCTGCCAAACTGGAATCATGAGCCACTCTAATGATATCCTGCCTACAAACACGAGGGATAACAACTTGATGTACAACCTCCCATTCACAGTCGGCTGATGCTGCTGGGGGTCTCCACTTCCTCATAAGTACTCCTGACTTTATATAATAACAAGTAGAAGCACCAGCTGACTCTTCCTCACTGCAAGCAGAGTTAGGTAGACCTTTCAACTCAGGGTCAGCAACCTGCAACTCAACCAACTCTTGACGAGACAAATTATCAACACTACGGGGTACTGCCTCATGTGGTGAGTGGTCCAAATTAGCAAGAAAAGTGTCAGCTAGGATAACATCATCATCATCATTATACTCTAAATCACCAGTAACTTTAGACTTAGCCCTAGTGACAGCACATGCAGGGAACACATCAGGGACATCACAATCCTGGGACGCAGCCACTGGCTCACTAGACAACTGAGGAGCTGGACACACTTGATTTCCACCAATATCATTTCCAAGTAAGAAAGTTACACCTGACATTGGGAGTGTCTCAACCAACCCAACCATAATGGAACCATTAACAAAACCAGACTCTAAATTCACTCTGCACAGAGGGACAGAGAAGTAATTATTCCCTACACCTTGTAAGATTACAGTTTCATCAGAGGAATTAACATTAGAGCCTAGAACACTGGTCAGCATAAGGGATTGGCAAGCACCTGTATCACGATATATTTGAACTGATTTCCTGTCATTACTGTCCAGAGGACTGACAAAACCATCAGACAGGAAATTAGCACATGAACTCTTGAGAGTGTCACCCACGTTACTGCTCAAAAGAGGAGCTCCATCATGAGAATTTAAGTTACCCCTCAAAGCAGGTTCAGTTAACTCAGTTAAAGAATTCTGGGAACTCTCAAGGATGGACACTAGACCAATTGACTGAATATTTAAAGACTCCTTTTTGTTCACATCACGCTGTCTCCTGAAACATTTCTCCGTAGTATGACCAAGCTTACTACAATAAGTACATTTACTTTTCTGAAATCTAGAGGTGAAGCTGGTATTTACTTCCTGAGAAACATCATCTTTATTCTCTTTCCTGTTACCTGTACTCTGAGTAGAGGCAACGTACTTACTCTCAGCTTTCCCTTTTTCTTTAGAATATCTCTTGTGAGTGAGAACATATTCATCAGCTAAAACTACAGCATCAGACAAATTATCTATTCTTTTCTCATCAAGATATAGGCTTACATCTTTATTAACACACCTCTTGAAGTCCTCCAGCAAAATCATCTGCTTAAATTTACCAAAATCAGAATCCACATTCTTAGAATTTAACCACTGCTCTAACAGATCTTCTTTGATTTTTGCATACTCAACATGGGATTGCTTATCTTGCTTATAAGTTGTCCTAAATTTTACTCTATATGCTTCAGGAACAAGCTCATAGGCCTTAAGAATCAAGGTCTTAACTACATCATAATTATCACATTGATCCTGAGGCAAAGATGCATAAGTTACTTGAGCTTTACCGGTGAGAACAGTTTGAAGGAGTACTGGCCAATACTCTTTGGGCCAATTAAAACCTGTAGCTACCCTCTCAAACAACTGAAAATACTTTGTTAAATCAGATTCATTAAAAGGAGGGACAAGTTTAACATTTTTAGCCACATCAAAATCATCAGAGCTAGATGATCCAGTTCCACCTTGTTTCATGCGATACTCATGGTCTGCCTGAATCCTAGCTAGTTCAATTTGTGCCTGGGCCTGTATCTGTGCCTCCTGAATCCGAGCCTGAGATTCAGCCTCCTTAGCATTTGCTTGAAATTCAGCCTCCTTAACACGAGCCTCCTGCAGGGCTAGCTGTAACTTAGCTATTTCAATCTGCGTTTGCTCATTTGGAGGAGTTACATTAAACAAGCTCTAATTAATCATGCCAACAATTTGATCTTTAGAATGATGAGAGCGAACAGCAAATCCCATTTATTGAGCAACAAGCTTAAGTTGATTCTGTTCTGTTTTCTATATCGCACACTGTTTGCACATGACAAAAAATCTTTGGCTTCATCAAGCGTAGTAATAATAGACATCATGAATAAATCAGACAAAATATCGAGCAATATCCTTATGATAATGTCCTGAATATCCTGATAAAAGGTCGCCAAATTTATGTTACGGAACAGAGAAAGATAATGTACACTTTAAGTGAGAATACTAAAAATCACTACTGTCCCGTAAAGTTCCAGGTTCAAATCAAAAGAGTTAGGTAAAATTACAAGTTAAAGTTTAATGCTCAAACTAACAACAAAACATTCAGGACCCATAAGAATAATGTAATAGCAAAAAACAGGTTAAATATATGGTTAACTGCAATAGCCTCTATTAACACTAAATTAGCATGAGTAAATTTATCTAAGTCAGCCCTGTTAAAATGAGATACCAGATAATACCCAGTGAATGCCAGATATATTATTACAGATACAAAATATTATTAATGAGGGCTGACAACAAGAACCTTTACATTAATTACAAAAACCTTACTAGGCCTAGGAATTAACCTTATGCTACACAGTTCAAGAAAAAATGCAATAACAGTTATACTCAAATTACACAGCTGCTAGATGGTTGGAGACTTCCTGAGCACTCACAATAGTAACAACTGTACAGGGGAGGACAGAGATGTGAACAAAATGAGGAGTAGATCTAAGTGGCAATAATGCAGAGACTGAGCTCATTATATAGGGGCCAGCAGAGCTTGATACAACTTGTAAGAAGGACGCGCAAATGAAGCCATAGGGGACAAAGAGCTGACAATCCTACTCTGAACAACAGAAAGGACTACTTACTCTAATATAACGGTAGAAGGGGGAACTGAGGCAGAACACTCTCGTGATCAAACATGCAGCATACTGTGCGTTAAAATTACACAAAGGATGATGAAATCATAGGCTATATAACAGTGGCCACGGCTACAGAAAATATGTCGGTGGCGAGGTGCTGCTGGGAGAGTGTAAAATTGCGTATAGTCTACGTATGTTTGTGCAGGGAGTCTTATAATACACTTCACCGACATATTCTCACTCATGCCAAGATAGCAGCCAAAGTCGCGGTTTTGGTGACTATACTGACTGACCATTGAACACTCTTTCACCTCCCAGCAGTCTGAATGAGGTCCTGGTTTCAAACAATAGAAACATTAAGTAATCCTGTGAACAACGCACTTAAGTATATAATGTAATAGAGTGTTCTATGCACCGTGACATCATACAGACTTATACAGTATATATATATATTGTATATCTATCTATCTATCTATGTGTCTATCTATCTATCTATATACCGGTATATATATAAGGAAAGAGAAAATGTCTCTGTCTGTCTGTCTGTCTGTGTGTCTATTCTCTCTCTCTCTCTCTCTCTCTCTCTCTCTCTCTCTCTCTCTCTGTATATATGTAAGGAAAGAGAATTTCTCTCTCTCTCTCTCTCTCTCTGTATTTATATAAGGAAAGAGAATTTTTCTCTCTCTCTCTCTTTCTCTCTCTGTATATATATAAGAAAAGAGAATTTCACTCTCTCTCTCTCTCTCTCTCTCTCTCTCTCTCTCTCTCTCTCTCCAGACGCATTATACTAAATTTTAATCGTGTGTCTACACTCACACACTGTTCATCCAGAGGGAGCAATATTTCCCTTACCAACACCAAACATTATATATGTTGGTGATGACCCTACTCCCACCTGCCCACCTCCTTACTTGCTCCTACTCCACAACAGTCTACTTCCACACACACCTTGCCACCAAGCAGGGTAGTCAGGCCAGCCCATCCTCTCTATTATTGCAACATTTCCTTCCTCTCGCAGTACCCCGTCCCACTGACCAGCCTGTCCTCATGTCCCCCCTTACCTATCAGATGTTCTTTTCTATTTCTAACTACCGTGGGAATATCGTTTTCAATTTTCAGCGTCATGGCATCACAGATATCCGTAATATCAAAATCCATTGTCGAACTTGATTTACTGTGAATCTCGTATGATGGCTCTAAACAACTATACCGTAACTATGTTCGCTTACCATCTATAATCAGAACCACCACAGTGTCCGATACACAGTACGCATCATTATTTTTAAGGTTCTGCTTCTCTTTGTCATACGATTGATATACTATGTTTGTCCTTTGTCTGTCTTGAAATTGCAACGATAGGATCGGACCAGTAGTCAGTTACAGAGGCATTTCGGTGGTGTGGTGTTGCTAGGAAAACTGCTTAGTCTAGCCTTGTTTGTGCAGGGGTCCAGTAATGCAACTGACGAATCCAGATCCATGTTAACACAGTAGATATCGTCTACAACGGTTGTGTTTGAAAAACGAACACAGTAACAAACTGCAACACTGGCAACATTATGCATGTCTGTCCCTTGTCTGCAGCCGTGCCCACATACTAAAAACTTGTGTCATAAACAAGGTTTTAGTATGTGGCCACGGCTACACAAAATATATCAGTGGCGAGGTGCTGCTGGGAGAGTTTAAAATTGTGTATACTCTACGTGTGTTTGTGCAGGGACTTTGATAATACACTTCACCGACTTATTCACACTCATGCCAAGGCAACAACCAGAGTCGCGGTTTTGGTGATTATGCTGACTGACCATTGAACACACTTTCACCTCCCAGCACGTCTGAATGAGGTCATGTTTTCAACCAATAGAAACATTAAGTAATCCAGTGAACAATGCAATGTTATATGTGAAGTAATGAATGTTTTATGCACCATGTCATCATCCAGGCTTATACAGTATAACACAGCCAAGGACATGCTAGACCAACGGTTGGATAAAGGTTGAGTATTCCTGGAGCGTCCAAGTAAACGTAAACAACATTTGTGTACCACCACCTCGATGGGAAAACCCAACTACCGCGCTTTACGCAAAATACCACGGAGTTTTGAAGCTGCCCCACGTCATCCACTGGATTTACGCAAGGTCACTGATAAGGCTGCAATCTCGTCGTAGTATGCGGTATGATAAGGAAGTCAATATCAGGTCTCGTTACCAACTATATGAAGAAGGGCCGGAATTTTGAGAGAGAAAGAGAGAGAGAGAGAGAGAGAGGTCTCTCTCTCTCTCTCTCTCTCTCTCTCTCTCTCTCCCTTTCTCTCTCTTTGCTTATACTTGGACGCTCCAGCAAAACTCAACCTTTATCCAACATTTGGTCTAGCTTATCCTTGGCTGTGTTATACTGTATAAGCCTGTATGATGTCACGGTGCATAAAACACTCATTACTTTACATACAAAATTGCATTGTTCACAGGATTACTTAATGTTTCTCTTGGTTGAAAACAGTACCATATTCAGACTGCTGGGAGGTGAAAGAGTGTTCCATGGCCAGTCAGTATAGTCACCAAAACCGCGACTTTGGCTGCTATCTTGGCATGAGTGAGAATATGTCGGTGAAGTGTATTATAAGACTCCCTGCACAAACACACGTAGACTATACGCAATTTTACACTCTCCCAGCAGCACCTCGCCACCGACATATTTTCTGTAGCCTTGGCCACATGCTAAAACCTTGTGTTATAATGGCACACGACTGACAGCCATGTATAGTAAAGAAAATATTGCTCCCTCTGGATGTACAGTGTGTGAGTGTAGACATGCGATTAAATAGTATAATGCGTCTGGAACTAAGAAATACCTGAATGTTTAACATTTGTATTAGAACTAATGCATGAATGTTTTAAAGAGAAAATAATAAAGGAAGATCAATGTTTGTGGAAGTTGTGTCACAACCATCCAAACTAATAAAATAGCACATTGAAGAAAGCGACATCATTTGTGGCCTCGACACCCATAACACCGTTATTTGCAATTAGTATAACACAAAATATCAATTCATTATGCAAATACAATATCTCATTACCTCCGCGTGATCTATCAGTATGACGACTACACAACATTTTCGCACAAAAGGCCAATAGCAGCCCAATACTCAAAGTAGCTATAATCTTATGCAACAGGACATCTGTTTATACCATGAATTGTTTTTCCTCGCAATAAAACAGAGTGGGTGATGCACAACATAGCATGACCGTTGTGTCACATCCATGATCATGTATCATTTATGGCCACCCTCGTTCAGCCACAAAAATGTTGCAGCAGCTGAGTCGCATACACACTAGGCTAAGTTGAACCAAATTTTGAGACACTGGACATCACACCTAACATTTATGCTCAGCTACAGTTGTTCACCACATTGTCTGACAAACATTAAGACTCCAACATTCATCCAATACACGTTTATTCATACGGATTTACGGAATACCTCAGAACATCTGTATAATTACACCACCTTTCTAAACGAAACACGGAGAAGTTTCGATACATGCGCCCCCACTACCTGTCCCCCTTCCCTTCCGTTCCACTTGCTCCTCGCCTCACAGTCATCTCTTGTCAGAAAAACAATGGGAGTCAATGACATTACTATTTGTTTTTCTCTCTACCTTCCACCATACATATGTGGCAAACACTTGTATTTGGAGAGAGAGTAAGACTTGGCAGAACATTGTTTCTTTGGGTACTAGATACTGTTGCGAAGGGGAAGATCTGCCGGGTCTGCCCATTCACTTACTACAATGTAAACCAACACAGTGGTGCCACATTTCACCAAACACAACACCGCACTACTCGTTAGAAGTGGAGGTAACTGTACATACTGTATAAATACAAAACATATAATAAGACAGGGAGTGCTGGAGCTCCCGTTTCATCAGCCCTCAGGACTAGTTCCTGACCATCCCCCTTTGCAGAACTTTTTCAGTGTCTCAGTTACACAGAGAGTAGGCCAGCATGCTCTCCAGTGGAAATTTCTCTAACTATCTTCACCAAACTACATGCACAGTACACACTACACTTCCTATTCAAAATTCACCAAAAATGGCGTCGATTCACCGAGCCTCGGAGTCCCCAGGGGGGGGGACCATAAATGCCCCCGCCATCTGCCCCTCTCCCGGTGACGAATCGAGGTGCCTGGAACCACTGTCTGACTCTCTTCTTCTTCATTTCTGCAACATTCGCGGCCTTTCATCTGACTTTCGCTCTGTTGAGCACCACCTCTCCTCCTCTAAACCTCACCTTCTTTTTCTAACGGAGACTCAGCTGTCTGAGGCAACTGACAGCAAACCCTTTTCTGTATCCTCCTACTTTCTCTATACTCATTTCAAAGCCAAAGGTGGCTGTTGTGTATACATACGCAACGACTTATCTTGCTCTCGTGTTCCTGAACTTGATTCTTCTGAATTCTCCACACTCTGGCTTCGGCTTTCCTGTCATTCTCTGACTAAATATATCTGTGCTGTTTACTTATCCCCTAATTCTACTGATTATCAAAAATTCTTCAACTATCTTACTTCTACGATGGAACACATTCTGTCCATTTCTCCTTTCTCTGAAATCTCCATTCTTGGAGATTTCAATGTTCACCACCACCTTTGGCTCTCCTCTCCTTTCACGGATCCACCTGGTGAACAAGCCTACATCTTTTCTATCCTTAATGACCTAGAGCAGCTTGTACAGCACCCTACCCGTATCCCTGACCGCCTTGGAGAGAGCTCCAACATACTTGACCTCTTCCTCACAACTAATCCTTCTGCTTACTCTGTTAATCTTTTCTCTCCGTTGGGCTCCTCCGATCACAACCTTATTACCTTAACCTGTCCTATTACTCCGGTACGGCCTGTGGACCCTCCAGGGAAACGTAGTCTGTGGCATTTTGGAGCCGCGGACTGGGAAGCCCTCAGGCAGTACTTCTTTGATTTTCCCTGGAATGATTATTGCTTCCATGGCCGTGAGCCATCTGAGTGTGCCTTGCGCATTACGGAGGTTATTCTCTCAGGCATGGAAGCATACATTCCTTTCTCATATCCTTTGACTAACGCAAGAAAGCCTCGGTTTAATCACGCTTGTTCTAATGCTGTCCGCAACAAGGAGAAGACCTACAAAAGGTACCGGAGCCAACCCACCCCTGAATCACATCATCTTTACGTTTCTGCCCGGAATCGTGCTAAGTCTGTTCTTCACTCTACTAAAAATAATTTCATCCATACTAAATGCTCTCAACTCTCCAACTCGAATTCTTCCCGCTCCTTCTGGCACCTTGCCAAAAATCTTTCTAACAACTTTACCTCATCATCCTTCCCTCCTCTTTTCTACTCTGATGGTTCTGAAGCTATTTCTTCTACTGATAAAGCAGATCTCTTTCTCCTCCAATTCCACCTTAGATGATTCCGGTGCTGTTCCTCTATCACTTCCCCCCTCTGACTTCCTCATGGCTGACATTAAAATTTCTTCAGTTGATGTATTTTCTGCCATCACTGGCCTCAGTACTAACAAGGCATATGGGCCTGATGGGGTCCCTCCTGTTGTTCTCAAGAACTGTGCTTATGTGCTTACACCCTGCCTAGGCAAACTCTTTCGCCTTTGTCTGTCAACTTGTACCTTTCCTTCTTGCTGGAAGTTTGCTCTCATTCAGCCAGTCCCAAAGAAGGGTGACCACTCCCAACCCTCTAACTATCGTCCAATTGCTTTAACGTCCTGTGTTTCAAAAGTTTTCGAGTCAATTCTTAATAGAAAAATTTTAAGGCATCTTTCCTATCACAACCTTCTTTCCGATCGTCAGTATGGGTTCCGTCAGGGAGGCTACACTGGCGATCTTCTCACCTACCTTTCAGACTCCTGGTCATCCTCCTTTCGGGACTTTGGCGAAAGCTTTGCCATTGCACTTGACATCTGAAAGGCTTTCGATCGAGTCTGGCATAAATCTTTAATTTCCAAACTGCCCTCCTACGGTTTCTATCCTTCTATCTGTGCCTTCATTGCTAGCTTCCTTTCTGGTCGTTCTATAGCCACTGTTGTAGACGGCCATCGTTCTTCTCCTAGATCTATCAACAGTGGTGTTCCTCAGGGCTCTGTCCTATCACCAACTCTCTTCCTTTTATTCATCAATGATCTTCTAAGCTGTACATCTAACCCCATCCACTCATACGCTGATGACTCCACCCTTCACCTTTCGATTCGGTTCCCGCAGCGCCCATCTCAACAGTTACTTCAACAAACAAGGGATGAGGCTATGGCGCACCTAATGTCTGACTTGGCTCGTATCTCTGACTGGGGTAAAATTAATATGGTTGTCTTTAATGCATCTAAGACTCAGTTCTTACACCTATCAACCCAACAAAATAGTCCACAGGTATACCCACTAATGTTTAATGATATTCAGCTTAATCCTGCATCATCCTTGAACATGCTTGGGGTTTCATTTACTCGGGACTTATCTTGGAAAGATCATATTACATCTCTTGTAAAATCTGCTTCCAAGAGATTGGGTGTGCTAAGCCGACTCCACTCTTTCTTTACCCCTGCACAATTGTTGACTCTATACAGGGGTTTTATCCGCCCCTGTGTGGAGTACAACTCTCATGTGTGGGGAGGCTCCCCACATACAGCTCTTCTCAATAGGGTGGAGTCAAAGGCTTTTTGTCTCATTAACTCTCCTCCTCTTACTGACTCCCTTCAACCTCTGTCTCTTCGCTGCACTGTTGCATCTTTATCTCTTTTCTATCGCTACTTTAATGGTCACTGCTCCTCTGAACTGTCTGCTTGCATTCCTCCACCTCTACGACGGGCGCGTAGCACTCGTCTGGCAGCAATGTATCATTCCTTTTCTGTCCAACTCTCTAATGCAAGAGTTAACCGTTACTCCCAGTCTTTCATTTATGCAACAGGTCAGCTCTGGAACTGTCTCCCTCTGTCTGTATTTCCTGCTGCCTATGATCTCCAGTCTTTCAAACACAGTGTGTCCAGGCATCTCAAAATGATCGGATCTTGAATTTGGCTCTCTATTGTATTTTGTTTTTCTCTTGGAGGGAACTGTTACTGCGGGCTCATGGCCTTTGGTTCCTTCTTCCTCGCATAAAAAAAAAGAAAAAAAAGAAAACAGTATAATGCAGTACTGTTACAGTACACTTACTCTGTCAGGAAGGGATGCTGTTGAAGTACATTTACTATGCCAGGAAGTGATGCTGTTGAAGTACACTTACTGTGCCAGGAAGTGATGCTGTTGAAGTACACTTACTGTGCCAGGAAGTGATGCTGTTGTCACCGTGGGCTGATTCCCGAACGTCCCTCTCATTTAGCGATCTATGTTCGCAAAATCCTTGGGAAGTTCAGTACCGATTTGTGAGTTGGTTATACCTGAAATTCGCAATACCGGGGTTCGTTATTGTTTGCCGTTAACTGGAAAACAATACAAGAGTTCGTCTGACCAAGATAAGGTTAAATGGTAGTAGTAGTATATATATTCTTTGGTTTCTGTATTCATTTCAGCTGAATAAAACCGTTTGGCATCAGGTGGAATAGATTACCATGGTTGACCCAAATATGTGAATGCTAATTTCTGTCTAGACTTTCTGAGCTTAATAAACTCGTCTGCCTTCATGTTTGTTTTTTAATGTAATTTTTATACCTAATGATCTAAGGAAAAAAAAACGTTTTCCAGCTCACGTTGCCCTTCTCCTTCAGTAAACCGTCCATCTTTTTGAGTATTGGGAAGGAGCAGAGGGACTCTTGAATAATTTGAAGGCGGAAGCACTCGGCAGTACCATTGCCACGACGTGAAAGCGTCTTTATCTAGCACTTTGAAGATTAATCGATATCATTTTTAATCTCTGGAATGCAAGAACATTTCCTAACAATAAAATAAACTGATGTTAGCCTCGTAATCACAATTAAGTGCATCCATAAGAGTGAAAAAAAGGACGATACTTAATTAATTGACTACTAGTACTTTTCTGCGGGAACAAAGTCGTGTAATGATGATCTGGATAACGTCGAACTGCGTCGGCATCAAAGGAAAAAAAAAAACATATCCTTACTCTGAAAATGTATTTTAAAAAATAAGAATGCTATTTTTTTTTTTTCATTTTTCGGGCTTCTTCAGTTAAGTAAAACAGTAGAGTACAAGGCTGCATAAAACGTTTGAATGCATCCACCGCAGCCAATTAATTTTTTTTTTTTAATAATCAAGATATGGTTATATATTTACGCCTTTCAATCCCCTTGCTTCTAGAACTCTCAGCAGTGCAAAAATATAAGGAAGTAGTCTGAGTAAAGAATCATAATGTGTCCAAACCAACTAAACGAACACAGAATAATAAAAAAAATAAAATAAAGTAATGATAAAAAATATCCTCGTCGTGCAAATACGAGTATACAACGATATTTCACGCTCTTGACTTTCAGGATTTCTTTAGCTGAATATAACCGTGGGATGATTGTCTGAATAAAATACCAACCTGAGTCAGCAGCAACGAAAAGGAAAAGAAAAATGTTTCTTTGCAAATGTAAAATGGTTTATTAGGAGCAAGAAAAACCCAGCGATATTTTACAGGGGACGGAGATGAAGGTCGAATAGAATGGGGGAAGAACAAAAGGAAACCTCGAGAGGAGGGAAAAGAAGTGGATGAATGGGGAAGGAGAGAAGGGAAAAGTGAGCGAGGAAGGGAGGGAAGGAATGAAGAATGAAGGAGAGATGCAAGAAAGGGAAAGAAAGAGAAAAGGCGAGGTAGGAAGGCAGTGGAGATAGGAAGGGGCGATGGAGTGAGGAGGGAGGAAGGAAGAAGGCACAGAAAGAACGGGGAGAGGGAGGAAAAAAAAAAAAAGCCGAGAGGAGGTGATATGGGGTCTCGGGGAAGGGAGCAGTAGAGGTTGTGGAGAGGAGGGAAATAGTGCAGGCTGAACCTGGGAGAAGGGCAACGGAGAAAAGAGGAAGAGAGAGGAACAAGAGGGAAGTTGAAGAGAAGATCCTCCTGACGGGGAGAGAGAAGAAGGAAGGGAAGAAGGGGAAGAGGAGAAAGGACGAGAGGGGAGTCGGGTCATGAAGAGTGTGAGGAAAGGAGGAGGGGAGGAGAACTGGGAATTTAGGAGAGGTGCGAAAAGTAGGGTAGAGATGTGGGAGATGTGGGGAGGGGAGAGAGAATGAAGAAAGGGAGAGGAAGAGAAAAAGGAGAATAAATGGGAGGGAGAGTGGGAGAGTGGGGGGGGGGGAGGAACAGAGAAGAGAAGAACTCTCTTGGGAGGGATGTAAAATGAAGGGGGACGAGAAGGGAGGGAGGAATGAAGGAAGAAAGTGTGGAGATCTGGGAGAAGGAAAGTTAGAAAGACAAGAGAGACTGAGGAGGCGAAAAGGAAGAATGGTGGAATGTAGGGTAGGCAAGGTAGGTGAGTCGCTAAAAAGGAAGGGAGGCCTAAAATGGAGAGGGAGCTAGAGGTGGGGAGAGGAAGAAGCAAGAGAGGAATAAGGGGATGGGTCCATTATGATATGACAGGGGTAAACCAGCTCTGCTGTCGGGCCCTGTTGTAGATGTCACAGACTGCACTGCGCAGATGACCCTCGTGCTGTGTGATACGGTGTGGTGCGGTGAGGATCTGTCCCTTCTCCCCTTTGGGGCTAAGATGCGAAGGAATGTGTTTCAGTGGATGAGTATATTGGGAGTGTGTCGTCCTGTCTTGGCTACCTCCCCTTCCTTGGGGGAAGCAGCCTAGATATATATATATATATATATATATATATATATATATATATATATATATATATATACTGTATACAGTAAAAATCCTCTAACCCGGCCCAATAATAATCCGAAAATCCCAGTACTCCGAAATTGTCAAGGCGAAAATATTGAAAATTTCCGGTCTTTTTTCGAAGTTTTCTGGGCTTTATCTAAGGATTTATCTGTTTTGGACCTGCACTTCGACTTGGATGTACCAAACTGAAACTATTCGTATACATTTATGTGCTTTTCCGGGGAGTAAATCGATAACCCATATCATTTTAAGTGTTTATCATGTACCCCTCACGATCATTAATTTCTGCTCAGGGGTGCCCCCTTACTGCCCCAATATACCCAGGGAAAACGGAAGGGGGGGACGAAACGAGCTCCACCCACCTCTACGCCAGCTACCAACCTTTCCACATGTAGCATCGCTGTGTTTGTTTACATCGTAGTAATAGTAACTGAATGGGCACACCCGGCAGAGCTTTCTCTCCGCTACAGTGTCTAATACCCACAGAAAAAATGTCCTATCAAGACATACTCTGTCTGCAAATGCAAGTGTTTGCCACGTATGTTTAGTGGAAGGTAAAGAGAAAAACAAATAGTAATGGCATTGAATCCCATTGTTTCTCTGACAGGGGCTGACTGAGGCGAGGTGGAACGGAGGGGAGGGGGGGCACGTGGTGGGGGAGAATGTATCGAAACTTTGTCTTGTCTCGTTTAGAACGATGAAGGGTGTGATTATACAGATGTTCTGAGGTGATCTGTAACTCCATATGCAATAACGTGTATTAGATGAATGTTGGAGTCTTAATGTTCGCCATACAATGTGGTGAAAAACTGTAGTTGATCATAAATGTTAGAAGGTGAGATGTCCGGTGTCTCGAATCGTGATTTCGAGTGCGCGACTCAACTGCTGTGACAATTTTGTGGCTGAACCATGGTGGTCATAAATGATTATGATTATGCATGTGACACAACGGTCAAGCCATGTTGTGCATCATCCAGTCTGATTTATTTTGAGGAAAGACAATCATTATATCCGCAAGCCATGGTATAAGTAGATGTCCTGTTGCATAGGATTATAGCTACTTTGAGTGCTGGACAGCAATTGGCTTGTTGTGAGAAAATGTTGTGCAGTCATCATACTGTTGGATCAATCGGATGTAATGAGATACTGAATTTGCATAATTAATGCACATCTATTATGATAACTGAAATAACGGTGTTACATATGTTCAGTCCACAAACGATGTCGCTTTCTTCAGGGTGCTGTTTCATTAGTCTGGATAGCTGTGACACAACATCCACAAGCATTGAACATCGTTTATTATTTTCTCTTTAAACAATTCGCATTAGTTTTCATATAAGTATTGCACATTCAGGCCCTCCTTAGCTTCAGACACATTATACTATCTAATCGTATGTCTACACTCACAGACTATTCATCCAGAGAGAACAGTATTTCCTTTGCCATGCATGTCTGTCCGTTGCCTGCCATTATAACACAAGGTCTTAGTATGTGGTCACGGCTACACAAAATGTATCGTGTCGTGGTGTTGTTGGGAGAGTGTAAAATTGCGTATAGTATACGAGTGTTTTGCAGGGAGACTGGTAATAATCTTCACCAACTTATTCACACGTTAGTCGCGGATTCGGTGACAAAACTGACCACTTGAATACACTTTCACCTACCAGCAGTCTGAATGAGATCCTGTTTTCAGCCAATAGAAACATTAAGCAATACAGTGAACAATGCAGTTTTAAATGTAAAGTAAGGAGTGATTTACGCAGCGTGTCATCATACAGGTTTATACGGTATAACACAGCCAAGGATAGGCTGACCCTACGGAAGGATAAAGGTTGAGTGCTGCTGGCTCATCAAAGTAAACGTAAGCAACATTGGTGGACAAGCACTTGGATGGTAAAACCCAACCACCGCGCTTTCGGCACAATACTCACGGGTTTTGAAGCTGCTCCACGTCATCCAGTAGATTTACACAAGGTCACTGATAAGGCTGCAATCTCAGCCTAGTGATGCGATATGATAATGAAGTCAGTATAAGGTCTCGTTACCCATTATAAGAGGAAGAGCCGGAATTTTCTGTGTGTGTGTGTGTGTGTGTGTGTGTGAGAGAGAGAGAGAGAGAGAGAGAGAGAGAGAGGGTGTCTCTCTCTCATCCCTTTATATGTATATATATATATATATATATATATATATATATATATATATATATATATATATGATAGGAAGAAGGAACCAAACGCCACGAGCCCGCAATAACTGTTCCTTCCAAGAAAAAAACAAAATACAAGAGAGAGCCAAATTCAAGATCCGATCATTTCGAGATGTCTCGACACACTGCGTTTGAAAGACTGGAGATCATAGCCAGCAGGAAATACAGACAGAGGAAGACAGTTCCAGAGTTGACCAGTTGCATAAATGAAGGACTGGGAGTAACGGATAACTCTTGCATTAGAGAGTTGGACAGAAAAGGGATGAGAGATTGCTGATAGACGGGTGCTACAAGCCCGTCTTAAAGGTGGAGGAATGCAAGCAGACAGTTCAGAGGAGCAGTGACCACAGAAGCAGCGATAGAAAAGAGATAAAGATGCAACAGTGCGGTGAAGAGACAGAGGTTGAAGGGAGTCGGTAAGAGGAGGAGAGTTAATGAGACGAAAAGCCTTTGACTCCACCCTATTGAGAAGAGCTGTATGTGGGGAGCCTGACCACACATAAGAGTTGTACTCAACACAGGGCCTCACCACACATAAGAGTTGTACTCAACACAGAATCAATAATTGTGCAGGGGTAAAGAAGGAACGGAGTCGGCTTAGCACACCCAATCTCTTGGAAGCAGATTTTACAAGAGATGTAATATCTTCTTTCCAAGATAAGTCCTGAGTAAATGAAACCCCAAGCATGTTCAAGGATGATGCAGGATTAAGCTGAATATCATTAAACATTAGTGGATACACCTGTGGAGGATTCTGTCGGGTTGATAGGTGTAAGAACTGAGTCTTTCATGCATTAAAAAACAAGATTATTTTTACCCCACTCAGAGATACGAACCAAGTCAGACATTAGGTGTGCCATAGCCTCATCCCTTGTTTGTTGAAATAACTGCTGATATGGACGTTGCGGGAACCGAATGGAAAGGTGAAGGGTGGAGCCATCAGCGTACTATTGGATAGAGTTAGACGTACAGCTTAGAAGGTCATTGATGAATAAAAGGTAGAGAGTCGGTGATAGGACAGAGCCCTAAGGAACACCACTGTTGACAGATCTAGAGGAGAAGAACGAGAAGGCCGACTACAATAGCGGCTATAGAACGACCCGAAATTGATCCTAGCGATGAAAACACAAATAGAAGGATGGAAACCATAAGAGCGCAGTTTGGAAATTAAAGATTTATGCCAGACTCAATCGAAAACCTTTGAGATGTCAAGTGCAATGGTACAGCTTTCACCTAAGTTCCAAAAGGAGGATGACCAGGAGTCTGAAAGGTAGGTGAGAAGATCGCCAGTGGAGCATCCTTGACGGAACCCATACTGACGATCAGAAAGAAGGTTGTGATAGGAAAGATGCTTTGAAATATTTTTTATTAAGAATTGACTCAAAAACTTTTGAGAAACAGGATGTTAAAGCAATTGGACTATAGTTAGAGGGTTGGGAATGGTCACCTTTCTTTGGGACCGGCTGAATGAGAGCAAACTTCCAGCAAAAAGGAACGATACAAATTGACAGACAAAGGCGAAAGAGTTTGCCTAGGCACGGTGTAAGCACAGAAGCACAGTTCTTGAGAACAACAGGAGGGACTCCATTAGGCCCGTATCCCTTGTTAGTATTGACGCCTGTGATGGCAGGAAATACATAAGTTGAAGAAATTTTAATATATATATATATATATATATATATATATATATATATATATATATATATAAAATCATCTCATCAGCCGTTTGAGTGTCCACTGCAGGACCGGCCTATACCGGCCGAAGTGGGGACGATATAGCCAATGTATTTCTACCAAGTGGCTTAGGCTGTCATGTTGAGATTGTATGTAGGGTGAGAAGTGCTTGTAAGTGTAATTGTAGTGTTGGGGTAGCTTTGGATGTGTGTGTAGCCTGTGAACCAAGTGTAATCGGCCCGCACAGGCCGACTGGATGCAAACATACTTTATAGTATGCGACACTGGTTCAACCACAGCACCCCTTATGTCCGCCAAGCAGTACGTGGCTAGAAGAACGCTCCCGAAGTTTATTACCCTGGTGGGGCGAGAACCCTGGTTCTTCAGCATATGAAAACGCACACTTTACCACTGTACCACAGAGTCATTATATATATATATATATATATATATATATATATATATATATATATATATATATATATGTGTGTGTGTGTGTGTGTCTGACTCTGGGCATAGGCTTCACAGCCTGCTCTCTGGGCCCAGTTGTCCTCCTAAATACCATACACCTCTAAATGTCACCACTTCGGCGCTAATACCCACCGTCCTTATTGAATACATGCTAGGGCTGTCTCATACAGGATTGGTGTATTGGTATTAGCGGGGGTATTTTTACATGTTGGCGGGTCTTCTGGTAGATCAGTAAAGTCTGATTTCATGAAATTCAAATCCTTAAACTGTTACCTGCCCCAGCCGGGATTTGAACCTGGGTCCGGTAGGACTGCCGGACACCTCTCTACCGATTGAGCCACCGCCTTCCCGGTATACACAATATTACATATTATATTTTATACAGTATTATATAGAAAATATATAATGCACTGCTGTTTTTCCTTATTTTACAGGTTGAAACATTTTCATCAGTGCTTTAAAGATTACTTGTCCGTCAGTGTTACCATTCAAACCAGTGGGATTTGACCTACAGTACAATGGCTTCTAAAAAGAGAAGAAAACTGGGGACACTCACGCATATGAGCAACCCAACTGGGGTTGGCAGAGTGCTGTAGTCCTCTAAACTCTTGACTCTTCAAGACGTTCTGAGATATGGACTACTGCTAAGAGAACAAAATGGTGAGGATGTGAGAAATTAACCAGCAGCCAGACTTGCAGAGGACATTTACTCTAAAGCGCTTGAAAAGTGGGAACGAGGAAACAGTTCTTTGGTAGCCCCCGTTGTAAAGTCAATAGTCTCAATCTTAAACAAGATCCAAGAGAGCTGACAGCAGGCCAAAAACATATCTCATGGGAGAGGAAAGCTAGATGTCAAAGAGGCTTTCACTCCAAAATGTGACAAGATCTTGACATCCTCAGCCTCAAGTGTAAAACTGTTCTCTGCTCTGAATTTGGCTGCCCTGCAGAAGCTGGTTGGAAAAGAGCTCACATTAACTGTACATGCCCTATAGAGATGATGATCCCTGTGAAGGAACTTGCTTTCATTAAAGGTCAGAGAGACATGACTGGTTCTACTGGACCACACCAGATTGACTTGCCAGATCTGCCTGAGCACAACAGACAAGTAAAAAAGCAAGAGCAGCAAGAAGAGAGGAGAAGAAGGCTTGCTGAATATAGGCAGACAGGTAAGCAGGATGTTTCAATACCACCAAAGGAAATAATTTTCTCTGATGAAGAAAATGAAGAACAGATAGCTGATACTCAAGATGGTAAGGATGGAAGTTACGACATTAGAAATACCAAACGCGTCTTCCACATCCAGTAAAATGCCAGGGCACAACATATTAGAAATTCCTGATGCTTCTATGCGGAGCATTAGATATGGTGTTGGCCTGCGTGCCACAGCTGCCATCGCCACTGCTGCAATTATAGATGATGTCTTGATCATTGAAGATGACAAGAGACTTGTAGTTGTTTACAATAAATTCAAGAGGCCACAAGAAAAACTTATGAAATCCTTGGCTCAGGAATTTGATGATCTTTGCAAGAAGGGTGAAATTGACTGCATCTTCTTTGATGGCCGCCAAGATACGACTAAAATTATGCTGAAAGCTGACGGTTCAGATTCTCAGTTCCCCAGCATCATCAATAAGGAGTAGTATTCTGTGTGCAGTGATCCAGATGGAAGATAACTATACCATTTCGCTCCTGAGAAAGGCTCAATAGAGAGAGAGAAAAAAATGCTGAAGTTAGTGCTGATTATCTTGTAAATTTATTGAACAAGAAGGGCATTGATAAAAGCCTGCAGGCCATTGGAGGTGATTTCACAAACGTTAACACTGTCTGGGAGGGTGGCTCCGTGCACTGGGTAGAGGTCAAGCTTTACCGTAAGCCAGTGGTTTCCAACCTTTTCTAATTCTCGCCCCCCCCTCACTGAATGACACGTTCCCTGCTCCCCCCTTCCTCAAATACTGTATTTTACTGGCATAGTTGGCACATGTCAATAAATATCATAGATTCTTAATCTTTGAAATTGTTTATATATTTAGATAACTAGATTTCTTATTCATATCTGAAATACTTTCTCCATATTTAAAAATAACTGAATTCCACCATAATTCATAGTTTTCAAATATAATTACCTCTTTATAAAGCCTTCGCACCCCCCCAGGCAGCACTTCGTGCTCCCATAGGGGGACGCGCTCCACAGGTTGGAAATCACTGCTGTAAGCTAATGAGGTTGGTTTATGCTCTCCACATTAACGAGTTACCCCTGCGAAACTTGGTCACAGCCCTTAATAGGAAGACCTTTTCTAACAACATTGGCAAGATACTAGACACTGCTACAGAACTTGAAATTGCTCTTTCATTCACCAAACTGTAAATCGGAGAGCCCCTTATTTCACTGAGTGACAATGTCGTAAAGGATCTCTCTACTGATTAAGCAAACGGGTATAGGATCACAAAGGCCATATCAACAGGAGAACTTCCCACATATCTGGCCCTTTTTGAAATTGGTGCAGTGAGCCACTCAAGGTGTTTGACAACAGCAAATGGGCTTAGTCGCATATGGATTTCAAAACATGGCCTTAAAGGCAAAGCTCTCAACAACTTAAGACTGATAGTGGAATGCATCATTGGCTACTACCTCTGCCGGTTAAACATTAAAGTAAAAAACTCTTGGATGGAAGGGCCACGCCACATCTTGTTTCAGCTGAGGCTACTTAGGCTGCAAAAGAAGGCTGTAGTGGATGCTGTTATGCCAGCCAGCCAGCCCTCAGCATGGTATGCATTCAGCAAAATTATTATCCAGACACTCATATGCTCAAATGAGAGTGAGGAGAGGAGAGCTGGTGTCCAAATGATTGTTGACTTATGGGATGGCGATGATGACACGCTTGGTGATCTTTCTGTACGTCCTTGAAAGACACCTTCCATCAACCCCTGTGCTTCTTCCCTGTTGGAGCTGATAGACTGGTCTGACGGGGTATATGAACTTCCTTTGACATAATATAAACTGACTACAGCGGAAGTAAAGAAGTTAACTGACGAGCCTTTGCAAGTTCCACAGTGGGCCTGTCATGCTCAGTCTCAAGAGGAGTGTGTGAAACAAGTCACAGATGCAGCAGGCAGGCGTATACACATGAGAAACGTGGCAGCTATATCAGAGGCCATGAAGCAAGTCGGCGACTGATATCCAGTACAGAAACAAAGCAAAGACTTGATGCAACTTGTTTAAATATATTTTTTTAAAAATGTCATTACTTTCTTATGTTAATTTATGATTACAAGATTATGGTTACGAGGATATGTTTTATGAAGAGAAACAAAACCTTTTATTGCATTACCTCACATTCTGAGAAACTAAAATTAAAATATATGTTGTTTTCCGGGAGCAGCTTATGTGCTTTTTAATCATACGTAGATTTACCAAGCTAAATGTCGTGCAATCACAACAGTAATAGCAGACTTGAATTCTTCACTTCCAAAAACATATTGTTAAAAACCCTCACTGAAGAAATTTGCACAAATTATTCTCACTTCCCAAAATGACACACCCTACATTGGTATTTCTCCTTTTTGCATAGTGTAACAAGTTTAGCGGTGGTGTTTATATGACATGTCGCTGGGTCTTGTGAAAGATTAGTGAACTCTGTATTAACACTAACTGAGCATCCAGTGTGCTCCCTGCACCAGCCTGGATTGAACTCGTATGGTTTTGAACAGGAGTCAGATTCTTTAACAACCCGACTGTCATCCGCAAATACCACAGATTTTGGCTAGTTTTATTTAACATTCAGACAAAAATGGGAGCTAAGCTGATACCGTGAGTTTAGCACTTCTTCCCAAAAGATATATTTTTGCATTTTGCACCTTGAAATTCTCTTCTACGGTATGTATGTCGTTATAATACCATTATACTTTTCAAAAATAACAAACAAGAGGATACTGAGAGGTTATACGCAGAAAAAATAGGTAAGGAAGAGGTGTTACGGAATCTCCAGTGCAGCTAAGATTACAACGTACAGTGTTTTCCGTTTACGTCCAAGGTTATCTATAAGGACAGCATCTTTTTGTTTCAGAGTCCATGCGAACACTCTGGCATATTGTTACGTAGTCCCTGTTAACGTGTATCCACTCCTACTCTCTCTCTCTCTCTCACTCAAGTTCATGGAGAGAGAGAGAGAGAGAGAGAGAGAGAGAGAGAGAGAGAGAGAGGAGAGTCAATTTGCTGGAGGTATGTGTGGTGGATTGGGCAGTATGGCACTTCACACACCGTAATGCGTGGGTTGTAGGTTAGACCAATACACGAGGTGGAGTGGGGTGTTAAAGGGGTTATAAATGTGGTAAGGGACAGCAAAAATGGATTGAAAGCTAAAAATTGCCCCTTCTGCTAGAGAACCTGGTACCTGCTCATTCTACACCTGTACACCACCACACCTCTCTACCACTACAACAGTACACCATACACCTACACCACCACACCAGTACACCACAACACTAGTACACCATCACACCTATACACCACGACAGCTGTGCACCACCACACCAGTACACCACTACACTTGTACACCTTCACACCTATACACCATGGCAGCTGTGCACCACCACACCAGTACAGCATAGCACCTGTTATTATATCACCAGTACATTACCACACCTGCACACAACCACATCTGTACACTGTGGTTACTAAACAACAGAGCTGCACACCATAACACCTATGCAGCACCTCACCTGTGTATCACCACACCTGCATACATTATCTACATCCCACCACAATTGTCAATCATCACAAGTTCACCGTAAATGTACATCACTCTGAATGTACGTCAGTCCACCCATACACCATTAAATTTGCACCATCCCACAGGCATACCTTCTCAACTGTCCTCGCATTACAATTCCCGCGACTCTCTTGGAAACGTCTACCGGGATCTCGTGAGCAGTTAGACGTATTTATTAATTTATTTACTTTTACCAGTAGAAGTACCCGGTTATATCCAGGTAAAGCTCTATTATCTTGCATATCGGCATTGTCTGGAAACGTGGCTAGCCTCTCCCTCTGCGAGAGAAAAACAGTTGGGATCCCATTTTACCCACTGAGCCTATGGTTCTTTTGGGCCAATTTCCCAAGGGATATATTCCTCTTGAACCTGTCCATATTGTGGGCCTATTTTCCCACTGCCCATCAACCCACCATTCCTGCCCATCCACACCACCTGACCTGCCTACTCCACCAACCCGTCCACCTTTTTTTTTTTTTAATGCAAGGAAGAAGGAACCAAAGGCAAGAAGCCCGCAAAATTGTTCCCTCGAAGAAAAAAACACACAAAAAGTAACATAACAGAGACTCAGATTCAATATCCAATTCATTTCGATCTGCCTGGACACAATTATAAAGACTAGAAGTCATAGGCAGTAGGAAATACAGATAGAGGAAGTCATTGCCACAGTTGATCTGTTGCACCAATGACGCACTAGGAGTAACAGTTAACTCTTGCATTAAAGAGCTGGACAGAAAAGGGATGAGAGTTTACTGCTCGACTGGTGCTTCACACCTGCCCAAGTGGTTGGAGACTGCTAGCAGACAGTCAAGAGGAGCAGTGACCATTGAAGTAGCAATAGAGGAGAGATAAGTAAGCAACAGTGAGGCAAAGTGACAGAATTAAGGGAGCCAATAAGTGGAGGAGAGTTAATGAGACTAAAAGCCTTTGACTCCACCTTGTTGAGAAGGGTTGTATGTGAGGATACTTGCCACACATGAGACTTATACTCTAGAAAGGGGCGAATAAAACCCTTGTATAAAGTTTAATGTGCAGGGTTAAAGAAGGTAAGGGGTCTGCTTCGAATCTCTAATCTCTTGGAAGCAAATTTTACAATGTTAGTAATATGATCTTTGCAAAATTAATTCCGAGAGAATGAAACACTTAGTACGTGCAAAGATGATGTTAGACTGAGATAGATATTGTTAAAAATCAAAGGATACTCCTGTGGAAGATTTCGACTGGTTGGATAATGTACGAACTGAGTTTTTGATGCATTAAAAACAGCGAGATTACTTTTACCCCAATAAAATATATGAGCCAAGTCAGACATTAAGTGTGCCATAGCCTCATGCATTGTTACCTCCGTCAACGAAGCTGGAGGAGGTTATATATTCACTCCCCCCCCCCTTCAATGTGACTGCTGAGATGGACGCTTCAAGAAGCTGGGGGACTGGTAAAGGGTATAGTCATCAGCATATGCGTGGACAGGGTTAGATGTACAGCTTAGAATGTCACTGATGAATAGAAGGAAGAGAGCTGGTGATAGGACAAGGCCCCTGAGAAACAACACTAATGATATTTCTAAGAGATGATAGGTGGCCGTCTACAACAGGTGCTATAGAACAATCAGAATGAAAGCTAGAGATGAATTCACAGAAAGAAGGATGGAAACGGTAGAGGGTAGTTTTGCAGCTTAAGATTTATGCCAGACTCGATCAAGTTTTTGAGATATCAAGTGCAATGGCAAAGCTTTCTCCACAGTCTCAAAAGGAGGATAAGTAAGAGTCAGAGAAATTAGAAACTGATAGGACATGTTCCATCTTAGAAGTAAGGCGGTCAAATATTTTTAACTGTCAGTAAAATTTAGGGATAAGTACTGATTACATATATATTTAGTCAGAGAATGACAGGACAGCTGAAACTAGAGAGCGGAGAATTCAGATAAGTCAGATTCAGGAATAGGAGAGCAAGATGTTCAGTTGCATGCATATACACAACAGCCACCTTTGACTGTGAAGTGAGTATAGAGAAAGTAGGTAGATACAGAGAAGGGGTTTGCTATCAGTTGCCTCAGATAGCTGCGACTCAGTAGGGAAGAGAAGTTGAGGAATAGTGGAAACGAGGATGTGTTCCATAGACCACGAATGCTGCAGAAATGAATATACGGTATAGCGAATCAGACAGCAGTTCAAGGTATATCGCTCAGCAGACCCATTGTAGTTAAAACAGTAGGGTAATGATATGGTTACAGAAGTAGAAGTCTAAAAGGTAATTGCCTACCATATTTCCAGCATGTTGACCTGATTATTTTAGATTTGTTGTTTTCTTGGCCATCAGGGGCTACTGTAGCACCTATAATGACCACATCCAAATTTCATAATAAATACTGACACTTTTTCGAGTTGTTTGCGAAGTTCTGTATTCCTTCTTCTTGACTTCCATAGAGGAGAGACATAAACAGACTTTCTCATATATATATAATTGCGAAGTTCTGTATTCCTTCTTCTTGACTTCCATGGAGGAGAGACATAAACAGACTTTCTCATATATATATATATATATATAAATATGTTAGAACTCCATATTATAATTACAAATCATAATAGATAGATAGATAGAGACTGAGCGAGACAGAGAGATAGCTAGCGGGACTCTATACTTCGCTCTGTGTGAGAGACTTGTTAATATTTCCAAGACAAATAAAAATAGTCCCATACTATTCTTTACCTCTCCTGTCACTACGTGACAAATGGGAAAGAAGATTATCTACTTACAAGCCACTCAAATATAACAACCGCTCGCCCACAAGTCTAATATATATAAAACTCAACTACAAGTAACCACAAAGGAGTTACAAAGTCTTTATGACATTTGGTAGCAGCGCACGTATACGAACCTCGTCTACGAATCAACAGTGAATTCCTACAAAATATCACGATTGAAAACAAGAATGACCCATGTATGGCATACCAGTACCATTATCTTTAAATGAAATATTAATAACTCTTACCATAATCTTAATTTTAAACTATTTTTTTTTCTTGCATGTATGCATTTCACTACAATGGCCCAAGTACATACTGTATTCACTTTTAATGCATTTATTCATATATGTATACAACTTGTTTAAAATGTAATATTACTAAATAATCACTATTTACTATAAATATTATATGTATACAATATTCATACGATTATGTTACTTTTACAATATTATGTATTTCACTTAATTAGCTTATAAGTTCATTATAATGTGTATATAATATGTATTAATATGTTATGACTATTAACTGTCGATGGTACGCCATTTTCGCGCGGCCGAGCAATATGTTAGGACTCCATATTATAATTACAAATCATAATAGATAGATAGACAGAGAGTGAGCGAGACAGAGAGATAGCTAGCGGGACTCTATACTCCGCTCTGTGTGAGAGACTTTGTTAATATTTCCAAGACAAATAAAAATAGTCCCATACTATTCTTTACCTCTCCTGTCACTACATGACAAATGGGAAAGAAGATTATCTACTTACAAGCTACTCAAATATAACAACCGCTCGCCCACAAGTCTAATATATATAAAACTCAACTACAAGTAACCACAAAGGAGCTACAAAATCTTTATGACATATATATATATATATATATATATATATATATATATATATATATATATATATATATATATATATATACACTTTAACTCTGAATATCCTTTATTAGATCTAATTATATGATTTATCAGTCTATCCGCATTATGTTCCCTGAGCTCAACCCTGAAATTGACAAATGAGCTCCTGCTTGCCCAACTCTGCCACAAAGTTCCGAATAGCTTCGTTAGACGCATGGAAAAAAGTGAAGTTCCAATTTGGACCATCAGAGGGACACTGTGAATATCCAACTTTCTGCAGTTTGAGGACCGTTTCTCAAAACTTTAGCAACTTTAATGTACACAGTCAAATTCGGCATAAAAAAGATAGACTCAGTAGAGCTGTACAGTTTTCTGTATGTATGCCCCTTGATAAGTATAGACAAAAGACAAAAAACATTCTCTTATCTGCCTGTCTGTCTAGCTACATATTTATCTATCTATCTGTATATATATATATATATATATATATATATATATATATATATATATATATATATCTATATATATATATATATATCTATCTATCTATCTATATATATATATATATATATATATATATATATATATATATAGAGAGAGAGAGAGAGAGAGAGAGAGAGAGAGAGAGAGAGAGTGTTAGATAGATATGCACGCTACGTGTATATATATTCTCTTCCCAGCTGCTTCGTATTGTATTTTTGATACCACCTCTTAGTTATAACCAAAATTAAGAACCCATGGCTGAGATCCTGCATATCGCTTATCTAACCAAAAGGATGTGGCATAAAATGAAGGCTTAATGAAAATTCATTCATTTACTGACTGGTGTATATTTGCTAAGGTCATAGACAGAGGGCGGATACAAACAGAATGATTACAAGATATTTTCTAAGAAATAGACTGAGTTGGCCAGCAAGGTATATGGATGCGGTATATCATTAGATGATGAATGAATGAAAATAAAGGTAGGCACAGCAGTTAAGGAAGATATGAAACTAACAAAGGATCTGAGTGGATTATTTGTATATAGAGAAGCATAAAATGTGATTACCTTGGTTGCACACACACACAAACGAGCTGATAAACACCCAATTACTCTCACCCATGAACAAGTTTCTGACCGAGATTCAAAAGCATGACTTCCAAAATATATCTGATGGACATAAGTTGTATATTATGACTCAGTTCATATGCAACCAGCAATCATGATGACAATTGCTTAAATATCTCACATTTCCTGATATAATTTCCTTCCGTGTTTGGTCTGTTGTAAATAGAGCCCTTGATCCAGACAATTATGCATGCAAATATATTTACAGGTGTTATTGCACGTAACGTTTTCGAGTAAAATAATCACAGCCTCTGAGATATATATATATATATATATATATATATATATATATATATATATATATATATAGAGAGAGAGAGAGAGAGAGAGAGAGAGAGAGAGAGAGAGAGAGAGAGAGAGAGAGAGAGAGAGAGAGAGACAGAGAGAGAGAGAGAGAGAGAGAGAGAGAGATAGACAGATAGATGAGAGAGAGAGAGAGAGAGAGAGTAGAGGTGGGAAGGGAGGAAGATGATTCATAACAATCAGAATTTCGAGACATGCATTTTCTCTGACGATTCTTTTGTTACGAAATTGAATTTTCTATTGTTAAGTGTATGTAAGATACATATGGTTTTATGATTCTCATATTGTAGTTATTACCTCCACCAATGAGGTTATGTTTTTGTCGGCGATGGTTTGTTTGTCTGTTTGTCTCTTAGCAGGATTTGTCAAAGAGCTATGAGTCTGTTTTTTTTTTTTTTTTTTTTTTTTTTTTTTTTTGATGGGTAGGGTATGGCACAAGGAAAAATACTGTAGATTTGGGTGGTCATCCGGATCATCATCCGGATCCAAGAATTATCAAGAAAATTCATTACAATTGCGGGATGATGGCAATGTCAACATTTTTGCTTCTAACCCGAAAATAATGCCTACAATGCTTGCACAAAAATTATAAATAAAATGTGATGACATGTGTTTTATATGGTTCCAGCTACATAAAAAAAAGGAAAAAAAATAGGGGAAATCTTTTGCAGGGGTGTTGACAAATGGGGGACTGTTTATCCTTTGTGGAGGTTTGCAATCTCGAATTGCTCTTCTTTGATAATAAAACTGTTACTATTTTCTAGTCAGCTTAAGTTGGCCTCAATTTTCTTCGCTTCACGGCTTACTGCACGTAGCTCAGTGGCAGTATAAGAGAACTAGAGCCTGACATTCTTTTCATAGCACCTTTTCGTAACTAATATTATTTTCTAGAGTTGATCTCTTATTTCAATTCAATATTCAAGATCGAGAAGTGGCAATTTTAGGCAATTAAAGTAAAATGAGTCAACATCATCAACATCGTCATCGTCACAGTCATCGTTAATTTTATTTTCATCGTCATCGTCACCGTCATGATGATGATGATGATGATGATTTGGCAAACTTTACTCCATCAGTCACCACCATCTTCAAGAACATTTACCATGTCCATCAAGCACGTTACCAGTCTAAGAAACGTTATTTTAGCTTTCAGGCCCCAGAACTACCACCAGGCAGCGTTACAAACACCATGAACAACCTTACTGTAGTTGGTATGTAATTCACACCAAAGAAAAGAACGTTTTTTACCACCATCATCATCAACTGCATCCCCATCAGAAGGCATCAGAAGGCACTTACACACCTTCAGTTACTATTACCACTGCGCTCAGGAACTGTTATTACAGTTATACAGTACACATATTGTATTGCTCAGTCTCTTCTTTCTTGCTTGCAAACACTTTTTAGTTCAGTAATCTTTCATTTCTTTACCAATTTACCTCAAAGTTAGTACAATGGTTCCTTAGGCAAGTACCACCAGCTTTTTTTTTTTTCTTTTTTTAATCCTATTGATTTTTTTTATTGGGACGAGGGCAAATATCAAACTATACAGATACATTTTGGTATGCTATGTTCTTGTTTGATCACTAAAAATCATGGCAATTTACAAAGAGGTCTTGTCCTTTCCATATCTCGATGTACTGAATTTCTGTGGAGACAATCTTGCATTCCCTTGTGTATGTTGATAGTCATATTTAATTGTGTGTGTGTGTGTGTGTGTGTGTGTGTGTGTGTGTGTGTGTGTGTGTGTGTGTGTGTCTGTGTGTGTGTGTGTGTGTCTGTGTCTGTGTGCTTTGTTTAGGTATATGTATGACATAGCATCGTAGTTTGGCTTATGTTTAAGTGTGTCTGGTTGTTTATTATGTTTCCGGTGACGACTCCTGCTGCCTGGAACTGCTGTCTGACTCACTTCTTCTTCATTTCTGCAACATTCGCGGCCTTTCCCCTAACTTTCGCTCTGTTGAGCACCACCTCTCCTCCTCTAAACCTCACCTTCTTTTCCAAACTGAGACTCAGCTGTCTGAGGCAACTGACAGCAAACCCTTTTCAGTATATATCCTCCTACTTTCTCTATACTCATTTCAAGGCCAGAGGTGGCTGTTGTGTATATGTACCCAACGACTTATCTTGCTCTCGTGTTCCTGAACTCGATTCTTCTGAATTCTCTACACTCTGGCTTCGGCTTTCCTGTCATTCTCCAACTAAATATAACTGTTCTGTTGACTTATCCCCTAATTCTACTGATTATCAAAAATTCTTCGACTATCTTACTTCTACGATGGAACACATTCTATTCATTTCTCCTTTCTCTGAAATCTCCATTCTAGGAGATTTCAATGTTTACCACCAACTTTGGCTCTCCCCTCCTTTCACTCATCCACCTGGTGAACAAACCTACATCTTTTCTATCCTTAATGACCTAGAGCAGCTTGTACAGCACCCTACCCGTATCCCCGATCGCCTTGGAAAGAGCTCCAACATACTTGACCTCTTCCTTACAACTAATCCTTCTGCTTACACTGTTAACCTTCTTTCTCTGTTGGACTCCTCCGATCACAACCTTATTACCTTAACCTGTCCTATCGCTCTGGTAAGGCATGTGGACCCTCCAAAGAAACGTCATCTGTGGCACCTAGGAGCTGCAGATGGGGAGGCCCTCCGGCAGTACTTCTTTGATTTTCCCTGGAAAAATTATTGCTTCCATGGCCAGGAGCCATCTAAGTGTGCCTTCCGCATTACAGAGGTTATTCTCTCGGGCATGGAAGCATACATTCCTTCTCATATCCTTTGACTAATGCGAGAAAGCCTTGGTTTACTCACGTTTGTTCTAATGCTGTTCGCAACAAGGACAGGGCCTATAAAAGCTACCAGAGCAAACCTACCCCTGAATCACATCTTTTTTACGTTTCTGCCCAGAATCGTGCTAAGTCTGTTCTTCGATCTGCTAAAAATAATTTCATCCATTATACATGCTCTCAACTCTCCAACTCGAATTCTTCTTGCTCCTTCCAGCACCTTGCCAAAAACCTTTCTAACAACTTTACCTCATCATCCTTCCCTCCTCGTTGCTACTCTGATGGTTCTGTAGCTATTCCTTCTACTGATAAAGCAGATCTCTTCACTCAGACTTTCTCCTCCAATTCCACCTTAAACTATTCCGGTGCTGTTTCTCCACCACTTCCCCCCTCTGACTTCCTCATGGCTGACATTAAAATTTCTTCAACTGATTTATTTTCTGCCATCACAGGCCTCAGTACTAACAAAGTATATGGGCCTGATGGAGTCCCTCCTGTTGTCCTCAAGAACTGTGCTTCTCTGATTACACTCTGCCTAGGAAAAAGTCTTTCACCCCTGTCTATCAACTTGTACCATTCCTTCTTGCTGGAAGTTTGCTCTCATTCAGCCAGTCGCAAAGAAGGGTGAACATTCCCAACCCTCTACCTATTGTCCAAATGCTTTAACATCCTGTATCTCATAAGTTTTCGAGTCAATTCTTAATAGAAAAATTATAAAGCATCTTTCCTATCACAACCTTCTTTCTGGTCGTCAGTATGGGTTCCGTCAGGGACGCTCCACTGGCAATCTTCTCACCTACCTTTCAGACTCTTGGTCATCCTCCTTTCGGGACTTTGGCGATAGTTTTGCCATTGCGCTTGACATCTCAATAGCTTTCGATCAATTCTGGCATAAATCATTAAATACCACACTGCCCTCTTACGGTTTCTATCCTTCTGTCTGTGCCTTCATCTCTAACTTCCTTTCTGGTCGTTCTATAGCCGCTCTTGTAGGCGACCATCGCTCTTCTCCTAGATCTATCAACAGTGGTGTTCCTCAGAGCTCTGTCCTATCACCAACTCTCTTCCTTTTATTCATCAATGACCTAAGCTGTACATAAAACCCTATCCACTCGTACGCTGATGACTCCACCCTTCACCTTTCCATTCGGTTCCCACGATGTCCATCTCAGCAGTTAATTTAACAAACAAGGGATGAGGCTATGGCACACCTAATGTCTGACTTTCGCTCTCTCTTGTATTTCGTTTTCTCTTGGAAGGAACAGTTATTGCAGGCTCGTAGCATTTGGTTTTGTCTTCCTAGCATTAAAAAAAATAAAATAAAAGGTTTCCGTGTTTGTTATTCCCCCGAGGTCGAGTGCTGCCTTTTTGTTTTGTACAGTTCGCTTAATGGCCGCCTTTGGCGGCCTCTGCTCATTGTCAAATAAATTCTTTTTTCCACTCGAAAGGCAAAGGAAATTTGAATCACTCATTCCGTGAGCGAGACAGAGTGAGGAATTTTCACTTATTTTTATCTTGCTGAGACACCCATTCAGGAGAGAGAGAGAGAGAGGCAAGATAATAGTGTTTGTTATTAAACTAAAGTATACGTTAGGATTATAGTATAGTATAAGAAGTATAAGGAGGGAGGAAGGAAAGGTGAAAGAGTGATCATACAAAAAACATGTCACTGTTCTCTCTTTTGTCATGCTGGTAATTTCAATGCCAGACCAAGAACGAATCCATCCCCTCTACTAAAAGCAAATACTACATATGAAGCAAAAGGCCAGAAATTAGTCATAACTTGGGAGCTGGTGGCCCGTCTGAACTGGAAATTGTTTTCTTCTTCTAGATAGAGCATTTTAGCTGTAACTTGCTCAAACAAAAATTGTGCTACGTTGCGCCGTTTTTGCGGTGCTGTGCTAACAAACATACAGGAATCGGATCATTATAACATAGATTTACAACACATGAAGTAAGCACATAGTCAAACAAAGTATCGTCGGTCGTATTTCTGATGGCTTTGAAATGAGTTGTTAATTCTCATATATTTTCCCCTAAGGCAAGTATTTCTGAATGGACAGTGTATTTCATAATTATATTCAATTATGTCCCGTCCTTATGCTGTCTTGATTAGAGCAGCAAGTATACATATTCAAGAAACGTTACTGGGGATTATTTACAACTGCTTCGGCGACGACGGTGAGTGTTTCAAAATGTAAAGACGAAACAAGTTGCATATATTATTTGGACTAATCGAACGTGTAGTGTCTGCTGGTCCACTGTTTACTTTGGTACTGTATACTCTTTGCAGCGGCAGTTAAATATGTCATTCTGGTTTCCTTACCTCCATCTTGGGGGGGGGGGAGATAAAATTACTTAAGCAGTGGAGGTGGAGCCAACAAATTATTTCATCCATTCACCTGACACTTCCTCAGTCCAAGCAGCCCAAAGACGTTATCTTTGTCATTCCGCTACCTCGAAACAATTGCTTATATTTAAGCTTAAGAAACCTCTCCTAAGGAAGAGGATAATAATGACTGCCTATTCCCTCTACTTCCAGAACGTCTCTCCATAGCAAATGAAAGTGAATCATCATCATTACCATCGTCATCCGGACCTCTTTTCCCATCCTAGGGCAGGGTGGGGAGTAGCAATGTCCAGACAGCACAAATTTGTCCACTCCAATGGGCCACGCTTTCATTCACTCATCATTCAAGCCCCTGGAACCCTGGCTCTACCTGATACGCCAAAAACATTCACCACGTTGTGTAGTTTCATATAAACGTATCCGGTAGAGTCAATCCGGACGCTGCCACATTAAAAAGGGGTGCCAAATCCCTGATCATGCACTTCTCACAACATTCATCCAGCCAGCTCGATCTCTTGTCAGATCTATAGCTTCACCGACTTCCAAACCTCTCTTCCTCACACACTCATCCACCATATCTCACCACTTTCTCCTTGGTCTACCTCGCCTCTTCCCTTCTTCAAATCCGCTCAGATATACCTTTTTCACCACACTATTGTTATCCATTCTCTCCACATGACCATACCATCTCAGTACACTCTTCTTCCTCACTCCACATCTTTCACGAATCACATTATTTTGTATCCTATCCACCGTCTGTACTCATACATTCCTCAGCAGTCCCATCTCCACTGCTCTTACTCTCGACTTTTCATCATCTTGCCACACCATAGTCTCACATCCATATGTTAAAGTTGGCACTAACACTTCTTCATGTAAGCCTCGTGCAGCTGCAACATTCAAGCCTCTGTTTCGTATCAAGGCCTTCATTGCACCAACTACTTTCCTTCCTTGTGTCACTCTACTTTCAACTTCTTTTGTACATTTTCCTCTCTTTTCTATCACTATACCCAAGTATTTGAACCCTCTCATCAATTCCAGAAAACGAGGGAGAGGGGAGTCTCCTTCTCTCTCAGTAACCATTACTTTACCCTTTTCTACATTTACTCTCAAGGCACAACGCTCACAGACATCACCAAAACTCTGCACTAGCCTACCAAGTTCTTGGCCGGTATCTGCAAACAGTACTGCATCATCAGCATGCAACAAATTTGAGATATTCCACCCATCGCCAATCATTACCAACGCCATCCCCTTCTCCATTACTCGTGTTTTTACTTCTGTCGTCACCGTACCCATTTGTATACTGAACTGCCCTGGAGACATTACACAACCTTGTCACACGTCCACACCGATCGTGAACCATTCACTTTGATGCCCATTAACCCTTACACATGCTTCACTACCATCATAAAAACTTTCCACAGTCCTTCTCCATCTACTTTGTCGTATGCTTTTTTCAGATCAATGAATGCTATAAACATCTTATGGTCCTTCTCACAAGCCTTCTCTGCTATCTGTCTCACTGCAAATATTTGATCCATACATCCTCTTCCAGTCCTAAAGCCACCATGTTCATCGTTCACTAGGACTTCTGATATCTCTCTTTCTATAAAATAATTCTTCCATATACCTTCCTTACCACACTCAATAAACTCATGCCACGATAATTCTTGCACTCACTTTGCTCATCTTTATTTTTGTACATGGGTACAATCACAGCCTTTTTCCACTCTGCTGGCACAATTTCATTCATCCATGCCTTCTTACATATCTCCAACAAGCACCTCATTCCACTCTCTCCACTACACCTAAGCATTTCTGCATACACCTTATCAACCTCAGCTGCTTTCCCATTTTTCAGCCGCTTCACAGCACTCTTCACCTGTGCGAGTGTCACGTCTCCTGGTACGGCATTCCTTCTCTGCACATCCCCAAAACCAATCATGTTTACAGCCGCTCTGCTCTTTCTATTCCCATTCATCAGGCTTTCACTTTGAAAGTGAATATTTACTGTAAAAAAAATATACACACGTATAGATTTTTTACGCTCCTGCCTGGGAATCGAACCCGAGGCTTCTAGATGAAAGTCAGGCACTATAACCACTATACCATGGCGTGCTCAATCCTTCAATCAATCTATATACTTAAATAAGTTTTATACAGTCCTTGTTGGGAATAGAAACCAAGACTTCTAGATGAAAGTCATGCACTGTTACCACTGCATATTTCGTGCTCGAAGCTAAGCCACCTGAACTCTATGATGAACAAGGTAAATCCGTTATGTGAGGATATATTTCATTCTCAACACATCAGCATTATTGCTTAGCCCCACGCACCTCGGCAAGTGACAGAGCAGGTCTAATCTATCCCAGCCAGAACACGAGCCTCTTTATAAGTTGGACAGACACACATAACACGCGTGTGTACAAATGTTTTTTACGCTCCTGGCCGGGAGTCGATTCCTAAACTTCTATATGAAAGTCAGGCACTGTTACCACTATACCATGGCGTGATAAAATATAAGCGATCTGAATTCTAGCCCCGTAAAGGATTTACCTGATTCGTCACAGAATTCAGGGTGCTGAGCTTTTATCATGCCATTGTGTAGTGGTAACAATGACTGACTCATCTAGAAGGCTCGAGTTCGATTCCTTGGCAGAGGCGTAAAAAACGTATGTAAACATTTGTATATACAGTAGGTGTGTAATATGTGTCTCTCCAATATATATAGATAGATAGATCACTTATCTAACTGAAATTATAACTCAATCCTACCGAGGACGTTGTTCGAACATCTCCTCTTAACCTGAATAAGTTTATCTTCACAAAGTGAAACTAGAAAGACACAGAAATTAAACGTTTGGAGCCTAATGCATTACACTTCCCCAAAGTTGCTGACATAAGTGCAGAAATGATAAACAGTTGTCATTATACCAAGAAGACACAATAATATAATGAATGTATGCTTCCTGTTATAACTTATTTGAAAGTGGGTCGAACACAACCTTGGAATGTGAACTTTGAAGTACTCGTAGGGAAGTGAAAAGGATTATGTTATATATAATACATGGAGAAATAAAAAGAAAGCTTCGTATACAAGGGAACAGAAGAAAGTACAGAATATGATTACTATAATCAATAAGCATCAATGGATGTGGGCAGGTCAATTGTTCGCTCCGTAGAGCAAATGCCAACAGGACAACAAGGGTAACTGAATGACAGCCCAGAGGTAGAATGAGAGGAAAAGACAGACACATGACGAGATGGCAAGATAGTACTCTAAGATACACTGACACTGCAATGATCTGGTTTACAGCCAATAGGTCAGAATGAAGAAAATAAAAGACGCCTTTTTCCTCCAGTAGTCTGACTCATGATGATAATGATGATGGCGGTGATGATACTGCCTGATTAATATGAAAAATACGCAATGGTCGTCATGGGATTAGGATGCCTTAACATCTTTTTCCCTGTTCCAACTTAGCGGACTGTAAATTTCCTGATAAGGTTTAGTTTGGGGAGACTCAATAGGATTTCCGCGTCTGGCTGCGAGCTTTAGTTGGATTTAGAGATTCAGGTGGATCCCATGGCCGTTGCTCAGAGAGAGACAGCATGAGAATAAATTTCACTTTCCCTATAGTGTTGTGTGTTATTACGATCCATTGTCTCTCTCATTCGTCTGCCTGTTTGTTTGCCTATTCTCCACTTTTCATAGCATCTGTTTATATATTCCATATTTACCTATCTACATTTTTCTATCCACCTTCCTCTTGTACTTTATCGATTTTCTGTTTATATCTGTTCGACAATTAGTGTATCTCTACTTATCCCTTGCCATGGAAATATACCTGAACCTGAGAGATAGTATATCAGGAGTCTTCACACATATAGCGCTGCATCGAAGTGGTAGCCTAGCCTTTCGCTTTTCATATCTATTTAATTATATTTATCTGTACCTATCAATCTGTCTGTCATTATGTCCGTGTCTGTGTCCGTCTGACTGTCTTATCATCCAAACCCTGTACCGGCCTATTTGACTTTCAGCTTTTTTATCAGTCCCTCTTCCTATCAATCTGCTTTTATTTAGCGATTTACCTGTACTTAAATCACTCGACAGTAACTTTTTCATAACTAATGGTTGTTCATAGGCATTCCTTTTTAACTTTCTCTGTTGCTATGATAGTCTCTGTCTAGTATATCTGTTTGTATCTATTTTTTCTGTATCTGCCCATTTATAGGTCTTTTTCTCTGTTTACCTTTATCTGTCTGTTAATCTATCTACCTGTCTATATCTATCTACTGTATCTGTCATTCCAAAAGACTGAATAAGTGTAATTGTCACAGAAATGTAGTGCTTGTTAGAGGCTGCCATTTAGTGCTGTGTTCATATAGGCCACCTGTATCTGTCTATCTAAACTATTGTTTTTGTGTCACTCAGCTTATTTTTATGTACTCCTCTCTGTATATCTAAGAATGTGTATACTGTATATTGCACAGGGATAAACGTGTTTGGCAGTTCCTCTTTAGTGCTGTGTGTTGTCATACACAGTATGTTCATAGCTTATTATCTGTTTCTCTGTCTAATCATCCACTGTCTCTTTGTTTATCTATCAATCAATCAATCTATCTATATTTCTTTATTTATTTACTCTGCCTATCTGCATCGGTCTATCTATGTCTGTCTTTAAGTCCATCTATGTGTCAATGTATTTATCTACTATCTGTTTATATCTTTCTATCTCAACCTGTCCATCAATATTTCTCTTTATATTTGTATTTTTACTCAGCAGGCTCTTTGAGAATATTTTCATACCTGGCTAGTGTCATTTCTGTTTATTTCTTGCTGCTGGCGGACGGTTTTATGCAACTTAGGAGAGCACTCTAGTAGTGAAAGGGCTGGTAATACTAAATCTAACCACTACAGTCTGAAAAATCTCTTCTCACCTGAATGAAATGGTCTGGAGATGTGAGTATCTGTTGTTTTTTGCTTTTTTGTCGCTGGTGTGAATTGTGTGTTTGCTCTACCTGTGTTGTCTACCTGTATTTTTATAGCAGCGTGTATATGGATGTGTACTTGCTTGTGTGTATACATCCCAGCATAGGCGTGCGTGTGAGCTTGCGTGCGTATGATATGCAGAGAGTGTCAGAAATTCTTAGTGTCATCTCCATACTTTTATACTAGGAAGGTCACTAACTGAAACTCCCCATTTCTCTAACGACATTGCTAGCTTTATCATTAATGCAATAACAATTAGTACCAAGACACGTGTATTTCCAATGATAAATAGTTTTTGTCAACAACTAAGAAATATACAGGATAACCGTGAAACACAATCATCAACGAGAAAGGAAGCAATGTGGTATAGGGAAGAGCTGGAGAAAGAATCTAAAGAAAATCAGCGGGGCTAGGCAGCAATGGATCTGGTAGGGGAGATCACAGCGAAGGAAATAAATGCTTGGCTCAACCCTGAGGTCCCTCCCTATGGAGGACCACATAAATTGGCAACTTCAATTTGCAGTCCACAGGGTTAAATTACAGATGAACCTGAGGCCATAACAGCAACAGCAGGAACAGTTCCTTCAGCCTGTGGACGCCATTTATTTTCCATTGTTGCTGCCACCAGACATATTTTTGTTTAGTTTAGAAGAGACTGATCGATCCGTTGGAGTTAGATACAGTCTTCAGTAACGTCTTCAAATAACAAAGGTCGTTCCCTAAATTTAAAAAAAAAAAAAAAAAAAAAAAAGATAAAATCGTTGTAACGTGAATAATCTGAAAAAAAAAAAAAAAGTTGCCAAACCGAAGGAGTTAAAGGAGGAAGTCGAGGGGAGAAAACAGAGGGGAGAAGCGGCAGTGGATCCGGGAAGGGAGGCCAGTGTTAAATAAATACAAACCTGGCCGAAAGCGGCTACCGTGTGATATTGCGAAGTGTGGGTAAACGTGCAGGATCATGTGGGGTCAGATAAAGCAGTGCCAGGAGAGGAAGATGCGATCATGGTTAAACAGGTCAGTGCAACTCTGCAAAATACTACAGGAAAAACGTAGCTACAGTACACACTTGACTTGGAGCTGATACATCGTGTTAATGAGATGGATTGTAAATGCCAGTGAATTGGCTTGAAACTGAGAGAAGTGAGTAAGCGAAAGGGTATGTGATCATGAGTAAACAGTATTGATACCAACTCATATCGTCATTTTCATCATTATTATTGTACATACCTTTACCTTTACCGAGGTGCCGGTCATGTGACGTTAGCGGTAATGGAGCGCCATCTTTCTGTGCCCTCAGCAATCCTGATTAACTCCACATTATTGATTCTTTCTTGTAAATCGCTTCTTCTACAATCCATATACTTTAATCGCTGTCTTCCTCTTGCTCCTCTTCCCTCTATTCTTCCAAGTAAGCAGTCATTTTCAAGTTCTTTTACTCTTATAACATGTCCCACAAATTCCATCTGTCTTTTCCTTATAGTTTGCATCATTTCTCTTTCCACTCCTGCCCTTCTCAGAACTTCTTCATTTGTTACTTTTTCTATCCATGATATTAGCATCATTCTTCTAAAAAATCATACCTGAACTGCTTGTAATCTCTTTCTCATTTTCTTCTTTACTGTCCATGTATCGCACCCGTATAATAGCGTTGACTAGACAAAACATTTCAACGCTCCTATTCGTGTCCTCATATCCATAGTTATGTTAGTTAAAATATTTCTCATTCGTCCGAAAGCTCCTTTAGCAATACGAGTTCTTCTTACAATTTCCTTCTCACCTCCTCCGTCATCTGATATAACAGCACCAAAATATTCGAAACTTCTCACCTGCTCTACATAGCTTCCATGGATATTAGGTTGGATATTTATCGCTTCTTTCCGTCTTGTTAGTACCATTGCCTTTGTTTTCCTGATGTTAATCTTCATCCTTTTCTGTTGACATGCTTCCACTAATCTATCCACCAGTTCTTGCAGTTTCTCATCCGAATCCGCTACCAGTACCGTGTATTTAACATACCTCAGATTATTAATGTTCTTACCACCAACCTTGACCCCTTCCAATTCCTTCAATTCTTCCATTACAACTTGTCCGTATAAAGAAAACAAGTCTGGTAACAGAACACATCCCTATCGTACTCCTCTTAATGGTAAATGTATTACATACACTAACCAATAATAGGCACTCCAATCATCATCATCATCATCATCATCATCATCATCATCATCATTATAAGGGATAGCCGACTTACTATCATTTGCCACCCTTTATATCATCAAAATTATTGAACATACTTTTCAACATAATCATCATCATATTGGCACCCAATTTTTTTACAGTTACTACCCTTTTAGGTACAACAGGCAGCTTTAGCATCATCAGGCCCTAATGTCACCGTAATCGAGAAACGTTGTCAACATCATCAGACAATTTCGTCAACATGATCGTTCTTATCTTTATCTTGGTCATTGTCATCGTCACGCTTATCGTCATCTTTGATTTTGTCAGCGTCACTGTCATCGACATAATGATGATGATGATGAACACTTGACTCCATCAAGACCGCATACAATGAAAATCAAACACCGCAATTAAAAACCTTTACCCTGATTAACAAACCTGCTTTCAGGCCCCAGGACCACGACCAGGCAGCGTTATCAGTACCATCACCAACCTTACTGTAGTTAGGTACATAACAGAAAAAAATAAAATAAAAAGGAAGAACGTTTATTACCGCCATCATCAACAACTGCATCTTCATCAGTAGGCACTTTAATCTCCCTTAAACACTTTAAGTAATTATTACCACTGCTATCAGGAACTGTTATTAACAGTCGGACAATACCCATACTGCATTGCTCAGAGTCTTTCTTCTTTCTTGCTTGCAAACACTTTTCAGTTCAGTGTTTTTCTTTCATTTCTTTACTAGAGTTGGTACAACTGTTCCTTTAGCATATACCACCAGACTTTTTTTCCGATTTAAGCCAACTGACATTTTATTGAGAGGGATGGGGGCGATGATCAAACCATACACACACAGTTTAATATACTAAGTCTTGTTTGTTCACTAATCATTATGGTCATTTACAGAGGCGTATTTCGCTTTCTATATGTACAGTATGTGTAGTGACGCTGTGTGGAGACCATCTTGCATTCCCTTGAGAATGTCGACAGTCTTTAATTAATGTGTGTGTGTGTGTGTGTGTGTGTGTGTGTGTGTGTGTGTGTGTGTGTGGTTTAATTATAGGTATGCCCTTACACTGTGCTTTTGCGTTTGTTTAAGTGTTTGTGTGTGTTTCTTATTTTCTGCTACAGGTTTGTTTTGTGTGTCTGTTATTTCTCCGAGGCAAACTGTTGTCTTCTTTTATACAATTTATATCACATTAAGTATGCACTGAAGCAAGGAAACCACCTTCGCGTATTTTATGGTCGCTTTTATTTCTAGGGCAAGAATTTCTGAACAGACAGTGTATTTCATACATTTGATAAAACCCAACAGTCTTTATGCTGCATTAATAAGAACAGAAGGTATACGGTACTTCTCCATGAAAAGTTACTGGAAATTACTTGCACCCGCTTCGTCCAATATTTCAAAATGTAAAGACCTAAAAAGTTACAGACACTAATTGGATCGATTCACCGTAGAGTGTCCAATGGTCCATCATTTCCTTTGGTACTACTGACTTTGATTCCATACAATTATTGCAGCGGTAGATAATTGACAGTCAAATGGCTGCCCTACTTGCCTTCCTGAGGGGTCAAAAATAAATCAAGCAGCGGAGGTGTCGCTAGTAAATTATTTCCTTAATTCGCTTGCAACTTCCTCAGTGTATGCAACCCAAAGACGTTACCTTTATTAATTTACTACCTACACACGTCTAATTCAGTTTAGGGAAACCTCTCGTAGGGAAGAGAATAATGACGACTTTGTGTTGCCTCTACTTTAGAAGCATCTGTCCAAAAGCGAATAAAAATTTCTTGCAATGGCAATAAAATGATTATACATATTATTTACCTGATTAAAAATGGGTAAATCCTTCAGACAGAGGACGTTGTTCGAAAAGCCTCTCCTAAGCTGGGTAAGGTTATCTGCACAAAGCAAGAATAGAATAAACTTGAAAGAAAACCTTTCGTGAGTAATATATGACATATCCCAGAAGTTGCTTGGATAGATGACTTAATTACAAGAAGATAAGCAATAAACATTTTGCCAAAAACACGATTAAATAATGAACGTGTCAATATAACTTATTGCTACCACCAGAGATCTTGTTTTCTTGGTTGGACAGACTGTTCGGTCCACTGGAGTTGGATATAGTCTTTGTGAATATCTTCATATAACAGATGTTCTTTCTTAAACTGAATAAAATCATCTGGAGGTATCGAGATTAATCTGTAAAATGCGTTTCTAAACCGAAGAAGTTAACAGAGGAAATCGAGAAGACAGAGGGGGAGAAACAGCAGTAAGTCCGGGAGGGTAGACCAAAGTAAAACTAGAAAACAACAATTTTCTTCTTAAATGATTGTTAACGAACTGGAATGGCAAAAGTGCAAAGATAGGAGATGAAAAAAGCACAGAAACAAGAGAGCATTTTGGATGGGAGGATTTGGAGACCTATACCCATTACTACATTCCTCACTTTGGCCACAAACTTGTAGCCGGTGGAATGTAGTAATGGGTATAGGTCTCCAAATCTCCTCCCATCCTGAATGCTTTCTTGTTTCTCTGCTTTTATCAGCTCTTATCTTTGCACTTTCGCCATTCCTACATCTTAAAAATAATTTTAGAAGAAAATGTTTGTTATCTAGTTTACGATCTTTTTGTGGAAATATAATTATGCATAAAGCAAGCGTTAGATTGAATTGTTACATGCATAGCATACTGCATTACTAAAACGAGGGTGCCACCCCGTGAAAAGAAGTGTTTTGGTACGTTCATTAACTGTTGGAGACCTGTTACTAATCAATATTGAGAAAAATGGTGTACTTACGAGTGACCCCAATGCAGTTTTCATGTAGTAACTCGCGAACCGCAGCATGAATGCTCTTCTAATCATGAAAAGAAACATCTACACTTGACAAGCAGCGTTTTGGTGTATAATACGCCTTTATGTTTTGGAGTTATGGCTAATGAAGAAGAAAGAAAGAATGAAAAAGAACAAAATCGATATATTTGCGGTTCGATTTTGCGACTCCTACGGAGGTTTGCAAGACTTTGCGTGTAGTTTTGCAGTTGAATAGCGAAGGTCTTTTAGTTCTTAAGCTTGAACTAAGCTTTGTGACAGTTTTCCTGCGAATGCTCTTAGAGAGGACGCCACTCTGAACCTGCACCATTCCAACTTAACGAGCGCTACCGCATTCCATGATAAATACAAACTTCGCAGAGAATGGGTGGTGTGATACTGAGAAGCGTGAGTAAACGTGCATGGTCGTATGGGGTCAGATAAAGCAGCAACAGGAAAGGAAGATGTGATCATGGTTAACTTTGCAAAATGTTAGAGAAAAAGCCTTAACTAGACACGTGACTTCGAGCTGATATATCGTGTTACCGAGAGGGTTTGTTAGCGTGAGAAGATCAGCATGAAAATGAGAGAAGGGAGTGAGGGAAAGGGCATGTGTTTACAGTTCAATTATCTGAAAACAACTCAGAGAAGTACTGGTGAAAAAATGCAGAGTACACACTTGGCTAAAAGTGCATTAATTGTCATTGTTCTCTTACGTTCATCCGGACGTGCAGGAGTTGAGAGACGTACATACAACCAGACAGTTGATTAACTTGGCTATATCGGTTTCGCCACGTACAAGTGTCCCTATCCAGCACGTTTAAAATGGATGCAACATGCTACTGAGAACTGTTGTTGAAAAAAGAAAAAAAAATAGGAAAACATAGTACAACACCCACACCCACCAACCAGTGTTAGGACCGAATATTTCCTTTGCCCTGTGGCCCTCACCTACGACAGATTACTCTCAAAATCAATTTATGTAGTTCTTGCCTAACCTTTATCATTTACACCAACTTTCGTTCGGACCAAATAAAAACTTTTTTAGTTGGCTTTTCCCAGTAACCTTGATTTTTGACGCTTCAGTGTAACTTTGAACTTTAACTGAGTGTTCTGAAAATCGAATTTATTTCCCTTTAATTTAAGTGGAGCCCTTCTACAAAGGTTGCCCTCCTTTGAACAAAAACTGTTAAGTTATTCTTGCTATGTGACCTTGACTTTTCCTCTGAAGCCCAGCAATATCACCACTCTGTCAGCACTGCTCGCAAATGATAGGTTCAGGTGTTGTCAGTAGTTCCTGTACATTGCTGGAACATCAAGTGATATCTCAAAGCCGTGTCTGACCTGTAGATGTCTCAAAACAGTGCCAGAACCTAACGCCACATGAAAACAGTATCAAAATCAAATGAGAAATCAGAACAGTGTCAGAACCTAATAAGAAATCAAAACAGTTTCAGAACCTAATAACAGATCTAAACGGTCAGAATATTATGAGAGATCAGTTCAAACACAGGGAACACAGGGTGAAGTTACAGCATCAAGTAAAAGTGTCAGGACTCCATATTATAATAATATAACTCATAGATAGATAGATAGATAGATACATAGATAGAAGCACCAAGCCAGGGTGTGAGATAGGAAGTGTGTCAGCGAGAATCAACCAAAAGGAAACGAGCTTGCAACTCTTAAGAGAATGAATGCTAGAAGTGCACCGGAAGCAGTACATACACACAGAGATACAGAGTTCTAGAAGCTTCCACGACAGTATAGTCCACGTGACACGACCCCTGCTAAACGAGAATGTAGGAATCAGAGATCAGAAAGAGGCTAGCCATAGAACCGACATATAGTGGAGAGAGCAAATAAGAAGGTGGGTCCGACGACACTTAGTAAATGAAGTCCCTGTGTAATACATACGCTGCTCAACTTAGACTTTCTTTGAAGATAATAAATCAAGATCAAGTCCCTGTATTTATCTTTAACTCCTCCTGCTCTTCGATTAGCACAATAACTTTAACCAAAACTTAAGACTTACATATTGCAAGACCAAAGAGTCATAAAAGTTCGCTGACATGCCTCTATGAGCAAGGAATTCTGCCTTCCATACTTCTCTTTCGTCCCCAACGAACAGAGCTTATCTTTCCTTTCCGTAATTTTTTGTGGTGTGGTTCATATTGCTATCAAATATATGTACTTAATTAACACCTTCCACTGCCACGCCCGATAGACAGGTGTTCATGGCTTCAACAGGTCTTTGACAGTATCTGGAAGACAAAGATGTTAATATTAAATCAATATAAGAAAGTGAGGTTCATTTACATATGCTCTCAGTAGTTCTGTTACCTTCTTGAATAACGTCAAACTTTTGTGTAATAATTTAATGGTTTAATATATATCATTATTTGGTTCAAGCCTCATTGAAATGTAAATGACTTATTGACCGGATTGCATCTTACGTCAGATTGATGTTCTAACGACATGAGATGCTGCTGGGAGTTCAACGGTGAGAGAGAGAGAGAGAGAGAGAGAGAGAAAGAGAGAGAGGAGGGATGAGGGGGGGGGGGAATTCGCAGCTGAAAATAAGACCATGAATGAGCAGTATGGGTGGTGAGTGAGAATACGAAATGCCTCAGTGCAGTGGGCAGTATTAGCACAAAAGCTGCGGCATGACAGTTGAAAGCTGTTGTGGCCAAAGGGTAAGCCACGTCAAGTAATTAGCCAAGCAGCTCGTGGCTCACAAAAAGAGAAAGCTGGCCAGATTGTTATGCCCAGCTGAAAACAAGAGAGACGTCTGCAGCCACTGTGTCGAAATAGAGTAAAAATGGTGAATGCTACAAGGAGCTTTAAAATACTGTTTGCGCGCGTGATTTCCTGTCTTGTGCACCTAAAGCTGTGAATGGGTATTTATCAGTAACGCCTTCAGCATGGTAAGAATTATATGCATTTCCAAGGAATGGTTTAAGCATCAACGGTATACGATACTTGAGAAATCTTAGCTGAAAATTCTAACAAAAAGATATAAATAAAAAACATAAAATAAAAACATTAAAGGTATATACACTTGGTCTAAATGCACCCATGCTCACAAAGTCTAACTACCTATGATGGAAAATACTCAGCCAATTTTCTTTACTGTTTCCAGCGTAAAATGCTGTGACTACATGCAAAACAAAAAAACGAAAACTTGGTCGTCTTTCCTGATGCGAATTTTGAAGGTTCTCATCTACTTTCACTCATAAAATTGTCAAAGTTAGACTAAAACATGATGCAAGGTTGTCGGCTGAAAAATTGGTAGTGAACTGAATTACCAGTAGCGGCTGATGGTCTGTTTTGCTCTGAATTAAAAATGTAACTGGAAACAAAGCAATTTTTTGGTCGAGGGGGCGTGCAAGCCCCCACCGAGGCTGAGCATGGAAATGGTTGAGCAAAGCCTGTCACAGTGTAATTATGATGCCAATTTTAGTTGTTAAAGTACTCCCACGCAAGTAGCTTCCTCCCAGGGCGGCCATGGAAAACCACTTACCTTTCTCTTTCATCAAATTCTTCTTGCTTGTAAGAATTTTCCATTTTTTCCTTGGTAAACAATGAAATTCATCAAATAAGCATAGACCCAGATACACAGAGGGACGAATAAAAAGACGAGACAGATAAAGAGAGAAATAGATAAAAGAGTATTGCAGCGAGAGTTAGCCGCTCCCTCTCTCTCCACTCGACCAAACAGCTTGTATACAGCAGCGGCTTAACTTTTGGCAATGCTGGGAACGCTACTAATAAAAAGTAGCGTCGCTCCCATTCCCGGTACTAGCTCGAAAAAGTAGTGGTGTTACTAGTTTCGTTATTTGATACGAAATGTAGCAGCGCTCTCGCTCCCGCTACTTTGGATACGAAAAAGGTAGACGAAGGAAAGATTAACAAAAATTTGTGATATAGCACTACTCTATATTCTGTTATCGATAACATTAGTCAGTCTGGTGGTGATGTTGTGTACCAGTAATGTCAGTTTATACTTATATTGAAAAAACAAACAAACATCATATACATGTCGGTGTCACTTTAATGAAGCTTAGAGCCAAATGTACAGGAAAAAGTTATTTACTGTATAATGTAACAAATGTTCTTTTACATTGTTACCTAGTATACCTACTGAAAGTAACATACCTAAATAAAAGGCAAAAAAATGTGACCTGCCATTGATACATATTAAATAGATTTATTATATTTTCAATTATACCTATTTAAGATATGTACGAACACGAAAGTAAAAATGAACTGGGGTTTTCTTTTAAAAGCTATTTATACAATAGCAATGTTTTTCCCATTACTTTAAACTGAAAGTAACATACTGTAACGAAATAATAACGTAGTGAGTAAGACCGGACAAAGGACATGGTAATTGCAACATGGACTGTAAGAGGTGCGAATGATGAGGTGAAAGAGGGAGAGATTGTTCAGGTGCTTGAGGGTGCGAAAGTTGATGTATGTGGAGTAACTGAAACTAAATGGGGAGGTCAGAGTGCGAGAGAATGGGAGTATGGATGGGGTATATGTGCAGGAGTAGGTGAGAATGAGAGGGCAAAAGAAGGAGTGTGTATAGTTGTGAGTAAAAGATGGAAGAAGAACATAAGAGAGTATGGATCAGTTGGGTCAAGGATTGTGTGGGTAAGATTAAAAGTTGGAATACAAATGTGGGCGATTGTGTGCATGTATGCACCAACGCAAGATCGTGTAAGCAGAGTGAGAGAAGAGTTCTGGACAAATGTGGAAGTGTGCATGGAAAAGTTTGGAAGGAATAAGAAAGTGTTTTTGATCGGTGATATGAATGGTAAAGTAGGGAATGTGAAGGTGGATGGAATAGTTGGTGAGTGGGGTGTGCCTGCTGAGATAAATGAAAATGGCAGTGTGTTAGTGGACATTTGTCTTGGGGGGGGGGGGTTGATGATAGCCAATACCCTCTTCACGCACAAAATGATCCACAGGTATACTTGGCGAATGATGAGAAGGGTGAGTGGTGAACTGAATGAAAGGAAGGCAATGATTGATTATGTGTGTGTGGATGAAAGGATGCGAAGTTGTGTAATGGACGCAAGAGCTTATAGACAGTGGGGGAGTGGACTTTCTGACCACTACTTGGTGGTGGCCAGAATCAAGATCCAAATAAGATGGAGAAATAGAAGAAGGGAAGGACGGGAAGAAGGAGTAATTGCAAGGAGAGTGGAAAGGTTACAAGAGGATGACAAAAAGGCAGAATATAAGAGAGAAGTGGAGGAACGATTGGGCAAATATGAATTGGAGCAGATGGGGGACGTGGAAGGTGTGTGCTGGATATTCACTGAAGAAATATGTGCAGCATGTGATGTGGTGTGTGGGATGAAGAGAAGACGGAGGGGGGTGCAAAGAACAGCGTGGTGAAATGAAGAGGTGAGACCGGCTGTGGTACAAAAGAAGAAAGCATACAATGATTGGATGAGAAATAGGGGCGTGGAAGAAGTAGAGAGGTGGAAGAGAGAGTTAGATGTATAAAGGAAGAGAGAGGTGAAAAGTTTAGTAAGAGAGAGTAAGAAGAGAGTGGATTAGGAATTTGGAAGGAATTTGAGTGTAAAGTGGAGGGACTGTAAGAAAATGTTCTGGAAAGAAGTGAAGAGAGTAAGACAGGGTGGAAGTGGAGTTAGCAGGGGAGTGAAAGATAAAAATGGTAGATTACTAGTGGAGAAGGGAGAAAAAGTGAGCAGATGGAGAGAACACTTTAAGGAATTGTTGAACATAGAGTATGGAAGTAATGCGAGTATAAGTGGCTGGGGAATGGCTGGTACAAGGAGGGAGGTGAGAAAACAAGAAGAAATCAGTAGGATAGAAGTTGTGAAAGCAATGAAGAAAATTAAATTGGAGAAAGCCCCAGGAATTGATGGAGTGTTTGGTGAAATGTTGAAGCATGAGAGAGAGATAGTAGTAGAATAGATGTGGAAGATGTGCAGATTGGCCTGGGAGGAAGGTAAAGTCCTGGAGGATTGGAAGTCAGGTATAATTATTCCCTTGTACAAAGGAAAAGGGGAAAAAGAAGTGTGTGGTAATCATAGGGGCATTTGTCTTCTTAGTATAATAGGAAATGTGTATGGTAGGATACTTATTGACAGAGTTAGAGAAAGAACAGAGGAATTAGTTGGAGAAGAACAGGGAGGCTTTAGGAAGGGAAGAGGCTGTGTAGATCAGATATTCATTCTTAGATCTTTAGTGGAAAAGTTTCTAGAGAAGGGAAAGAAGTTGTATGCTGCTTTCATGAATTTGGAGAAAGCATATGACAGGGTGGATAGACAAGGATTGTGGAAAGTATTAAGAATATATGGAGTAGATGGGAAGTTGTTCAATGCTGTGAAGAGTATGTATGATGGTGCTAAGACTGCAGTGCGTGTGGATGGTGAACTAAGTGAATTTTTCTCTTAGAAGGTTGGGTTGAAACAGGGATGTGTCATGTCTCCATGGTTGTTAAATCTGTACATGGATGGGGTAATAAAAGAGGTACAAGGTAGGGTAGTGGATGTTGGAGTGGCCCTGGTAAGAGAGGGTAGTGTTTGGAAACTGCCTGTACTGTTGTTTGCAGATCATACTGTGTTGTTGAGTGAAGACGAAAGGGAGCTGCAAGGTTTGGTGGATGAGTTTGGGAGAGTGTGTAAGAAATGGAATCTAAAGGTGAATGTAGGGAAGAGTAAAATGATGGTCTTTGAGAGACGTGAAGGTAGTGAATGTAAAGCGAGGTTGGATGGTGAGGAATTGGAAAATGTGAGTACGTTTAAGTACTTGGGTAGTGTGATGAGTTAGGATAGAGGTTTGGAGGGTGAAATGCTTGAAAGGGTACAGCAGGGAAGAAAGGTTGCTAGTTCCTTGAAAGCAGTGATAAGAAACAAGGAAGTGAACATGGAAGTGAAAAAGTTACTACATGACAGTATTGTGATACCAACTCTAACGTATGGAAGTGAAGCTTGGACGTTGCTGGAAGGACACAAGTCAAAAGCGAGAGCAGTGGAAATGAGTTATTTAAGAGGAGCCTGTGGAGTCACATGGAGAGACAGGCTGACAAATGAAGATATAAAGGAGCGTTGTGGTGTGGATGTAATAAGAAGCGTTAGGACTCACTAGTATACAAGAAGCTGCTACCCCGTCACATAACATCCCTTATCTCTCTCTCTCGCCCCCAAAAGGAGGTTAGTAGACTATAGGGGGAGAACACCTTCGTCCTAGAATCCATCAGTTTCATGTTCCGTAGAGAATGAGTCCAGAACAACAACTGATGGTTCTCACTATAAGTCAGGTTGTGCCTCTAACTATAAAATCGTTATCTAACAACTGGCACTGTAAATCTGGAGAACTGGCATACCAAGTTTGTAGGTAGCACTGAAGTTTAACAGACTATTTGTCTTCCACATTTTTCCCTGAGCATACCAAGACAACAGATCCCTTAAAAATGAGACGTGCGACTCATACTTAGCAATAACCCACTTTATACTTTTCGTGCATGTAAACTTCACTAACAAACAGGCCATCGAGTCTGCTTGCATCATTAAGTCCATCCAGTAAATCCAGTACCCGTCCAGTACATCGATGAATGTGTTTTATTATCATGACAGTGAATTGCACAAAGGCCTCCAAAATCATACATACTTTTTTTGCAGCATCATTTTTTAAGCGGAGGATGAAGTTTTACATGATATCCAATTAATTACTTATAAATGTGTATACCTACAATTTCCAGTAATAAAATATAAAAATTAGACTTTCATAAAATATTCTCTGTGTATCTATATACCTAGGCTGCTTCCCCCAAGGAGGGGGAGGTAGCCGAGACAGGACGACACACTCCCCATTTACTCATCCATTCAAACACATTCATTCGCATCTTAGCCCCAAGGGGGAGAACGGACAGATCCTCACCGCAACACACCGCACAAGGGTCAACTGCGCAGTGCAATCAGTGACATCCGCAGCAGGGCCCGACAGCAGAACTGGTTTACCCCTGCCACATCATAACAGACCCATCCCCTTACCCGCACCTGACCTGACTAGCCGATCAGACCAAATGCGGGAGAATATCCCCTCAGGGCTGCGTCATCACTTATTCATTCACAATTTCTCTCCATTTATTTCTGTCACGCACAGCCACTCTTCCTTGCTCAACAGACATCCCTCTCGCATCCAACACTCTCTTCACACTGTCCATCCATCCTATTCGTGGTCTTCCTCTCAGCTTTACACCTCTCACATCAGATCTAGTTATCTTTTTCACCAGTCGCTCATTATCCATTCTCTCCATATGCCCAAACCATCGCAACACCCTCTGCTCAACTCTACCAGCCATCTCCCGAACAACTCCAGTTCTCCTTCGCACTTCATCATTTCGCACCCGACCCATACGCGTCACTCCACACATACTCCTCAGACACCTCATCTCCATTACATTCAAACTTTTCCTCTCTGCTACACCCATATTCCATGTTTCAGCCCCATATAACGCAGTCGGTACCACAACACCCTCATACAGCCTTCTCTTTACATCCATTCTAAGCGAACGACATTTAAACACTTTTTTCATTCCTCCCAGCACCTTTCCTACTTCATTTATTTTAAACTTCACTTCTGCATCTATTCTTCCATCCACAGCAACATGTGACCCTAGATATTTAAAACAATCTACCTCCTCAGGCAACTCACCATTCAAAACTATATTCATCCCCCTACCATCTATCAACCTCGTACACTTCATCACTTTACTCTTATTCTCATTTACTTTCAATTTCCTCCTTTCACACACCCTTCCAAACTCCTCTACCAACTGTCTCAATCTCTCCTCTGAATCAGTCACCAGTGCAGTATCATCTGCAAACAGCAGCTGCTTCAGATTCCACTCTCCACCATCAACATTCATCAGACTCAGAACTCCACCTAAAACTCTTGCATTCACCTCCCTTACAACACCATCCATGTAAATATTAAACAACCATGGCGACATCACACATCCCTGTCGCAACCCCACTCTCACAGGAAACCAACCACTCACAGCATTTCCCACTCTTACACACGCTCTAGTATTTACATAAAAACTTTTTACCCCTTTTAGTAACCTACCATCAAGTCCATACAATCTTAAAACAGTCCACAAAGCCTCCCTATCAATTTTATCATACGCTTTCTCTAAATCCATAAATGCCCAAAACACATCCTTGCCTTTCGCTAAATACCTTTCACACACTTGTCTCACAGCAAACACCTGATCAACGCATCCCCTCCCTCTTCTAAAGCCACATTGCTCATCACCAATCACTCCCTCTGTACCCTCTCTAACTCTCATAATTAATACTCTACCATACACCTTACCTACAACACTCAACAGACTTATACCCCTAAAGCTAGTACATTCATACTTATCACTCTTGCCTTTATACGACGGGACCACACAAGCACTTGCCCAGTCAATTGGCACCATACCTTTCTCAAAGCACACATTCAACAATCTTACTAACCAGTCAACAATAGTCACTCCACCACCCTTCAGGCATTCCACAGCACACCCATCCATACCTGTAGCTTTCCCTGTTTTCATCTCCTTTACTGCCTTCTCCACTTCCTCCTTCGTGATCAAAGAATCATTTAACTCTCCCAACACATTTATTCCTTGCACCCTTCCATCCGCCGCAATCTCAGCCACCCTTTCCTCCTCTACATTTAATAATCTTTCAAAATACTCTGCCCATCTCTTCCTTACTGCATCCATCTCAATTAACATCCTTCCATCCTCTGCTTTTACTCGTTCTTCCTACCCAGACTCTCCCTTTCGCACCCTTTCCACCTCCTTCCAAAACATTTCCTTATTCTGTTGAAAATTCTCTGTCAGCCGCCTAGCCCACCTCCCATCTGCTGCCACTTTAGCATCACGCACAGCCCTTCTCGCTCTATTCCTCTTTTCCTTATACCTTTCATATGACATCTCATCCTTCCTCTGCAGGCACACTTCATATGCACGTCTCTTCTCAGCCACAGCCATACTTATTTCCTCGCACCACCATTCACTTCCTTTTCTTACACCACCACCCACACGTCTCACACCACACACCTCTTCTGCATGCCCCACCACAGCACTCTTAAACAACTGCCATTCCTCCTCCACGCTGCCATTTTCCCGATCTTTCACTGCGTTCCACTCATCTTTCAACTTCTCCTGAGACTCTATCTTTTTCTCTCTTTTATCCAACTCACTCACTTTCAAAACCTCCCTGCCACACCTAACCCTCCTAGCTCTCACCCATCTCTTACCTACTCTTAACTTTCCCTCCACCATGTAGTGGTCAGACATACCTCCACCCTCCCCTCTCAGAACTCTCACATCCAACAATCTTCCTATTACATTCCTAGACACAACCACATAGTCCATCAAAGCTCTATCAACAACTCTTCCACCCTCCTGTCTCACCCATGTATACTTATAAATATCTTTCTTCTCAAAAAACGTATTCCCTACCACCATCTCTCGCTCGACACACATCGCTATCATTTGTTCCCCATTTTCATTTCTTCCAGGCACACCATGCATACCAACTACGCCTTCAACTGCTACATTTCCCACTCTAGCATTCAGATCTCCCATCATTACCACATTCACATTCGCTCCAAAACTCTGCAGACACTCATCAACATCATTCCAGAAAGACTCCCTCTCTTCTTCATCCCTTTCACTACCAGGCCCATATGCATTCACAAACACCCACAACTCACGTTCAAATTTCGCTTTCACACACATCGGTCTCGATGACACCTCCTTCCATTCAATCACACACTGCTGTACTTCCGGACTCACTAACAAGGCCACACCTTCTCTTGACCTTCCTCTATCAACACCTGACAATCTTCCATTCACACTTCCAAACATAGATTCCCCCTTCCCTTTCATCTTCGTTTCACTCAAAGCTAACACATCCAACTTTCTTCTCACAAACATTCTCCCAATCTCCTCCCTTTTAGCCTCAATCGTACTACATCCACGCACATTCATAGACCCAATCTTCAGGGTACGGGGATAACTCCATCCCCCATCCCTTTCTCTGGCCTGTCTCTTTTGGGGAACTTAATAACAGAGGAGGGGGTCCCTAGTCCCCTCACCCCGCCCCTTTTAGTCGCCTTTTACGACACGCAGGGAAGACGGTGGCAGTATTCTTCCTAACACAACCTGGCCGCAGAGTAGCAGTACCACCCCATAGTGCGGCCAGGTTGTGTCCCCCCCGCCACAGGGGGGTCATAAAATATTACAAACAACAATTTCACAAAAGTTTGCCTTACGAAAGTAAATCAAGGAACAATCACACTCATTGGGAAACTATTAATGATCTGGGTAATAATAATTTTTACTGGCATTATACACACGGGAACCATCCTTAAACACAAACCCTGTGATCCTTGCTCTGGATGGGAGACTGCAATCTGGATTTCACACCGATAAAAGAAGAGTGAGGGTTATATCCATTCCTATCAACAGCACAGGATCAGTGTGGTGGATAACAGTATTTTCTGCTCAGTATAATCCAGTTGTAGTCTCCAGAAAAAATAGAGCGACCGGCTCGACGAGCCGGTTATTATATGTGGCACCGCCGCACCCCAGTTTCATCCCACCCCCTCCCTCGTTCCCATTCATTCGTCTACCTTCCCCCCTCCCCACATCGAAGGGCCAGAGAGTATGGCCTATTCGCATTGTATCAACCACACCTCCGTAATCCTGTTGTCCTGGGAAATAATGGTTTTGTTATGATAATGGAAAAAAAATACATAATGTTTTACTCTACACTGCAGTGATTCTCAAACTATGGGTGGCGACCCAAAAGTGGGTCGCGAGAGGAATTTTGATGGGTCGCATGGACATAGAATAGACCTAATTACTTAATTGAAATAGTACTTATCTTTATTACACTATTAGCATATTCATAATAACTACGATAGGCTATATACCGATTACATTCTCTCTCTCTCTCTCTCTCTCTCTCTCACACACACACACACACACACACACACACACACACACACTCTCTCTGTCTGTCTGTCTGTCTGTCTGTCTCTCTCTCTCTCTCTCTCTCTCTCTCTCTCTCTCTCTCTCGTCGGCATTGCAGGGGAATTAATGAATGTGATGAAGAAATAGTTGACATATATTTTTCTGCTTAATAACATATTCAAACTAATATATCTTTTGCACTTCATCGTCATTCAGGTTTCTTTGTATTCTCACTCCACGCTTTTCAATAGTCATTCTGGGCACGTTATATCTTGCCATCCTGTGATTTTCCCGTCTTCTGTTGCAGGTTAGATCCATCTGTGTCCCTTTGTACTCACCCTCAACACAGTCTCATCACATATTCTTGGCACGTTCTGTTATGCCACCCTGGACAACAATGTCGCCTCACAGTTGCTTTAGGTTATCACAGCAGCGCTCCAGCCAAACAATCATCAAACAACCAAGCTATTCACACTACACAGCCACAGGGTCCAATAACAAGAACACACACACACACACACACACACACACACACACACACAAATGAGTAGGAATTCAAACGGTGGTAGAAAACACAAAGTTTCTCTTCCCGTCATCCAAGCTACCTTGACCACCTATTTCATAATGTCTATGGCCGTCATCTAAGCTTTGGAGGTTATTTTTCTTTGTTATCCCTTCTATTTCCCTGCAGTATCCACATTGTTAGTACAAAGAACACACGAGTCATAAACAATCAGAAAATGAGAACCCATGAAATATAAATTAAATAGGATACTTCATGAAAAGCATATTCACTTGGAGAGTGTGTTGTAATATTGTTACAATAAATACTCCACAAAATCATAAAATATGCTGTACAGTTTGCCAACCTTTAAAACTGGAAGCACACTAAAATTAGTAGAATTATAGGTCATTTCAAGATGAACACCAAAATTTGAGATCAGCAAGAATGCAGACCTTATTTTTTGGTCAACCACAATAATGCCATGTAGAAGCACTTCAGTTTTTAATGGTCACAAGAAAACCATACCACATTTTTGTGTAACAAGCATAGCTTACCAAAATTACCTACGAATAATCTGAAATGCCTAGAAATTATTAAACAGTCAGAAACAGTCAGAACTGCCAAGAGAGCACTTCAAAACCAGAAAATCAAAATTTTTTGAAATGGAAGCAGTACACAAACTTTTGAGTCAAATTTTAAGATATAAAAGCACATCAGATTAAATTATGACAGTGACTCGGTCTCAAAACACCAGAATAATGATTTTATAGAGCATTATGAACATAGTGATCCCACCACAATTACATACCTCAAAAACTTTGGGTGGTAACGTATGAAAAACAAGAAACTAGGGAACATAAAGAGTTCTTTATATATTTAGGTTACCCATGATCAGGCTCTAAAAGGCACATCAGACAATATAGTCCCCTCTAATGTACTCTAGGAAGTTGAGTATAAAGGATATGACAATTAATGTCAAGAAATCTAAAATTAAAAAGAAAAATGGCACAAGAAATTAAAAAGTAAAAAGAAATAAGACAACTGTAGCGCAATAACGCTTTTCCAATGTACTAATAAAAAATTCGAAAGTGCACAACAATGAAAGCACATCATAAATCTGGTCTCTCTCTCTCTCTCTCTCTCTCTCTCTCTCACACACACACACACACACACACACACACAACACGCCAGAAGTTTTCGCCACCTCAACAAGACCTCGAAATACAAGGCCAGGTTCTAGGATCCCCTGAAACGAAGATCAGATTACTACAACAAAAGACAACATAATCACAAAAATACTCCAATGCATTTTTTTTTTTAAGGAAAACATGAGGGCACACCTATAATCTTAATTCTAAAGTAGGACACGTTTATATTTTTAGAGGAGGCACGATAAGACCGCGAAATAAGACTAAGGCATGAAGGTCATTTGTGTCAGCGCGAACCCCTCCACAGCGGGATATATGACATTATTTGGCCGGTATAAAACAATGCAAAAAGACTCACACTTAATGGTGTCATATGTGTCAGGCAGAAAAGTGGAGGAGTTGTTAGCCATTCAGAGGGCAGGAAGGAGGTGAGAGAGAGAGAGAGAGAGAGAGAGAGAGAGAGAGGGGTGATTAAGATACAACTCTCATTACTCAATGTCCTAATTATAAAGAGGATGCTGTTGTTCCTTTAAACCCTTCACTGCGCGAGGACTTTTCCTGAGTTGATTAAAACCACAATGCAATGAGCCTGGTGGTTGTGGTGATGGTGGGGGTCGTTGTATTAGTCGTGGTGGTGGAGGCAGTGGAGGTGGTTATAGTGATGTTTATACTGATGGAGGCGATGATAGTGGCGTTGGTTACTAGAGTCATGGCGGGAGCGATGGTTAGATTACTAGCATTATGGAAAAAGTACGTTATTGTTGTTACCATAGGCTGACCTGGAACTCTACATAGTGGACTGCATGCTTAAGATGCTCTTCGGCAGTTCACCATTTCTCATGCATGGAATATGGAAAGGGGAAGGGAAGTTGATGGATGCCTGTTGTTGATGTTGTTGCTAAACGCCGGACCGTCATTCCGAACAAACCCGTCGATCATACTAAACAACGCCCTTTTGGGGTCGTCCCAAATGTTTCTACACGGCTAATATTGTGTCTGTTTCTCAGTGTGGAATATGCTGTGCTGTGCTCCAGTATGGGTGTTATGCTGTGCGGGCCTAGTCTTTCAATGGAACGCTTGTCATCTGTGATTCCACCTAACTCTAATCTAAGCTAGTAATTAAGGAGGGCTGGGTGATGTCGTGGACTAATTCTAGCAAGATGTGCACGTCCAGTTCTATATAAGGATACCTGTGATGGATGAATGTCGGGAGGAGGGCTTGTAATACAATGTTTTGATCTAGGTGTTGTACTGTCCTGCACATTAATGAGTATGTTGTTGTTTCTTCAATGCAATTATTGTAATGTTTGAAGGTTTGGTGTTGTTTAAGAGGGATTTTTTTTTTCTTTTTTTTTTTGTGACTGCTTATGTGCCTAGCTGCGTTGTGAGTCTCTGTCATATAATACTCGGGGTGGTATGTATGAGTACAGGCTGCCGCGTTGAACTGTGTGCCTCTAATATCAAGGCAAAATAAGTGATGGTGTTAGTGGCACAGCGACTATCTACTACCAAATTGAAGGCATAGGGACGATGATGACGATAATGAATTAGCAACACTCTATTACCGTACTGAAGACAAATGGAGGCTGATTGTGATAGTGGCATAGCAATTACCTACTATACTGTAGTGCTGAAGACAGAGTGGCGGTGATGGTGATAGTGGAGCAAGAATTATCGACTACCAGGTTGAAGACAACGGACGGTGATGGTGATATGGCATAACAGTTGCCTGCTACCGTGTTAAACCAAAAAGACGGTGATGATGATAGTGGTCTAACAGTTATCTACAACATGTTAAAGACAAAGGGTCTGAGATGGTGGTAATGGCGTAACAAACTTCCCCGTGAGCTGCAGTTCCGGGAAAATATGAGAAAAGAAGAGTCATTAACTTAACTGTCTGGAAACAAGATGTGGCCGAGGAAATAAGAAATCCTTGAAAAGTTTAAAATTATTCCAGATTTATGGGCGTACTTAACGTTTTGTGGCCTCAGTAAACCCACTGGAAAAGACTGACCATTGGTGCCAACCACAACAGTAAACGGAGTTCACGGGAAGAAA